>NC_137820.1:4274973-4289973 GCF_963921795.1 Nannobrachium achirus | reverse complement strand
AGTCTTGAGCAGGGCAGGACTTTCATGGCCGTCGTTACACCTCAGTTTGGCCTTGTGCCCCTCAAACCAATGACATGACCTGAGGCCACAGTGGCCTTAATGCCCCTCTAACCAATGGCATGACCTGAGACCACAGTGGCCTTAAAGGACCTACACCATGAATTTTCACTTTTTCTATTTTAAAACCTTTTTTTGGTGTCCCACTGGCACCTTCTATCCTCACAAAGTCCTATTTCTGACAAGTGTGTCTTTCTCTGGTTTTGGGAAGACAGAGATGAGAAGCTCTCAGAACAGTGCTGTTCTGAGAATTGACGCGTGTGACGTCACACACGTTTCTGTTTAAAAAAAAAAAAAAAAAAAAAAAAAATTTTTTTCTTTGGAAAAACCCCACTAGATGCGCCACTGAGCAAACAGAGGCCGTTTTTGGTATTGCAGCTGGAGAGCCTCATTATAGTAGAGCTAGAACAAACAAAGGAATGGTCAGAGTGTTTGTTGAGGGTTAAAACCTGTCTAATGCTGCATTCACACTACAGATATATAGTTGAACGTTTTGCTTGCTTGGTCAATGTTATCTCAATGGAAACCAGCTTTAAAGATACAGGACACACACAGAACAAAGCTTTGAAAGCTTTAAAGCTGGTTTCCATTGAGATAACATTGACCAAGCAAGCAAAACGTTCAACTATATATCTGCAGTGTGAATGCAGCATAAGACTCAATTTTGAGCATATATTTATACAAAAAATATAGTTTTAAAAGCATGGTGTAGGCCCTTTAATGCCCCTCAAACCAATGGCATGACCTGAGGCCACAGTGGCCTTAATGCCCCTCAAACCAATGGCATGACCCGAGACCACAGTGGCCTTAATGCCCCTCTAACCAATGGCATGACCTGAGACCACAGTGGCCTTAATGCCCCTCAAACCAATGGCATGACCCGAGACCACAGTGGCCTTAATGCCCCTCAAACCAATGGCATGACCCGAGACCACAGTGGCCTTAATGCCCCTCAAACCAATGGCATGACCCGAGACCACAGTGGCCTTAATGCCCCTCAAACCAATGGCATGACCCGAGACCACAGTGGCCTTAATGCCCCTCAAACCAATGGCATGACCCGAGACCACAGTGGCCTTAATGCCCCTCAAACCAATGGCATGACCTGAGACCACAGTGGCCTTAATGCCCCTCAAACCAATGGCATGACCTGAGACCACAGTGGCCTTAATGCCCCTCAAACCAATGGCATGACCTGAGACCACAGTGGCCTTAATGCCCCTCAAACCAATTACATGACCTGAGACCACAGTGGCCTTAATGCCCCTCAAACCAATGACATGACCTGAGACCACAGTGGCCTTAATGCCCCTCAAACCAATGGCATGACCTGAGACCACAGTGGCCTTAATGCCCCTCAAACCAATGGCATGACCTGAGACCACAGTGGCCTTAATGCCCCTCAAACCAATGGCATGACCTGAGGCCACAGTGACCTTAATGCCCCAGCAGACTGGACCACTTTCTCCTCTGTCTCTGTCTGGTCAATATGTGTCTTTCTTGTCATGTAGACACCAGTGTCTTGTTCAGTCCCCAGTTTTAAACCAATCCAGTATCTTTGATGCATCAGATTGTAATTACGCATTTATTTATTTCAAAGCAGTTAATCTACATATTAAATGTAACCCTTACATTCAATTAATTATTTCAACAGACTAAAATCTTGTTTTATTAGATGGCCTTCCTGCCCTGGTATTTGGCCTCTGTGCCCTAAAAACAACCCCAAAGGCCAAGTGGCCACGCCCCTAAAATGATGAGATTCCAGGCCTGTTCTTGTCATGTTGTGATTCATCTCTGTAATAATAAATAATTCCTCAGGGCATTTTATTTTGTTCCTGAGGTTTGTTTTACAGGCATTAAAAACCCAACCTGGTCTGAATCACACGTTGCACAACTACTGTGTGTGTGTGTGTGTGTGTGTGTGTGTGTGTGTGTGTGTGTGTGTGTGTGTGTGTGTGTGTGTGTGTGTGTAGCTTAGTAACAGAAACCTCGCCCTGCTCTGGGAAAGGGCACCACCCTGCCCTGTGGTTAACACACACACACACACACACACACACACACACACACACACACACACACACACACACACACACACACACACACTGTACTTGTGCGGACATCAAAGACATAATTTCTTTTTGGTTTCCATTTTTAACCGTAAGGCTAAAGCAGAAAAGTAGCACATCTACTGCAGGCCTACAGTAGTACAAGCCCACACGTACAGTAAGCGTCACAGCAAACTGTAGATCAGTGTGCTGAGCTGACGCTGATGTTTCTATGTCAGTGGTTCTAAAACTTTCTCTATGTCAAGGACCCCTAGAATTACCGACCCCCATCTCTATTATCTATAAAGAAGGTGCCCCCCCCCCCCCCCCCCTTCGGTTGCTGCCCTGTTTCTTCCCCTGCACCAAAGGTCTCCCCTCCTAACTTAGACTGACGGAACCATTGCTGTATTGACTTTGACCTCTAAGGAACTATTGCTGTATTGACTTTGACCTCTAAGGAACTATTGCTGTATTGACTTTGACCTCTAAGGAACTATTGCTGTATTGACTTTGACCTCTAAGGAACTATTGCTGTATTGACTTTGACCTCTAAGGAACTATTGCTGTATTGACTTTGACCTCTAAGGACCTTCCAGGGAGAGTGCTCATGTGCGCCTTGCGGTGACACGCTTCCTAGTTTCTTCTTCTCTGAGCTGTCTTTTTGTTTTTTGTTTCGCACTGATTTTTGACATTGCACTATTAGGTTGGAAGACCGGCTTAATGGTCACCCTCCCCAAAAAAGGAAACCTCAGTGAATGCAACAACTGGAGAGGCATAATGCTACTGTCTATCCCTAGCAAAGTATTCTGCCGAATTATTCTTGATAGAATACAATCAGCCCTGGATGACCAGCTAAGGAAAGAGCAAGCTGGGTTTAGGAAAGATAAGTCTTGCACAGATCAGATCGCAACACTCAGGATCATTATAGAACAGTGCGTAGAATGGCAAACCCCCCTCTATGTGAATTTTGTGGACTTTGAAAAAGCATTTGACAGCCTAGACAGGGAAGTGCTGTGGAAACTCCTAGCACACTATGGCCTACCCCCTAAAATCATCAACTTAATTAGGAACATGTATAAAGAGTTCAGTGGCCGTGTGATCAGCAAGGGCAAACTTTCAGACACCTTTGAAATCACAACAGGAGTACGGCAAGGTTGTCTCCTCTCTCCCTTGATCTTCCTCATTGCCATCGATTGGATCATGAGAAGAACAACTAAAGATCAACGGACAGGAATCCAGTGGACCCTGTTTACACAGCTCGAGGACCTGGATTTTGCAGACGACCTTACACTAGTCTCCGAAAACCACACACACATGCAACAGAAGACAGACAGACTCCAGACAAACAGCGAACAGCTTGGGCTCAAGATCAACACCGGCAAAACTAAGACCATGAGGTTAAATCCGAAAAAGCATGATCTCATCACACTTAGGGGAGAGACCATAGAAGACGTGGAGCATTTCACATACTTAGGGAGCAACATCAGCAGGGATGGAGGAGCAGACAGGGATATAGAGCATAGAATCGGCAAAGCACAGCTGGCATTTAGGATCTTGCGGCCAATTTGGCTATCCAAAGAACTCTCCAATAACACCAAGCTACGGATCTTCAATACTAACGTGAAGACTGTCCTGCTCTATGGCTCCGAAACATGGAAAACCACCGAGGGCCTCACAAGCAAGATCCAGGTTTTTGTCAACAAATGCCTGCGTTACATCCTTAAGCTATGGTGGCCCATCAAAACTACAAATGAAGAGTTATGGAGGATCACAAAACAGGACAATATAGCAAATACCATCAAAAGGAGAAAGTGGAACTGGATAGGCCACACCCTTAGAAAGGACACAAACAACATCACAAGACAGGCCCTGGATTACAATCCACAGGGAAAGAGGAAGCAGGGTAGGCCAAGAAACACCTGGAGACGTTCCACTCTCCAAGACCTAAAGAACATTGGAGTGAGCTGGCAAGAAGCAAAAGCCCTGGCCCAGAAGAGAGTGAGATGGAGAGCTCTGGTGGACGCCCTATGCCCCTCAACGGGGTAAAGAGGATTAAGTCAAGTAAGTCACTATTAGGTTGTGTTGGTAGTTTCTGAGTATTTTGCTTTGTTTAACAATGACAGTGAGATACTTGTTTGCACTAACTAGCATTGACTGCTATGGTCTCTTTTGTAAGTCACTTTATGTATATATACTTATATATTATTCGCCCCCTCTATTGATGCACCTTCTCTTTATTGGTACTGTACTGCTCTTGTTTTTGTTTTTATCCTCTTATCTATCTTTTTTCTTACGTCTCTGTAACTTTGTAAATAACTGTATACTGCTGTGCTACAACTGGACAACTGAATTCCCCCCTTGGGATAATAAAGGTATCTATCTATCATCTATCCACCCCAACAGTAAATATTTGTGTTACAAATGTTCGCTTTAAAAAAGATATATTCAAAGATTTTGCAAAAAAGAAATCAAATCAATATCAAATCTACAAGCTCGCAACACATGCTTTTTTAATTTTTTTATATGCCAGTTATTCAGATTGATCATTACAAATTGATAGTTTGACTAGCAGTGTTCTGATGGTTCACATGTAAATGTAGGTAATCCTGGATCCGGCACCTTCCCATTGACAAATTAAGAGCTTCTAACTTCTAAACTTCTAATGCATGTGTCCATTCTAAATGCTGCAGTGTGCTCATATGTCCAGAAGGGGGTGGTATGTCACCACCACAGAATGACTAGTAGCAGACCCTCAGACCTGGCTAAATGATATACTTTTTACCACAAAGTAGACATACTCTGTTACGAGTAAAGGTACCGTAGCCACATTTTCCTCAAGGAAACTAGGTATACAGCATTCCTTTTGGGTTATCAAAATGTACTTACGATACCAAATGTAAAAAAAAAAATATATACTATTTATGCAGGAGGTTAAATTTCACAATCATATAATTGGATTATAATTATTAATGTGGGGTCTTCAACATTTTCAGGCCAAGGACCCCTTCGTTGAGAGAGAGATGAAGCAGGGACCCCCACAACCTGTTCATAGATTCCATATAGTTTCATCGTTTGGCAGCACAATCATCAGTGTATTTTGGATTCATGTCAATTTGTGTTTTCAGATATTTAACCACTTGAACCGTCAATACTTAAAACACTCACTCTGTACTTAGTCTGCTCTTTTTCTCCTCTACACCAAACCTCTTTGCTGAGAATAGCCGATCTACAAGCTCACAACGCCTCGCAGTGCGTTGTGACCTTGCAGATCGACTATTTTTGCCTAACGTTCTCAGAATATGGACGTTAAGGTTCAAGTGGTTAATATAAAAAAGGAGAAAAAAAGTTTCTATCACACAAAGTAGTGACTCTGAGGACCCCCTAGGGGTCCTGGACCCCCTGCTGAAGACCCCTGCATTAGTGTGCTCATCATTTCAATGTGGCAGAGCTGCGACCGCAGTTTTCCCGGTGAACCTAAGCGCAACGGTGGGGGCCGATGGGCAAGGAGGGTTGCGAGCTTATGAGAAACAACTAAAACAAGACCTTAAAACCTGGCGAAAACAGTCGCGTGCATTAGTGCAAGATAGATGAGGATAAAGCAAATCATTAAATGGAAAACATTAAATTAACTTCTGAAAAGGCTTCTAGACCTACACTAGCCTACTAGTAAAACTAGTGGAACCGCCATCTTGCCACACGTGAATAATTGTGGTTGTAAACAATAACACAGACAATATAAATTTCTAGTAGTGGGAAGAAGAGGTTATCATCATGGCCCCAAATTACTTCTACATATCTTGCAATTGGCGACGAGTCTCTTCCAAAATCGGCAAGAGTGCCTCTCATTACATAGGCCTAAAGCTATATACCCCCCACCATTGCGCTCAGGTTCACCGGGAAAAGCGCAGTCGCGGCAAAGCTGCTAAAAGGAACAGGAAGAGGAAATGAGTATCACACCTTCTAGAGAAACGAGACTAGAGTTCTTTACAGGACGTCACACACACACACACACACACACACACACACACACACACACACACACACACACACACACACACACACACACACACACACACACACACACACACACACACACACACACACACAGTGGCAGAGAGAGCAGATTGGAAACATGTGTCTATAATCATAGTTCCTCTGGGGAGGTCCTAAAGGCCACCTGTTTCCTGTCTCACTTTCCAGCACGCCGCGCGCACACACACACACACACACACACACACACACACACACACACACAGCAGTTACCCCTTTGTCTGCGCTCTAACAGCTGTGTGTGTGTGTGTGTGTGTGTGTGTGTGTGTGTGTGTGTGTGTGTGTGTGTGTGTGTGTGTGCGCGCTCTAAGGGGATCAGTAGGCTCTCAAAGACAGCTGCTCTTTGGTGATACAGGTAGGAATATATGAAAAAAAAAATCAAATAAGTACTGCTAGATTCTAAAGGTGTAGACAGACAGACAGGTCATGTGACTCTAGCCTCGCAGGCCATCCCGAGCGACGTCATCACCAATGTGCTTCCTTTCTGGGTCTGGAGGTCCTCCCATCTTACTTTCTAATTTCCAATCAAATGGCTGCATTTGTAGCGACCCGCCTCACAGCGCTCCTTATTGGTCGAGCGGCTGCTGCAGCTCTCACATTTTGTAAACAAACATGGCGGTCTCCATGCCCGACGCGAGTTCACAAATCGCAAATAAAAGCTGCATTAAGCAAAGTTTTATCTGAAATCAACAGAATCTCAGAACTTAAAAAAAGAACAACAGTTTGCACCTTTGGAATTTCTGTCTGGAAAAGACGTATTTGCTGTTCTGCCGACTATGTTTTGATGCGCTGGTGGCTACTGACTGGACCTGTCAGTCAAAGTGAGTAACTACGTCATCGCGTAATGCGTTGTCTACGGAGAACTCCCAGACTCTCCCCTGGGAGAGTCTGGCTGTTGCGAGGCTAATGTGACTCACCCTGTCTCTCTGGAAGTAGACCAGGACTCCTGCAGCGACCTGAGCGATGAGGATGAGCAGCAGACACGTGAAGTACTGGAAACAATGAAATAAAAATAAACAAATGTCAGACAACGAGGAGAATATCTGTAACCAAACTCTGAGACTGAGTTATAGCCTTTTCCACCAAAAGAACCTTGGTTCCAGAACCAGTGCCGTTCAACTTTCTTGGAACCTTGGTTCGTTCCTTGTGTTTCCTCCAGATTGAACCATGATTGAACCATTTTGTGGTTCCCGCTCCGAACCAGTGTTGTTTTTGACAGGAAATTTTGATGTAGTTTTAGTCATAGTCTTTTGAATAAAATGTCTTTTAGCTTTAGTCATAATTTAATGACCTGAAAAGTATTAGTTTTAGTCAAATTTTAGTCGACTAAATATAAGATTTTAGCTGAAAATAGCCGATCTACAAGCTCAGTTGCGACGGGACGGGTTGTGAGCTTGTAGATCGGCTATTTTCAGCACACAACACCAGAGAGCAACCAAACATAAAATGACTCTCTTCCCCACTAGTCCCTCCCTAACATTTTAGTCTAGTTTTTATTTTGTTGACGAAATTGTCAATATATTTAGTCTTAGTTTTAGTCATCACAGCTTAGTTTTTATTTTGTTTTTATTTTGTTTTCGTCAGTGAAAAAAACGTTGATCGGGCTGATTTTTTCAGACCGAACCTGAGCACTGCACGTCTGACTGCTGTGACTCGGTCGCTGTCTAGTAGTGGGAAGAAGGGGTTATCATCATGGCCCCAAATAACTTTTAAATATCTTACAATTGGCGACGAGTCTCTTACGAAATTGGCAAGAGTTCCTCTCAATACATAAAGCTATATTATAACCTCTCCATCATCGGCAATAGTCAGTGGTGTGTGTTCCCCACACTCCCACGCCCCCACCGTTGCGCTCAGGTTCACCTGGAAAACCGCGGTCGCGTCGCTGCACAGTGCTCATCCTGCAAGTTTCAGCGTCCTCTGGAAGGTGGCCGATCTGCAAGCTCACAACGCGGCGTGGAGACGCAGATGCGAGCTGCTGTGAGCTTGTAGATCGGCCACTTTTGGCACGCAACACTGTGTGATGAGGAAGGGTTGGCCACGGATGGCTTGACTCCGGGAGGTGAAAAAGGGAGGAATTTACACACGGTCCGTGTCACTCCGTGTGTAACAAACAACCGGTTTGTTTTATGGACTAGCGCTATACAATGGACGTTAAGCAGCAGGGTTAAGTTGGGGGACGATATGGACCCAGAACGTCATAATGTATTCGCATTTATTGTCTGACCCGTTTCCATTCACAAATGCGCATTTAGTTTATTTGATAAAGCCTCAAAATCCACCTCCTCCAAGCGGATACATTTTTTGGCGGATAATGAAAGTTTATTCGCATTTTTAAGTGTTTCCATAAAAAGATTTTGTGAATAAGCCGTAAATGCGCATTAAGAGGCTTTATGGAAACGCCACTTATGTCACAGAGAAATATGTGTTTCCATCAGAACTGACTGAAAATAACTTTATAGTTGACGTTTAACCACTTGAAACCCAGTATCCCTATTCTGGGGGGAAGGTTCACCAAAATAGCTGATCTACAAGGTCACAACACGTCACATTGTGACGCGTTGTGAGCTTGTAGATCATCTATTTTTGGTGAATAGAGTTGGCCGTGGATGGAAAAAGAACTCATCAAGTACAGTGCAAATCAGGTGTGTTTTACTAAGCATAGTGAAGTGATATTGATGTGTTATCAAATAACCCCAACCCTCTGCCGGGTCCAAATGGACCAATGAACAAAGGACCAAACTAAGTAGGAGTTTTAAACTGTGTGTGTGTGTGTGTGTGTGTGTGTGTGTGTGTGTGTGTGTGTGTGCTGCAGTAGGTCACAGTCATTAAGGGTAAATAGGTCAGAGTGGTTCATGTGTTAGTGGCAGAGGATTGGACACACACACACACACACACACACACACACACACACACACACACACACACACACACACACACACACACACACACACACACACACACACACACACACACACACACACACACACACACACACACACACACACACACAGCTGGTCTCCTAAAGAAGAGCGTCCGTCATCCACCCAGGCTGCTGGGAGGATGTTATGCTATGCAAATACATTTGCATAATACACGGCTTGGTTGAATGCTTGTGCTTGTGTTATTTCTTGATAACAGAACCGCTGCCTAATCAACGGCTCAGAACACCTGCTGCATTCAGGCTGCACTGTGGGAATTTAGTGCCGTATCCAACATGACATCCATCTATACTATAATTTGCACAGTGCACATCCCATAACCCACACACTGCACATCATTTTGGAGCTCATATCTTTGAACGGGTAAGGGCTAGTGTAAACAAACACACAGCGACATTTACAACTAAACGTTGCTCTCAAGAATGTTTAAAAAAATATTTGTAGCCAGAAATAGACAATGTAGTATCCCAATATATATTATTATAGTATCAGAAAATGGATTCTATTTGATCAGCACTTCCTTGTTTGGGGGGGGGGGGGGGGGGGGCAGCGCAACACTTTCAGCTTCTGTAAACAAGGAAATAGTACTTTGTTTTGTTCTTAGTTTTGAGTCAAATGGGATGGTCAAATGTATGGGATAGTCAAAACAGACTGACTGGATGCGTAGCTCAAACAAATATACACACGTAGTGCAATAACAACGGTTATGATTGGTCAAAATGCTGAGTCACGCAATAACAATGGTTACGGTTGGTCGAGATGACAGCAAGAAAACATCACGTCCATCTCAACTGATGAGAAAATGTAGGCGAAATGTTTTAGACTCATTAGAAGTGTATAAATGTAACGGAGGTGATCCGAACCTCCCCACCCGGCTTCGAACCCGGGTCTCCCGCGTGAAAGTCCAATATCTTAACCATTACTCCAAAGGGATATCCCTATGGAACAAGGGCAGATACTAGACTTTTGAGGCTTCAGGCTGGGGCTGCGACTCTCTCCGCCACATAAACACATTGATAAGTATACTGTATCACTCAACAATGTTTGAAATGTGTGTGCGCTCACGCATGCACGTGTGTGTGTGTGTGTGTGTGTGTGTGTGTGTGTGTGTGTGTGTGTGTGTGTGTGTGCGTGTGCGTGTACTAACCAGGCCCAGCAGACAGCGGACCTCGTAGATGGCTCCGATGCATCCGAAGAAGCCCATGGCCATGGAGAGAGAACCTACTGAGATGAGGATGTAGGACGCTGTCTTCAGGGTGTTGGAGGACTCCTCTGTGCACGCACACGCACACGCACACACACACACACACACACACACACACACACACACACACACACACACACACACACACACACACACACACACACAGGTCAACATTCATTAAACAACCGGTAGTTGCTTAGTTACGCATCTTGTTCAGTTGCAACTCGACAGGGCGGGGAATCGATCCCGGAACCTTCTACTTCCCAGGCGTCCTCTTTTATCCTATTTTTGTTCTTCTCTAACATTCATTGGCCGTGACCGGATTCACCGGAACCTCCCGTGAACATAATGGACACATGCTGTGTACACGGAACCCTCGAAAATCAGCTAAAAACATTAGGAGTAATCTACACTAGTAAGATGCCTCAGGGCGACATGCAACCAAGGGCGAGGTCGCACCATGTCTTGGCCATCTGGCCAGTGACGTATATCGGACCAGTTACCCATATATGGAGATCCCATGTACCCATATATGAAGATCCATTTACTGTATATGGAGATATGCTGTGAGAGCCCAAACATGCTTACTCAGTTAGCCTATTCGTTATGTGAAAGTCCTATGACGTCTATGACATCTGACATCATACAATCTCTTTTATCTCCATACATGGAGATCCCTGTCTGAACCAGCCACACAGATATGGGCTGTCTTCCTCCATATCTGGGCATTCCCATATGAAGTCCTGTCAGATATGGGCTTAATATTGATGACATCAGGGATCTCCATATATGGGCACAAAAGGGATTATGTTAGAGTGGTTCCCCTGACATCACAGTGATGTAAAAAGTGATTTCAGAGCGTAAAAAAGTGTACACATCCATCCAGACAGACGGAATCAGCATGTGCCGTTTCACATACTAAATTGCGACTTTCGGTCACAATTAATTATGGCAAAACTATGGCTGTCAAAGTGTTAATGAACCCATGTGTTGTCTGCTCTAATGCAGCACCTTATATTTATAGCATATCGTCGTTGTCGGGTGGAAACCTTGTTTGTCCAAAACCGTTCGTTCTCTATTTATCATCTATAAAATGTACTAAACTAGTGAAAACAGCAGATCTACAAGCACACAACGTCTCGCATCGTGAGGCTTTACTTTACCAAAGAAATGTGAAACTTGGAGATACGAGGTTTCTTTCCGACAGTGACGATATTTTAGTGATTATGTTGCGAGGAAAACGTTGAGATAACAGCCATTTTGGTTAGAACTGACAGAAAATAACTTTCTCAAGTTTAAAATGATTAATTGCGACCGTAGGTCGCACTTTACTATCAAAACCACCACAAAGTGTAAGTAACTCCGTCCGTCCGTCCCTCCGTCTGTCTGTCACACCTCACACGTCACACTCTTGCCCTGCTCATATCTCCGCAACCGTTGCCCCGATCCATGCCAAATTTTGCACACACGTTCCTTGCCTGCCAAACTACAACCTCCAAGGACCCCCGGAGCTCCAGGGACCCCCAGGTCCCTGGGGGACCCCCAGATGTAAAAAATGACCAAATGTGCTAAACTGACCAAATGACCACCCCAACGGGGCTGCTCACGGGGAATTCCCGGGGACCACCGACTCCTGGTGCTCCAGAACGGATGCAAAAGTGGTGGCGCCCCCAGTGGAGGACCCCCTACACTGCAGCTCACATAAAATGCCGTAACTCCGGCTAGGAGCGACCGGGACAGCCGGGGCCGGTACCTATTCGTCCGCCTTGCCGGCGCGGAGACCCCACCCCTCATTTCTCACATGGCCCTCTTCTAGCGCCACCATGAGGCCGATTCTTGCAAAACACATTCTTGGACACTGCTCCTACAATTTTTGCCCTAAAATCACGCAAATCGGTACACAGTATGTCTACACTCATCCCATCAACATGAATCTCTCCCATATAGCGCCACCTCCAGGCCGATTTTTAAAAACACATTTTTGGACACTGCTCCTACAGATTTTGCCCTACAATCACGAAAATCACTACACAGTATGTCTACACTCATGTCATCAACATGGATCAGGAAGATTTTGGCAAAACACATTTTTGCCCTATTTGTGGAGATAAGTGACCTACGGTCGCTTATCTCCCGATTAGGGAGTCTTACTGGTGATATTTTTACTTTAAAGGAGCTATAGTCAACTTTTTCATTGTAGGGCCGACACTTTGTTTACAACCTACCCTGCACAAAGTGTCAGTCCGTCAGTCTGTCTGTCACACCTCACACGTCACACTCTTGCCCTGCTCATAACTCCGCAACCGTTGCCCCGATCCATGCCAAATTTTGCACACACGTTCCTTACCTGCCAAACTACAACCTCCAAGGACCCCCGGAGCTCCAGGGACCCCCAGGTCCCTGGGGGACCCCAGATGTAAAAAATGACCAAATGTGCTAAACTGACCAAATGACCACCCCCACGGGGCTGCTCACGGGGAATTCCCGGGGACCACCCACTCCTGGTGCTCCAGAACGGATGCAAAAGTGGTGGCGCCCCCAGTGGAGGACCCCCTACACTGCAGCTCACATAAAATGCCGTAACTCCGGCTAGGAGCGACCGGAACAGCCGGGGCCGGTACCTATTCGTCCGCCTTGCCGGCGCGGAGACCCCACCCCTCATTTCTCACATGGCCCTCTTCTAGCGCCACCATGAGGCCGATTCTTGCAAAACACATTTTTGGACACTGCTCCTACAATTTTTGCCCTAAAATCACGCAAATCGGTACACAGTATGTCTACACTCATCCCATCAACATGAATCTCTCCCATATAGCGCCACCTCCAGGCCGATTTTTAAAAACACATTTTTGGACACTGCTCCTACAGATTTTGCCCTAAAATCACGAAAATCACTACACAGTATGTCTACACTCATGTCATCAACATGGATCAGGAAGATTTTGGCAAAACACATTTTTGCCCTATTTGTGGAGATAAGTGACCTACGGTCGCTTACCTCCCGATTAGGGAGTGTTACTGGTAAATTCCAAATATTATCAAATTATCTCGCGGCACCCCTGGACTGCCGTCACGGCACCCCTGGGTGCCCCGTCACCCACTTTGAAAACCCCAGACATAGATACACAGACAGATATGCAGATACCATAGATACGTAGATAGATAGATTATGTCAGTGACTGGAATGTATTGTACTGCTCTTACTCCAGGGTTATTAGACTATAGACCAGGGGGTCCGGGACCCCTAGAGTAGACTAGGGGTCCTCAGAGTTACTACATGGGGTCTGACATAGAACTGATATAGAAAAATGCTTGGGGTTTTCTCAGAAAATGGTTACAAGACATTATGTAGACATTGTACAATCAGGTCCTCAGTTCTTAACACTTGACTCCATATTGATGCCAGAACACATCAACTGCTCTTTTCAGTGTTTTACCCTAGTAGACCAGGGGTCCCCAAAGTGGGTGCTGTGGCACCCTAGGGTGCTGTGATGCCAGTCCAGGGGTGACTCAGAATAATCTGATAATAATTTGAATTCATCATCAATGTCACTTCACTATGCTTAGTAAAACAGAGCTGATTTGCACTGTACTTGATGAGTTCTTTTTCCATCGATGGCCAACTCTCTTCACCCAAATATAGCAGATCTACAAGCTCACAACGAGTCACAATGTGTGAGCTTGTAGATCGTCTATTTTTGGTGAACCTTCCCCCCAGAACACTACTATATATATATATATATATATATATATATATATGATACTGGGGTTCAAGTGGTTAAACGTCAACTACTCTGTAGAGAAAACGGCGAGGCCGTTGCGTTTTGCTTTTAATCCAGCGTTCATATGAAGCCGAAATGATGTAGTGTCCATGTCATTTCGCTAGGTGGCAGTGATTCTACTTCGTTATTTGGCCTAGCGGACTAGTCACTGTGTTTCAAATCCAAGCACCACAGGTTCTTACTTCGTTCTGTTTTTAACCCCCGAAAATGAGTATTGTCGTCTGAACGGAAGGCATATCTGACTTTTCATTTTGCTGAATTCTCGTTGCAAAAACGCAGTGTAAACGGGCCCTTAAAGGGGGAAGCATTCACATACAGTATGTACGTACCGTAATGTGGCACAAATATAAGGTTCTATATGTTGTAAATTCTGGGGTGCCGTGGATGAAAGAGGGGTTATTTTTAGGGGTGTCCTGAGTCCTGACTCCTTAAAGAGTTGTAGGAGCAGCATGCGTTCTCTCTACTTACAGAGGTGGGGCTCCAAATACTCACTGCAGCTTTCCAATTATCTTCAAAACCACCGCACCGCATGTACTGTATGTCTGAAACCTATGGAGACCCAGCCCTCTGTGTGTGTGTGTGTGTGTGTGTGTGTGTGTGTGTGTGTGTGGTCACACGTGTGTGTGCACTTCCACATGTACATGGGTGTGCATGAACTGTATATTAGAGTACAGTGTCTTCTTGACATACACTGTGGAATCAGTAATGTCCACACACACAGTGGACAATACATTGTCTTTATGTATGTAGGCAGTGGCTCATGGGTAGAGTTGCAGTCTTAGAATACAGAGGTTTCCCGAAGGGTTCCCAGTTCGATCCCGGGCTCCCCCAGAGTTAGTGTGGAAGAGTCCTTGAGCAAGACTCTGAACCCCTAGTTGCTCCCAGTGAGCAGGTTGGTGCCTTGCATTTTGGGGGTGAAA
>NC_137820.1:4267473-4269973 GCF_963921795.1 Nannobrachium achirus | reverse complement strand
GTTTGTTTATTGTATGACATCACGCCACATCATCAGCTGTGGACTCTGTGATGTCATCGTATCTCCATATATGGCCATCTCCGTATATGGAGATATAAGTCGTCCATGCCCAAGTATGGGCTGGTGAGGTCAGACTTTGTGTGATGCGTAGGTTATCTCCATATATGGAGATTCAACATTCCAGGCAATGCTCTCTTCCCTGGTGAGAATTGCCCCTTTATATAGGGCTTGTTTGTGTATTGTATGACATCACGCCACATCATCAGCTGTGGACTCTGTGATGTCATCGTATCTCCATATATGGCCATCTCCGTATATGGAGATATAAGTCGTCCATGCCCAAGTATGGGCTGGTGAGGTCAGACTTTGTGTGATGCGTAGGTTATCTCCATATATGGAGATTCAACATTCCAGGTGTAACTATGGCTACCCGTATGACGTGAGAGGTGGAGGTTGTGATATTTGTGGAGATAAGCGACCAACGGTCGCTTATCTCCCGATTAGGGAGTCTTACTGGTATCAAAACCTCCACCGGCCGTCCGTCGGTCGGTCGGTCGGTCACACGTCACACGTCACACCTTTGCCCTGCTCATATCTCCGCATCAGTATGACATCACACTGCCAGAGTCCACAGCTGATGATGTGGCGTGATGTCATACAATACACAAACAAGCCCTATATAAAGGGGCAATTCTCACCAGGGAAGAGAGCATTCCTCGACTCAGACCTTATCGCCAGGATCAACTAAGCTTATAGCTTATCATCACATCCAACCATCTTAAGATACTCAGCTAGTGGGGAATGCTCTCTTCCCTGGTGAGAATTGCCCCTTTATATAGGGCTTGTTTGTGTATTGTATGACATCACGCCACATCATCAGCTGTGGACTCCATATATGGAGATTCAACATTCCAGGTGTAACTATGGCTGCCCGTATGACGTGAGAGGTGGAGGTTGCTGATTGGCAGGCAAGGAGTGTGTGTGCAAAGTTTGGCATGTGTATTGTATGACATCACGCCACATCATCAGCTGTGGACTCTGTGATGTCATCGTATCTCCATATATGGCCATCTCCGTATATGGAGATATAAGTCGTCCATGCCCAAGTATGGGCTGGTGAGGTCAGACTTTGTGTGATGCGTAGGTTATCTCCATATATGGAGATTCAACATTCCAGGTGTAACTATGGCTGCCCGTATGACGTGAGAGGTGGAGGTTGTGATATTTGTGGAGATAAGCGACCAACGGTCGCTTATCTCCCGATTAGGGAGTCTTACTGGTATCTATTCTATATCTTTCCCCTGAGACCCCCAGCACCTCCTCCACAGGGGTCAGAGGTCAGGTGAGGAGAGAGGGGGTCCTCAGGGGTCCCTGAGAGGAGCAGGAAGTCAGTTATCAGCGGAGGAGGATCATCAGTCCCACCAGGACAACAATAGAATGCATGCAGACATGTCATATAGCTAGCCCCATATAGAACCTCACCCGTCGCTGCATACTGTTGTGCTCCGAGATGAGGTCCAATAAAGGTACCCAGCACTGGCCCGGACCGCCTCCACATCAAGTTGGAAAACACTTGAAACGAAATTTTATCCAAAAAGTAAAGGTAGTTCCGAGCTCCCAGACTATGGTTTTCCATCCCACGGTACATAAAACATGCACCACGGCGTTGGGAAAACGGTTTAAATCGCTTATTTAGTCTCATTAAATTCAGAAAAGCGTAGTCTCGCGTGGCCAGACTGTTGCCTAACGCGATATGCAAATGCTCTCTGGCTACGCAAGACTACAGTACAGGCAACAGTTCTGCTTGAATGGGAAAACATTACAAAACTAACGATTTAAGCGGTTGTTTCATGTTTTATGTACCGTGGGATGCAAAACCATAGTCTGGGAGCTCGGAACTACCTTTACGTTTTGGATACATTTTCATTTTGAGTGTTTTCCAACTTGATGTGGAGGCGGTCCGGGCCAGCGCTGCGCCACCTTTATAGGACCTCATCTCGGAGCACAACAGTATGCAGCGACGGGTGAGGTTCTATATGGGGCTAGTCATGTAGCCAGACCACTATTACAATATATCTCTGAATGATATACAGCCATGTAGCAATGGTCCAGAGCGTCAGCTGCACTGACGCTCTGAAAGGCGGCTGGCTAAAAGACTAGAGCAGGATTTCTCTGCCCCTTAAAGGGCTCAACTTCAGTCAAAATAAACTAAACTACTTCACTACTCACCAAACCAAAGGTAGTTTTGCGTTGTTGAAAGTCTATTCTCTGCGGTGGGAAACCTCTCAGCACCCCACCCACTCTGTAAAATACACTATTTTTGTCATGAAATAAAATCGAGCCGGGAGCGAGCCACCGCAGACACAACGCGGAAATAAGCGGCGGTCAAGTTGGATGCGTTTTATTTCATGACAAAAATAATGTATTCTACAGAGTAGGTGGGGCGCTGAGAGGTTTCCCACCGCGGAGAATAGACTTTCAACAACGCAAAACTACCTTT
>NC_137820.1:4194973-4259973 GCF_963921795.1 Nannobrachium achirus | reverse complement strand
CTATCTAGCAAATAAATAAAATCTGTGTGAAAGGTGTGGATAGTGCAGGTTTTTAAGGGAAACATGTATTATTATGGATATAAATAAGTAAACACAGTGATTTGTAACAAGCTTTTGTTTCCCTACCCCTGACAGGACACCAAACCACTGGGTGTAGTGCAAAGGGAAACTTGTGATATGCATGCAATCATGAAATGATCAATATATGACAGTCCAATATTGCCATAACAATATCAAGAGCTTTGCCTTCTGGCTCAGCTCTCTTTTCGTCACAACATTGCGGTACGGCGACTGAACAGTCATCTTGACATTGTGTAATCGGTGGTGTGGAGCAACTGCAGCAGCAACCTTTTCTCTTCCACACCTTCTTATGAAGGCCAGAAACCACAATGACGCACGCAAGTAGTTGCATGTTGCAAAGAGTTGCATTGGTGTCTGTGGACTGGCCTTAATGCAGCCTGGATAACAGTCTAGTGCAGGGGTCTTCAACAGGGGGTCCGGGACCCTTGGGCAGGGGTTCCCAAATTTAGTCTCAGGACACCCCATCAATATTTTTAATCCGAGGCACCCCTACATGATAATTTTCACTCCCAGCACCTTATATTTTTAGCATATCGTCGTTGTCGGGTGGAAACCTTGTATGTCCAAAACCGTTCGTTTTGTATTTATCATCTATAAAATGTACTAGACTAGTGAAAACAGCAGATCTACAAGCACACAACGCCTCGCGATGTTGTGTGCTTGTAGATCGTCTGTTTTCACTTGTTTTGTGCGACAGTCTTGTATGATGAAGCAGGGCTTTGCTTTACGAAAAAACATACACATTTGAAACTTGGAGATACGAGGTTTCTGCCCGACAGTGGCGATATTTTAGTGGTTATGTTGCGAGGAAAACGTTGAGATAATAGCCATTTTTGGTTGGAACTGACTGAAAATAACTTTGTACTTCAAGTTTAAAATGATACTAAATATTTGTTCAAGTGTCCAAATAAATTCCAAATATTATCAAATTATTTCGCGGCACCACTGGACTGCCATCACGGGCTCACGGCACCCCAGGGTGCCCCGTCACCCACTTTGAAAACCCCTGCTATAAGCTGTCTAAGAAATCTATGAATATTTTTAATATGCTACGCAATTTTACACAATACGTAGTGGGGGTCCCTGCCTCATCTCTCTCTCTCAGCTAAGGGGTCCCTGGCCTGAAAACGTTGTGAAGACCCCTGGTGTGTAGGCCGGTGGCTTTAACCCTAACCTAAAACTTTCGTAATCCTAACTGTAAAAATATGTTGGTAAAAAACTACCGTTTATCTTTTCAAGTCCTACTATATGTGTGGGGTCCTCACAAGGATAGTAATACATGTACACACGTGGTATGCAGCTAGATGACATAAGCAGCTGTGTGAGTGTTAAACACAGTTTCCTGTGAGAAACATCTGTGTTGCCACACACACACACACACACACACACACACACACACACACACACACACACACAGACACACAGAGGCTCCAGAGAAGCAGTTAAAATGTTCACCCGCGTCATTCAGACTTTTTTTCTCCCTGAAAACTCAAAATATAGTCGCACGCACGCACGCACACACACACACACACACACACACACACACACACACACACACACACACACACACACACACACACACACACACACACACACACACACACACACACACACACACACACACACACACACACACACAGCGGTTGAACATACGCACAGTGGTTGTTGGTTATTTGAGGAGTCTGAAAATACCCAACCAGGAACAGGACCGACGTTAAACACACACACTGAGGAGGAGCAACTCCCACGTTCTACACAACAACACACAGTCTGTTCAGAGGCTGGGGATCCGTGACGTCCTGGACACCAATAGTAGGGAGTTTAAGCGAGTGCGATTTTCAGGGCGGCTACGTCAGGCGGAAGTCCAGCTGCTATGACGCAATCGCCACAGCAGTCAAAACCGTTGAGCAAACAGCCGTCGGCGTGGACTGCCGTAGCCACTGTTGCTTAAAGTCTAGGGGTGTAACGATACATTTATAAGCGATTCGATACATATCACTATACATGGTTGACGATACGATACATGGACGATATTGGTTCATTCATGGCGATACGATACGATTCGATTTAATGATTTAAAATCGATATAGTAACTATTTAGCAAAGAAAATAAATCTGTGTGAAAGGTGTGGATAGTGCAGGTTTTTAAGGGAAACATGTATTATTATGGATATAAATAAGTAAACACAGTGATTATCTGCCAAACACATGGACATTGTAAATTGACAAACTTGTACCTTGACATGAACCCAGAGATTACACACATTTATCGATAGACCAGTGTAGCTATATGGAAAAGAAAAGTAACCAGTAAGACTCCCTAATCGGGAGATAAGCGACCATCAGGTCGCAGCGTGAATTTAGGGCAAAATCTGTAGGAGCAGTGTCCAAAAATGTTTTTGAAAAAATCGGCCTAATGGTGGCGCTATATAGGACAAATCCATGTTGATGACATGAGTGTAGATAATTATACTGTGTACGGATTTGCGTGATTTTAGGGCAAAATGTGTAGGAGCAGTGTCCAAAAATGTGTTTGAAAAAATCGGCCAGATGGTGGCGCTATATGGGACAGATCCATGTTGATGACATGAGTGTAGACATACTGTGTACCGATTTGCGTGATTTTAGGGCAAAATCTGTAGGAGCAGTGTCCAAAAATGTTTTTGAAAAAATCAGCCTGATGGTGGCGCTATATGGGACAGATCCATGTTGATGACATGAGTGTAGACATACTGTGTACCAATTTGCGTGATTTTAGGGCAAAATCTGTAGGAGCAGTGTCCAAAAATGTGTTTGAAAAAATGGGCCTGATGGTGGCGCTATATGGGACAGATTCATGTTGACGGCTCTCTTGGCGCCACCGAGAAGGACGCGTGGGTACCGGCCCCGGCTCTCCTGGTCGCTCCTAGCCCGAGTTACAGCATTTTATGTGCGCTGCAGTGGCGGGGGTCCTCCACTAGGGGCATCCATTCTGGAGCACCAAGAGTCGGTGGTCCCCGGGAATTCCCTGTGAACAGCCCTGTTTGGGTGGTCATTTGGTCATTTTTGCACTTTTTGGCGGCGGCGGAAGGGGGTCCCTGGAGCTCCGGGGGTCCCTGGTGGGGTGGAGGTTGTGGATTGGCAGGCAAGGAGTGTGTGTGCATGGATCGGGGAAACAGTGGCGGAGATATGAGTTGGGGAAAAGTGTGACATGACGGACAGACTGACTGACAGACTGACTGACTGACAGACAGCCGGTGGAGGTTTTGGTAGTAACTGCGACCTGACAGTCGCAATTAAACCCCTCCTTTTAATTTTTTCTTCTTAAAAATACTAAATACAATGCACAAGTAGGTAGTATCGATACAATCGATTCTTTGCACTGCCGATTCGATACGATACAAAATAAAACGATACGATTCGATTTTAACTGTTCGATATACTTTGATTTTTTAAAAACGATATTTCGATGCAGTTACTATATCGTCACACAGACACACGATATGGTGATTCTGGAGAAATGAGCGCTCAGTCTCACATCAATAACATGTCATCATCATCACCATCACTAACAGGGTGGGCTACCCTAGGCACCTTAGGGTGCCAACACCCAAACCAACACACAGTGATACACCATCCATTAAAGCAGTGGTTCTAAAACCTTTTAGCCTGTGACCCCCAAAAGAACCATATTTTAACTGGAGCCCTGCAACGGGTCGGGGCCCCATGGGTACCCGTGTTTGACGGGCGGAGATGGGCGGAATAGATACTATTATAAATGTGCGGGTGCAGGGACGGGCGGTGCACGACTAAACACAGGCGGGTGACATTTTACTGTGAAAATCAGACAACTGTTTCTGCCTAAAGCAACGTCACAAGAGCGCACACAGTGAGCAGCAGGACAGAACCACGGCATGCATACAGCACTGTTTCCACCTAAACATCAAGTCAAATACATGGAGCGGCGGCAGTGAGGAGGACACTGACACACAACTGAATAAAGTGGCCGCGAGTGATCTGCTTGCCTAGCGCGATGTAGTTGCCCAAACTAATATGATTTGGGCTTTAGCCTACATCTCATTAAAACTTAATATGCAAACCTACAAGTCTGAGGGACTGTATTATATGTGTACTTTAGCCAAGCTGGCGGAAGAGGGCAGCCTTATGCAAAGAATGGGTGTGAATTGGGCCGCTCTGCTTGCCGTCGTTCAGAGCATAGAAATGCATAATCTAGATCAGGTCCACAGCCAGGAAGTGAATTGGACATCATTGATGTTTACGCGTGGTGGAGATTTGAAAGCAGCATTACGGGAGATGTTTTTACTGTACACACACGCGCGACCCCTCATCAGCTTACAGTAATCAGACAAGGTAAAAGAACGAGCATTCGTATTGGCAATGAGCTCGGTTCAAAATTGGGGCGAACGGGAACATCCGAAGCAGAAAAAGAGTTAAAAGTTATTTTGCAATAAATGCGCCGAAAAAGCGTCAAGTACATACATATGTCTGTAATCCAACGATATCTCGCGAACCGTTGCATTCAGCACTTAAGATTCGCCACATGCGTTGCACACCAGCCACCACAGGGGGTGCCCTGCCCGGCGGGTGTCTACAACAGCCACCAGGGGCTCTGGCAGTGGCTCTAATGAGTCAATTGATTGCCATGGCAACCCTAAGCCCGAGCTTGATTCAGCAAATTGTCTTGTTTTCATAGAAGACCTCGGTTTGCTTAATTCTCCCGCACAATCTGGCAACGCCGCCTCCAAGGCCAGCCAGCGCCAACCCCGGCCGCGAGGCAGACACAAAAATGTTTTAGCTGAGGGCCTGATGGGGGCTTTGGAATAGCAGCACTGGCGTTACATTTTAGACAAACACACTTACTGTAAGGGGGAAATAAATGGGAAATACTGGGGGAAATGTCTTCATCCCATTCTGTATGGAAGTGGTAGGTTTTGGGGTTCTTTGTAATGCTACTGACTCTTGAACAAAGCATTGCATTGGAGGTTTGCCTACTTTAGAAGCCATGAAGGGAGCTGACAGGCCCTTCTTGATGTCATATTGACATATTCTTTTTATATTTTAATTATATATTTTTAGAGGCTTGTCATGTGGTCTACCTGCACACCCTTGGTGATCTACTGGTAGATCACGATCTACCTTTTGGGCACCCCTGGTATAGAGTGTTTGTTCAGTAACAGTGTTAAATAGCTCTATATTGTGACAGTAATCATTGCTATAGAGTGTGTGTTCAGTAACAGTGTTAAATAGCTCTATATTGTGACAGTAATCATTGCTATAGAGTGTTTGTTCAGTAACAGTGTTAAATAGCTCTATATTGTGACAGTAATCTGTGTTTGTTCAGTAACAGGGGTCTCCCTGTCTCGTGTCTCTCTACATTTTCAGGTGGGTGGGTTGCCAATTCCAGCCAATCGGGAGAGAGAAGTATTTTGGCTGCTCCCTTCATTGTGTCAAGTGTCATTATGTCCAGTTGCTCTTGTTTATCCCGTATCCTGTTCTCTCTCCTGATTGGATACAATTGGCATTCTAACCTGAATGTGTTTTCTTTTTTTGGGGGGGGGGGGGGGGGGCTGGCGGGGCCCGACGTCATACTGCGTTCACTCACTCATTCGTTCCACAGTATAACGTCTGGCCTTCGGCCTATTGGCAGCTTGAAGTGGGCGGGAGTACTTGACTTGACAGACAGACTCCTCTAACCAATCAGCGTAGCAAAACATCTCTGAGCCAGTCGGAAGAACGGCAAACAAACACGTTTTTTCGGCCGATGAACTCCGCTAGCGCATCCCCCGTGTTACTTTTTAATTGTTGTTGTGTTAGAGCGTTAACTGTTACACTTGTTGCATCGCGAGGGCAGCCATTGTTGTTTTGAAAATGCTGCAGCATGCTACGTCACCGTCTACACATGGACAGATCAGGGAAAGCTTTTCACTTGTTGTCAGGAAGACTACGTTTGTTGTGCGGAAGCAGTCACTGATTGGCCCCGATCAGAAAATAATCAGTATACTCGCTGCCAATCCCGGGAAGTCCAGACGTTATACTGTGGAACGAATGAGTGAGTGAACGCAGTATGACGTCGGGCCCCGCCAGGCTAGGCTTTTATGCCTTTGACAGGACAGTAGATTGACAGGAAATGGGGAGATCGGGAGTGACACGCAGCGAAGGCCGTCGGGATCGGGATTTGAACCTGGGACGCGCTGTCAGGCATCAGAGCCTATGTGGTATACGCCTGGACCACTAGGCCAGCAGGCGCCCCTGAACATTTATTTTCAATGATTACTATCACGATATAGAGCTATTTAACACTTATTTGAACAAAACAAAAAAAGCACGTACTGCACCTTTAACTAGCTTCCCATGCACACCGAAAGAGTCACATAGCGGACAGGAAATGACCTCACACCTTGTCCAGTAAAAGTGAAAACAGCGACCAGGGATTTTCCTTGTTGTGAATCACACTGTGATGGACCCCCCCCCTCCAACCCCCCTTCCTAACCCTCCCAAGGTGGTTTCACCTTAAAAAGACCCCAAAAGATCCTCCAGCTACACAGAAAAGGTTTCATTTTAACCTACCAGCTACATGTTGATCCCAAAGAATGAAAACTACATAATGGAGTAGTGAAACTGATTAAATTAATTAATATTATCTTAAAGTGATCCCTGGCTAATATGACAAATATGCCTTAATACATTATAATTGTCCTCTATAACTACAATGTAAAATTAAAAACATCTCAAATATTTTATTTCTTCTAGAAATAGGTAATCTTTCAGTCAATAGGGGAAATGCCTGTCGCAAGTTGATGATGTCATAAATGTTATGTGTGGTCTAATTTATGGCATGCATGTGCAAAATAAACCACAAACACATTTGAAATATTGATTTGATGCTCATATTAACCATAGGAAGTATTACGTTTGTTTTTATTTGCACATGCATTCCATAAATTCCATAGGGATAGATCACAAATTACATTTATGCCATCATCAACTTGTGACAGGCATTTCCCCTATTGAGTGAAAGATTAGCTATTTCTAGAAGAAATAAAATATTTAAGGTGTTTTTAATTTTACATTGTAGTTATAGAGGACAATTATAATGTATTAAGGCATATTTGTCGTATTAGCCAGGGATCACTTTAATTATAATTAAAGTGTTGACTGTTGAGTCACCTCCAAGCTGGTACATTAAATCCAGTTTCATTCCAATTATATCTGATTAACAGTGACGTTCTGAGTCAGAATGAAACCTGGACTTTCCTCAGGTACATTAGTTTCACTTTCTCCCACACTTCCAGCACATCCATTCCTGACACCGTGAGATGAAAAAAAAAGAAAAAACACACATTGTGTGCATGTGTGTGTGGGGGAGGGGGGGTTACAAGGGTGTGTACTGTTACTGTAACCACTAGTCTACAGATGTCTTCTTCTAAACCTAGTTCTCAAACTGTTTAGTGCCAAGGACCCCTAAATCACATGTATTTGTGCCAGCCAGGGACCCCCAGAATAGAAGACTTGTTCTAAATGCAAAAAAAAAAAAAAAAAAAAAAAAACAATATTGTATGTTGTATATCTGCTATTTTTGAGTTTTCTGAAAGCCTTCATGCAAGGCACTTTACAGAGATTGTGCAGCATTCAGGGTATCTGCACATTTCCCAAGTTCAAATTCAATACTTTTTAAGGCTTTTTAATACCTCTAAAAAGACAAATTCAATACCATTACCGCGGCAAAATAATCGTCAAGTGTAAGGCCACATTCATAAATCAGAGACAAAGCAGTGTTTGTCAGTGGCAAAGCAGTGTGTCAGTAAAAAGCTACCATATACAGTAGGAATACTCAAATGCACATGCAAACCTGGACAACCAATATTCTTATTCCGGTCTCTTCAACAATTATGTGGGCAAATATTGACCTTCACTGTAACTTTGACTTTGACTTTCAAATTCAAAAGAAAATCATCTCTCCCAATTCATTTTAGTACAATCCCAGTACTCACAGCAATACTGCACAGGACCTGTCCAATTTGACCCAAACCGGCCTGTAGTCCAAAATGAGTTTGACACCCCAATGTCACTCAGTATCACTTAAAACAATCTTAACAATTAACAATCTATATGCAGTACATCATTTCTGCCAGAGAGGGGGGAAAAGAAGAGAGCATAGAGAGAGGGGTCGAGCAGCGAGGATAGAGAGAGGGGGAGAGGCCTGTCACAATTATTACATGGACGTGATTTTCAAGATGTGTCGTAGCTCAACTGCCTTATCAATTTCACCATCTATGGCTAAGATCTCCTCTCTCTTGTCCTTTGCCCGTCTCCTCGTTGAGTTAGACTTTGTTATCAGTGTTGCCATTTTGGTCCCTGCACTGTTCTCTGCCTGTTCTCAGGGGTTAAAGCAAAAAAAACAACAGAAACAGGCTCCTGGATCTCGCAGATTTTGACACCAGGACCTGAATGGCTTTCCTGTGTCAACCTTTTCATCCAGCCAAGCCCACATCCATTTGTTTTTGACCGCGCTGAGCACGTCCGAGCCTTTCTTCACAACTATCAACTAAACTAAAACTCCTTATTGTCGCTGACTGAACCGATCCCACACGTGGGTAATGTTATGAGAGAAACACTGCGCAGTAGTGGAGAAACCTCCGCCTACTAGTACTGCCATGAACAGTACACCAATCATGATATGTTGCGTCTGTCCCAAACAAACATTGCCCCGAAGTATTGCATAAGCATCTATATGGATAACTTTTGTGAGTGAAAATAAATCCCCTTGAATCTCTGATTTGCGAACATAACAAGTGTTCCGTTGCTTATTTTGATACAAGACAACGTAAGCAATCGTTTATTGACAATTACTGCATAGTTGCCTACCTGCTGTTTGCATGATGTAAAACTCCAGTGACTTCCATTATTCCTGTGATTTCATCTTTTGGACACTGCCATCCATACAGAGCGAATTCCATAACTTCACCGTTAAAATCCGTAGTAGGCCTACTTTGAGTCACAAAGTGACACGTTATGAGCGTGCAGACCTGCACAACGACAGACACCCAGGCTATAGTATAGCTAAGCTAAGCTAGGCTAACGCTTGGTGTGAATGGTGTCAGGTTACAGCTGCTGCTCGTGCAGCGGCAGCTAGCGTCCAGCCTGTTGCACATACTCTACGTCGGACGGTTCAGAACCAGAAAAAAAAAATACGGAGTGAAACGCATCAAGTCTGTTTGCGACACGTTTATTCATTCTGCCCCAGATAAAATTCAATATCCCCACTCACAGTATTCCATACTTTTTAAGACATTTTAAGGCCTTGAATTTGCAAAACTAAATTCAATACTTTTCAAGATCCGCGGGTACCCTGGCAGCATTACATTCAGCCATTCACACACACACACACACACACACACACACACACACACACACACACACACACACACACACACACACACACACACACACACACACACACACACACACACACATTCTCCAGTAAGACTCCCTAATCAGGAGATGCACTGTATACACACTGCAAGAAGCAACCTCATGATGGCGCTAGAAGAGGGGCATGTGAGAAATCAGGGGCGGAGGTTGTGGTTTGCCAGCAAAGGAGTGTGTGTGCATAGTTTGGCATGCATGGATAGGGGCAACGGTGCCGGAGATAAGAGTAGGGCCAAAAGTGTGACGTGACGTGAACGTGAAGTGTGACGGACAGATAGAGGGACTGACGGAGGGACAGACAGCCGGTGGAGGTTTTCATAGTAACTTGCGACCTCACGGTCGCAATTACATTCCCCCAATCACACACACATTCATTACATTCACCCATTCACCGATGGATTCATAAACCATGCAAGGCACCAACCTGCTCACCGGGAGCAACTAGGGGTTCAGAGTCTTACTCACAGACTCTTCAACACTAACTCTGGGGGATCGAACTGGTCACCCTCCCGGAACCCTCTGTATTCTAAGACGGCAACTCTACCCCTGAGCCACTGCTGCCCTAACGCCCTAGTGTGTACAAATGGAACCAAATGGACCCTTAGAGATGTGCAACTCTGAGAGTGTACAGATGTAACCAAATGGACCCTTACAGGCCTGTAACTCTGAGAGTGTACAGATGTAACCAAATGGACCCTTACAGGTCTGTAACTCTGAGTGTACAAATGGAACCAAATGGACCCTTACAGGTCTGAAACTATGTGTACATTAATGTGGAACCAAATGGACCTGTAACTGTTTCATTCGTACACTCTCAGAGTTACGAGGGTCCTTGACATTTAATTTGGGACCAAGTTTGAGAAGCACCATAATTGCATAGCAGACGTGAAGTCCCATATAAGAATGGATCAGAACTAATCTTATGATTAATGCCAAAAAGACATCAGTGCTTTTCTGCCACGAGGGCACTGTGCCAAATATACCATCTGTCTGCTGGCCACAGCCTCTTAGAAACCACACACGCACGCACGCACGCACGCGCGCGCGCACACACACACACAAAAACACACACACACACACACACACACACACACACACACACACACACACACACACACACACACACACACACACACACACACACACACACACACACACACACACACACACAGACACAGTATGGTATTAATAATTTGACCCATATACACATCTGTGAGTCCATTAACCCACTGGAGCAGGACTGCGTTCCCCTAAGAGCTGAAAGCTGATTTTAAATGATAGCACGGCAGACTCAGAGTCTATCTGCTAAAATATGCAGACAGACAGACAGAGTGGGGGGCTCTCTCCATTCCGACATGTCGCCAATCCGACAGTGACTTCTTATTGTCGGAGTGGCAACACTTCCATAGAGGTTAAGGTTAGGGTAAGGGTAAGAGATAGGGTTAGTGTCTGTCGGAAAGGAGACATGTCGGAAATGGAGATGACAGAGTATATTGCTTTATATGAATACCAGAACGCTCGCCTCAAAGCACAGTCGTCTCGGGCGTAAATTCCGGCGGAACGGTAGAACGCCGGTCCCCACCAGGTATTCCTAAACAAAACCTTGGTAAACTATGCCTAAACGGTTAAACCTAACCTTCACCTCAGTAAAACGGTGCCGAAAAAGCTAACCCTATTCCTAATCTTAACCTCAGTAAAACTATGCCTAAACCTAAATCTATTTATAATCTTAACCTCTGTAAAACTATGCCTAAACCTAAGTCTATTCCTAACCTTATCCTCAGCAAAACTATGCCTAAACCTAAATCTATTTCTAATCTTAACCTCTGTAAAACTATGCCTAAACCTAAATCTATTCCTAACCTTATCCTCAGTGAAACAAACGCAAGAACAGCCACACCGAGTGCATGGTCGGTTTGAGGTTGGCGGAAAGATAAATTGAGGACGAGCCTGTTTTAAGGGGAGCTTTCTGGTTACCGCTTATATACGGTACTATACGTGTCCACTCACTGACATACATGTATTTATATAGTCAGTGTACACACACACGCACGCACGCACGCACGCACGCACGCACGCACGGTCGCACGCACACACGCACACACACACACACACACACACACGCGCGCACACACACACACACACACACACACACACACACACACACACACACACACACACACACACACACACACACACACACACACACACAAACACACACACGATTGCAGACCTACCCACAGATGTTTGCAACTGTTTCTAAAACTTGTTGTAATCACTAATCACACGATAGCAGAGGAACGTTTCTGTTTCTGTTTAGTTTTATCATTGATGTGAATATGGATGTGAAAATGAAATTGTACTGTGATGTTCAGGACCCTAAGACCACAAGTTTGACTGCAGCTTGCAGTTTGACTGCACTTCTGTTATTAGGGTTAGGTATCTATCTATCTTATTACATTTCTGTCTAAGAAAATATGCAATCAATCAATCAATCAATCAATGCATCTTGACAACACTGCGAATGAGGGGCAACCTTAAAGGACAACTCCGCCCTAAATCACTTATAGGCTCATTTTCCTACTTATATTGATCCGAAATTACTGTCCATGGGGTCTATTAGGCAGAAATGCCCCTGTTGTCCAGTTTCCCCAGCAGCTGTCATAGCATAGAGTAGACCCTATAAGCCTATCGCTTTTACACATTTGTTGCAGTCAAAAGTGATTTCTTTTTTTTTATGAATGTGTTACTAGTCGTCATTACAAACACATCCATGCCTTGGTTGTGTCACACAATCCACCAAAATCTCAGAAATTATGTTTTAGGGTGAGCATTCGGCACAACTGCCAATCAAAGTGACTGTACTAGTCAATCACAGGGCATCTTTTCTGGGACTTGGTAAAACACAAAAGCATAACATCTGTTTAGCAGAGTGTGATGGCTTTTATGGGACAATGATGGCATGGATGTGTTTGTAATGACAACTAGTAAGACATTCATGAAAAATAAAAACACTTTTGAACACAACAAATAGTGTAAAAGTGATAGGCTTATAGGCTCCACTCTATGCTATGAGAGCTGCCGGGTTCTGCTGGGCAAACTGGACAACAGGGGCATTTCTGCCTAATAGACCCCATGGACAGTCTTTTTGGATCAATATAAGTAGAAAAATGAGCCTAGAAGTGATTTAGGCCGGAGTTGTCCTTTAATGTCTTTTGAGAATAAATAATGTTTTGAATGAAGCTTTTCACACATGAAAAGCTATTCAATATACATGCCTTTTTATAGCATGGAGTTCCATTTGTTGCCCCCCAAAAAGTATGTCAACGGCACAGCGCACACCTGACTAACGGTTTGTCAAAGTGTAGGCCTACTCAACATGAAGTTGTGCCAAAGTTCTCTGCCACAAAATATGTTCATGCTCCCAAAGTCATTTTCACTTGACACAAAGTTTGAGAACCACTGCTAGTATCTTAACTGCCATCCATATAGCATCATGTATGACACCATGCTTTCCTACAGCCCTATAGAAGGACTGTGTGATATTACATACTGTAGGCCTACATCTCAATGCATTCCATCTGGAATGCATTGACATACATATCACAGCCATTCTAATACTATATCTGCTCACCTCCACAAGCAATGACAATGAACAAGAATAGCAAGTTCCTACAGGGGGGGTCTAAGTCTGTTTGAGTGATTCATTGAATACATTATTATCAGTTCTCAAAGGAAAAGCACAGGACAGTACAGTTCAGATACAAGGCCTACTAATAGGATTTAAACCCAAGAAAGCACTATGGCTTAAAACCATGGTTTCATATAGCCATATACTGTAGTAATGGCTGCGATATTACAAACTGTATAACCTACATGTGTAGCCTGCTGTATTCCAGATGTAACATCATAGCCAGTCTAGGACTAGGCCTACACTAGGTTTCATACAGTGACTGTTACGGGTCCATTTGGTTACATTTCTACACTGTCAGAGTTAAGAGTAGCTCTGGTCCATAGCGTTAGTGGAGAGAACTCCACTACGCTATGGACCAGAGCTAAGTTAAACGTTTGAAATGTAAACGTTTGACAGAAACAATACCCTATACAAGATAAATAATTGGGAGTGTTGGCATATCGTAGGGCTACTATTGCTGATGTAGGCTACACACACGTTATAAGCCTTGGGTCCAGATTACACTATAGATCTGTATTTTATCCACGTCTGACTTTTACTTTCGAATCTAAAAATAAACAATAAAAATTAAAATAAAACAATTCCAAATTGATTAAATAGACCTTTAACTGAGGCTAAACACGGTATCATCATTTGACTTTAAATACTTTTTAACTACTGACGTTAAACTAAACATTTCACTGCATGGTTGATACAAAATACTGAGCAACGTTCAAGTAGCGATGTTGGTTTTTATCAGCACAGAGTCTACCAACACAGCATAGATTAAACTTTAACCGTTGTGAATGAAAACGCTTGGTTAGTTTATAACCTATAGTGTTAGATTAACAGACAAGCTTTAAAGTTAACTTTAAAAGAAAACCACTTCAATTCAAACTCAACTCGTGGTTTAAATCTCTGTGGTTTTCATCTCAAAGTTCAACACGAAAAGAAATGACCGTTGGCGTGACGTCACCCATACCAACGGTCGAATTAGATCGAATAGATGTGTAAATATTAGATGATAGATGATCGATAATATACTCACAGCTGTTTAACCCTTCAAAGTCTGTGTGGAGAGAGCAGGAGGAAACATGCGACTGACTGTAGCAGAGACACACCGAATGACTGACTCTCTCGCTCTCTCTGTGTGTGTGTGTGTGTGTGTGTGTGTGTGTGTGTGTGTGTGTGTGTGTGTGTGTGTGGTGAAACACCCCCACCGTGCGGCAGACAGTGGTACGGTCCGTGGGATTCCCCATCAGCCAATGAGGGCTCTGCAATGACATGTTTTTCTTTTCCTTTTTTTGGACTTTTATTTGCACATGGTTGAATGGATGGGAATTTGGGATAGGTTTGTGCAGTGGTTCTCAACCTGTGGGTCGGGACCCCCAGGGGGTCCCCAATTTATTTGGGGGGTCCCCAGATGATTAACTTAATGTGCAACATTGTTTTCTCTCTCAACAGTAAACAAACCAACATAACGTTTAAGTGTATAGAGGCTATATACTGTATGCACGTTTATAAAGTGACAATTTAATTTGTATACCTCTAAAATCACAAATTAAACCTTGGCCAAATTGTCAAAATTAATATTAGAGGCAGTAATTATCAAAATAGCAGATCTACATGCTCACAATGCCTCGCGTTGCAAGGTGTTAGTGAGCATGTAGATCTGCTATTTTCACAATTAATAGAACTGGGTTATGCAAAATGTAATGGCTCAACTCCTAGCGCTTGTCAGGGTGGGGAGGAGAGAGAGAGACAGACAGACAGACAGACAGACAGACAGACAGACAGACAGACAGACAGACAGACAGACAGACAGACAGACAGACAGACAGACAGACAGACAACCTGGGCTCTCCCAGACTACCCAGGTTGGCAGAGGCCAGAGGGAGAGTTGTAGCGCCTAGATTACACTTAGCAATTGGCACTGCAGGGTACAAAATCCAAAATCGTAAAAATTGAAAAAAGAAAGTGAAAGCAAGTTAAAGGGATATTCCACTTTCAAAAGAACTTTTAGAAATGTTATCGTCTAATCAGGCTTTTGGGAACACCCTGAACAGTTTTTAATTTGCTTCATTCAGTATTTAGATATTTGATCTAAATGTTATCAGGCCCTCCTCCTCCAGGACCTTTCCCCATTCCCCATAAACACCCAACTTCAAACTTTTTTTTAATTTTGGGGGGAAACAGAAAATAAATCATACAATAAAAACATATTAACTAAAGATAATTGAAAAAAGTTATTGAAAAAACCACGGCCTGCTCACATATTAGGAGGGTATTATGAGACACCAGAAATAATAATGGGTGTTTTTAATTAATCTATCATGGTTAAAATGGAGTTTGAAGTTACAATGGGTGTGTATGGGGAGGGGTCCTGGAGGAGGAGGGACTGATAACATTTACATCAAATATCTAAATACTGAATGAAGCAAATTAAAATCTGTTCAGGGTGTTCATAAAAGCCTGATTAGACGATAAAATGACCAAAAGTTGTTTTGAAAGTGGAATATCCCTTTAACCTTTCCAGTGCCAGCCCCTAGAGGGCGCCAAAGAATGCCAGGGTATCTCCCATAGGCGAGCGCATTAGCATCCGGGGACTCACGTTGCAGAGACGTAGGACGAGCCAGGACCACCCACGGCTCTACACGCAGCTCAGGGTAAGTAAAATAATAAAAAAAAAAAATTGTATTGGATTGAAATAAAGCCGAACTTGTTCGGGATCGGCACAATAAGAGTTAAGACCGGTACATCAGTGGTTCTCAACATTTTCCAGATCAGGGAAAAACGGCCAAGTTGCATTTTGTCACCTTCTTAAATGACATTGATATGTTTCCCTGTCAGCCCCTCATCACACTGTGGCCACCTCTGGTAAAATCACCTCCTGGATCTCCTAATTGAAAAGGATCATGCTGTTCTTGACCCTTTTAGTATAAACTATAATAACTATAGTATGACTTGGGCCAAAATAAAACATTCTTTGGCCTCTAAAAGTCTAGAGTAAGTTAGTAAATCATTTGGCCCAAGTCAGGTTTAATGCTATTTTTGTTATAACATATTGTGCATATTGTTATAAATGTTTTGGGTGAAATAATTGAGAAATATCATCGGGTTTTGTCCGGTTTTGTTGGTGTTATCGGGTTGGTTTCCACAGTACATGTTTTACGCGTCATCTTTTCAAACTTAACCCTTACCCTTACCCTAACCTCCGTGGGGTGAGTCGCTAACCCTCCCGACGCTCCTTTGTCGAAATGTTGGTCGGTCGAGGGGCAAGGCCACTGTGTCATGAAAATTCCTGCCCTGGTTGTGACTGTTCTTCTTTTTTGAGCGGTGGTCACAACGCTCCTATACGTGGCCGTGTGTGTGGGTCTGTCTGTCTCCGTGTCTCCGTGTCTGTCTGTCTGTAGCCTGCAGTAACCTTTTCTGACCACACATGTTAAGGGAGGGGCGCTGTTGCACACACACACACACACACACACACACACACACACACACACACACACACACACACACACACACACACACACACACACACACACACACACACACACACACACACACACACACACACACACACCACCACTCAGTTCACACGAGTGTGATTTTTTTTTTACACTTTATGTATATACTCTTCTTTGTTGTGCATTGCTCTTTTTGACTGTACACAGTAGTACTTTTTTATTCTTTTTCATCCTTCTCTGTAACTTTGTTATCTAAAACTGCTGTGCTGCCTCTGATTTTCCCCCTTGGGATAATAAAGGTATCTATCTATCTATCTATCTATCTATCTATAGATGTATCTATCTATCTATCTATCTATCTATCTATCTATCTATCTATCTATCTATCTATCTGTCTATCTATCTATCTATCTATCTATCTGTCTGTCTGTCTGTCTGTCTGTCTGTCTGTCTGTCTGTCTGTCTGTCTGTCTATCTATCTATCTATCTAATAATAATTATTATTTAAATGTTGGGTGTTATCTGGGGGCCCACACTCGCGATGCCCTCGCGGCCTACTAAGTGGTCCCGGGAACCACAGGTTGGGCCCCTCTGTGGCATAGTGTGCCCCTCCCGTCCAGAAATAACTCTACTCTTCTCCTCCATCATTTCAAACCTTTCATGAGGCCTGCTGAGTGTGTGCGCGCGCGGGTGTATGCGCACGTGTGTGTGTGTGCGCTTGCTGCAGCCAGAAATGGAATGAATGATATTTTTCTTTCTAGAACATGATAATTATGGGTGCAGTTCATGCCAGGAGGCAACAGGAGGAGCTGCAAGGCGGGACGGAGGCTGATTAAACACTAGGAGAGAAAGAGAAGAAGATAATTACTGGTCCAACGCACAGACCTCACCCATGTCTGACCAGGGCCCTGTATCTGCTACTGCACTGTGTGTGTGTGTGTGTGTGTGTGTGTGTGTGTGTGTGTGTGTGTGTGTGTGTGTGTGTGTGTGTGTGTGTGTGTGTGTGTGTGTGTGTGGAGGACACCAGAACATGTGTTCCTCTCTCTCCACACACACACACATACATACACACACACACGCCTGGCTTTTTAACTCGACCACAGAGCAAACCCAGAGCCACGCCAAAAACCTCCTCCTTTACCCGGAACCGCTCCCACCGTCACTCACTGGGACCTACCTGCTGTGTGTGTGTGTGTGTGTGTGTGTGTGTGTGTGTGTGTGTGTGTGTGTGTGTGTGTGTGTGTGTGTGTGTGTGTGTGTGTGTGCGTGTGTTGCTATACTTGTAGGGGCAAATGTAAATAAAAGTATCAACATTACAATGAAGAAACACTGTGTAATGCAGGCCTGTAGTGCTAGAGGAGGAGACAAGAAGAAACAGAAGGTGGGCGACCTTCTCCACATGGGCAAAATACATTTATGGTCTCAAACCTCCCAAAACCTCCGAAATGAATAGACAACGATGCATTTTGGCACAGTTATACCTATAACACACAATACAAACACAACAGGTTCTTACACCATGCATCAAGCTACTGCATCACACTAACTGTAACATAGCCATATTTCCATAAACTTGTTCGAATTAGGGAAGCAATTATCAGAAATGTGTATTAAGACAAAGCGAATTTAGCCCGTTTCCATTTGTGGGTGTCATTCGAATTAGCGACGGTCGCATGGGTTGATCGGGCTGATTTTTTCAGACCGACCCGAGACGCAGACTCGATCGCTGCACAGCGCACATCCTGCAAGTTTCAGCGTCCTCTGGAAGGTGGCCGATCTGAAAGCTCACAACCCGGCGCGGAGACGTGGATGCGAGCTGCTGTGAGCTTGTAGATTGGCCACTTTTGGCACGCAACACCTTGTGATGAGGAAGGGTTAGCCACGGATGGCTTGACTCCGGGAGGTGAAAACGGGAGGAATTTACACACGGCCCGTGTCACTCCGTGTGTAACAAACAACCGGTTTGTTTTATGGGCTATAAACGCTATACAATGGACGTTAAGCGGCAGGGGAAAGTGTTAAGTTGGAGGACGATATGGACCCAGAACGTCATAATGTATTCGCATTTATTGTCTGACCCGTTTCCATTCACAATTGCGCATTTAGTTTATTCGATAAATCCTCAAAATCCACCTCCAAGCAGATTTTTTTTTTTCGGATTATGAAAGTTTATTCGCATTTTGAAGCGTTTCCATAAAAAAGATTTTGCGAATAAGCCGTAAATGCGCATTAAGAGGCTTTATGGAAACGCCACTATGGTTCTAACAGGTTCTAGCCTACACCAAAAAATTCGCGCATACGCGTGTACTGTCCGTGAAGACACTTGTGTATGCGTAAACGCTCCAAGCTACACCAAGGAGGGAGTATATGTGAGGAAGACCAGATAGTCTGTGTACAAAACGTATACGCGTGCTTAAAAAATAGAACCGATCCTATTTTTAGGGATGCGTATCCGTGGTTCGCGCTATCCGTACGCCTGGTGTAGCCGGCTGAATTGATATACATTGGATCTATCCAAAACGCGCATACGCACTGACGCGCGCAAAATGGCTTGGTGTAGCCCGGCCGTGAAGCTGTACGCAGGCATAATGAACACAATAACTTGTACGTTTTCGTTTGCAGTTTTTACTAGTCCAAGCGTATGCAAATACTAACATCTTCACTTCTTCAGGCATGTACAGTATTATCTGGCACTGGTTAAAGAAAGATGGATGGATGGAATAAAGTTGGACAAGTACTATAGTCTGGTTACCCTGCAGGGGCAGTTATCGGAATAATTAGGGTACGGAATGTCAAGTCTCCAGGTTTTCTCCAGAATGTGTACTGTAGGCCTATGACACTAATGTACTACACACTATATCATATCAGGAGTCCACTTGTACTGGTGGTTCTGAAACCTATTTGCAAGGACCACCATAACTCTGAGAGGGTACAAGTGGAACCAAAGGGACCCACCCTTTAAGGAACTGGCCCTTTAAGGAGTAGGATTAAAGGGCCAGTTCACCTCTGGGGAAACCAGATCTTATTTTATTGTTGTTTGGGACACGATCAAGACAATCCTGAGTTTATTTTTTTTTGTCTTCAATCTGTGTTTTGAGATATTTTAGTATTTCATCATGAATGATGATGCATTTTGCATCTATGATGCAGCATGATGACTCATATGATGCAAAATGCATCATCATACATGCTGAAATACTAAAAGATCTCAAAACACAGATTGAACACAAAAAAAAAAACTCAGGATTGTGTTGATCGTTTCCTAAACAACAATACAATAAGATCTGGTTGTCCCAGAGGTGAACTGGCCCTTTAAGATTGGAGCTCTCATAGATCGGCTCTGTGATCCAGCTTTAGCTATGTTTAAAACATAGCATTTTCCATTCATAACACCACTGTCTTTAAGTGTTGAAGTCCTCGCAAGTATTGTAATACAAACGTGTGTGTGTGTGTGTGTGTGTGTGTGTGTGTGTGTGTGTGTGTGTGTGTGTGTGTGTGTGTGTGTGTGTGTGTGTGTGTGTGTGTGTGTGTGGACCACCCTCCTTGAGGGAACGCATGTGTTCTCCGTCCAACTTCAAATGACAGCGTAAAACCTTCTCCCATTGGCTTACAGTCATAATGCTGAGACCTTCTCCCATTGGCTTACAGTCATAATGATGAGGCCTTCTCCCATTGGCTTACAGTCATAATGCTGAGACCTTCTCCCATTGGCTTACACCTTACAGTCATAATGTTGAGACCTTCTCCCATTGGCTTACACCTTACAGTCATAATGCTGAGGCCTTCTGCCATTGGCTTACAGTCATAATGCTGAGACCTTCTCCCATTGGCTTACACCTTACAGTCATAATGCTGAGACCTTCTCCCATTGGCTTACACCTTACAGTCATAATGCTGAGGCCTTCTGCCATTGGCTTACAGTCATAATGCTGAGACCTTCTCCCATTGGCTTACACCTTACAGTCATAATGCTGAGACCTTCTCCCATTGGCTTACACCTTACAGTCATAATGCTGAGACCTTCTCCCATTGGCTTACACCTTACAGTCATAATGCTGAGGCCATCTCCCATTGGCTTACACCTTACAGTCATAATGCTGAGACCATCTCCCATTGGCTTACACCTTACAGTCATAATGCTGAGGCCTTCTGCCATTGGCTTACAGTCATAATGCTGAGACCTTCTCCCATTGGCTTACAGTCATAATGCTGAGGCCATCTCCCATTGGCTTACACCTTACAGTCATAATGCTGAGGCCATCTCCCATTGGCTTACACCTTACAGTCATAATGCTGAGGCCATCTCCCATTGGCTTACACCTTACAGTCATAATGCTGAGACCTTCTCCCATTGGCTTACACCTTACAGTCATAATGCTGAGACCTTCTGCCATTGGCTTACAGTCATAATGCTGAGACCATCTCCCATTGGCTTACACCTTACAGTCATAATGCTAAGGCCTTCTGCCATTGGCTTACAGTCATAATGCTGAGACCTTCTCCCATTGGCTTACAGTCATAATGCTGAGACCTTCTGCCATTGGCTTAGAGTCACAACACTGATCTCCCATTGGAAATATTGTAGTTTAAATCACTGTGTTAGTTTATAGATATGAAATATTGTAGATTAAATCGCTGAAGCCTTAGTTCATAGATGAAAAGTTGTAGTTCACTTAGTTCATACATATGAAATCATTTAGTTTTGAATGATGACACGTCAAACAGTTGATATGCAGGTGTATTATAGGCTGTAATTGTTCCATCATAATACACTAGTAGTCTGTACTGTAACTCTCTTCATAGACATGTGATATTCTGCCTTCCCTGCAAGCCAAATGACGCCATGATGACGTTATAACGTCCTCCGGTGACTCCGGTGACGTTCAGAACCAGGCCAGATCACAGCCCATATAGGGATGATCTTGACGTCATTACCAGGACGTCATATGGACTATAGGATTATTATTATTGTTTGTAATGTTAGTTGAAATATGAGCATGTAAGGTTATATTTTGGGACATATCTGACTAGTTATGATATTTATCTGGCCTCGATCGGACCCTCTCTGATTAATCCTGGACATCTGTTTTCGTGGGCAGGATTTATGTTGGTTGAAATCAGGTGATATTCTAGGCCAGATCTGACTAGTCATGGTTTGACTTGATCTGTCCCCAATCCAGACGTCACTGATTGGTCCTGAATAGAATACCTGTCAAATCTGGGAATAAATTCCTTACCAAACAATTTCTTCACCAATGTGTTCGTAAAGGTGTCTAGTAACATATCTAACAAAGATTGAAATTCAACATCCCTAGCAAAATATTTGACAGCTAGGGTAATTCTCATTCTCATTCACTTACTGTACTATAAGGGGAAAAATTACTCTATATGCTTTAAGTGGGATGTGAGGGGTCTAACTAGGTGTTTTAATTATTCTGAATCCATTGCAAGCATTTTGTTTTGCACGAAAAACATTCCTTGGGCCAAAAAGTGACGACTCATCACTAATCCATCGTTTTTTGGGTCTGTTTAGCCCAATGAATGTTTTTTCGTGCAAAACAAATGCTTGCAATGGATTCAGAATAATTAAAAACACCTAGTTAGACCCCTAACATGCTACTTAAAGCATATTTTTGGCAGTGATTTTTTTCCCCTTATAGTACAGTGTAAGTAAATGAGACCCAGAATTACCCTAGCTGTCAAATATTTTGCTAGGGATGTTGAATTTCAGTCTTTGTGAGATGTGTTACTAGACACCTTTACACACACATTGGTGAAGAAATCGTTTGGTAAGGAATATATTCCCAGGTTTTATTAATACGTTGCAGTCCGAAATAGAATGGTGGTTGGTAGATTAGCCGTGAAATTTCTATTATTGTATTGTGATCTGAGACATAATATTATGTTTATAAACATGACCCCGCAGCCCCTCCATCTTGAACAGCGCCGCTGTTTTTTCTTTTTTTTTTCCCCCCAGGCCAGTAACTCACCATGATTTTCTCGATCTCCGTTGGGATAGAATGGGGGTTTTGGCCGATCGTCTATGTCCCCGTGCGTTTCGCGTGCGCGATCCTTTCACGTAAATGTCCCCGCAAATAGTCCATGTGTGACTGAAGAACAGAACTGAAAAGTTTCGCTAGCATAGCCCCAAGCATGGCTGCAGGAGGAGCTCGAGTGTGTAGACAGTAAACGGATGGGTGGAAGGTGCCTTGGAGAAGGAGAGGCGCTGACGTCACCTCTGCTTCATGCACGGTCTGCATGAGCCATCAGTGCACGAGTGGTGACTAGGGAAGGTTAGACGATCGCCGATTTTCGGATCAAAAGCTTTTATTCCGGTTTTAAAGACAAAGTCCGGGAATAGACGGCCTGGCTGAGAGTCCCTGGGGGGATGTGCGATATAGTACGGTTTTAACATTAAGGGGCCCCCCGTGGCTTAGAAGGTGTTAATATCCCCTGACTATTTGTACAGTCTGTGTGAACACTGCCATCCACTGTACTAAAACACTATTCTACATCAAGTTTCTCTCTGACAGTAAAACACTATTCTACATCAAGTTTCTCTCTGACAGTAAAACACTATTCTACATCAAGTTTCTCTCTGACAGTAAAACACTATTCTACATCAAGTTTCTCTCTGACAGTAAAACACTATTCTACATCAAGTTTCTCTCTGACAGTAAAACACTATTCTACATCAAGTTTCTCTCTGACAGTAAAACACTATTCTACATCAAGTTTCTCTCTGACAGTAAAACACTATTCTACATCAAGTTTCTCTCTGACAGTAAAACACTATTCTACATCAAGTTTCTCTCTGACAGTAAAACACTATTCTACATCAAGTTTCTCTCTGACAGTAAAACACTATTCTACATCATGTTTCTCTCTGACAGTAAAACACTATTCTACATCATGTTTCTCTCTGACACTAAAACACTATTCTACATCAAGTTTCTCTCTGACAGTAAAACACTATTCTACATCATGTTTCTCTCTGACAGTAAAACACTATTCTACATCATGTTTCTCTCTGACAGTAAAACACTATTCTACATCATGTTTCTCTCTGACAGTAAAACACTATTCTACATCAAGTTTCTCTCTGACAGTAAAACACTATTCTACATCAAGTTTCTCTCTGACAGTAAAACACTATTCTACATCAAGTTTCTCTCTGACAGTAAAACACTATTCTACATCAAGTTTCTCTCTGACAGTAAAACACTATTCTACATCAAGTTTCTCTCTGACAGTAAAACACTATTCTACATCAAGTTTCTCTCTGACAGTAAAACACTATTCTACATCAAGTTTCTCTCTGACAGTAAAACACTATTCTACATCAAGTTTCTCTCTGACAGTAAAACACTATTCTACATCATGTTTCTCTCTGACACTAAAACACTATTCTACATCATGTTTCTCTCTGACACTAAAACACTATTCTACATCATGTTTCTCTCTGACAGTAAAACACTATTCTACATCAAGTTTCTCTCTGACAGTAAAACACTATTCTACATCAAGTTTCTCTCTGACAGTAAAACACTATTCTACATCATGTTTCTCTCTGACAGTAAAACACTATTCTACATCATGTTTCTCTCTGACAGTAAAACACTATTCTACATCAAGTTTCTCTCTGACAGTAAAACACTATTCTACATCATGTTTCTCTCTGACACTAAAACACTATTCTACATCAAGTTTCTCTCTGACAGTAAAACACTATTCTACATCAAGTTTCTCTCTGACAGTAAAACACTATTCTACATCAAGTTTCTCTCTGACAGTAAAACACTATTCTACATCAAGTTTCTCTCTGACAGTAAAACACTATTCTACATCAAGTTTCTCTCTGACAGTAAAACACTATTCTACATCAAGTTTCTCTCTGACAGTAAAACACTATTCTACATCAAGTTTCTCTCTGACACTAAAACACTATTCTACATCAAGTTTCTCTCTGACAGTAAAACACTATTCTACATCAAGTTTCTCTCTGACAGTAAAACACTATTCTACATCAAGTTTCTCTCTGACAGTAAAACACTATTCTACATCAAGTTTCTCTCTGACAGTAAAACACTATTCTACATCATGTTTCTCTCTGACACTAAAACACTATTCTACATCAAGTTTCTCTCTGACAGTAAAACACTATTCTACATCATGTTTCTCTCTGACACTAAAACACTATTCTACATCATGTTTCTCTCTGACACTAAAACACTATTCTACATCATGTTTCTCTCTGACACTAAAACACTATTCTACATCAAGTTTCTCTCTGACACTAAAACACTATTCTACATCAAGTTTCTCTCTGACAGTAAACACTATTCTACATCAAGTTTCTCTCTGACACTAAAACACTATTCTACATCAAGTTTCTCTCTGACAGTAAAACACTATTCTACATCAAGTTTCTCTCTGACAGTAAAACACTATTCTACATCAAGTTTCTCTCTGACAGTAAAACACTATTCTACATCATGTTTCTCTCTGACACTAAAACACTATTCTACATCATGTTTCTCTCTGACACTAAAACACTATTCTACATCAAGTTTCTCTCTGACAGTAAAACACTATTCTACATCATGTTTCTCTCTGACACTAAAACACTATTCTACATCAAGTTTCTCTCTGACAGTAAAACACTATTCTACATCAAGTTTCTCTCTGACAGTAAAACACTATTCTACATCAAGTTTCTCTCTGACAGTAAAACACTATTCTACATCATGTTTCTCTCTGACACTAAAACACTATTCTACATCAAGTTTCTCTCTGACAGTAAAACACTATTCTACATCAAGTTTCTCTCTGACAGTAAAACACTATTCTACATCAAGTTTCTCTCTGACAGTAAAACACTATTCTACATCAAGTTTCTCTCTGACAGTAAAACACTATTCTACATCAAGTTTCTCTCTGACAGTAAAACACTATTCTACATCATGTTTCTCTCTGACACTAAAACACTATTCTACATCATGTTTCTCTCTGACACTAAAACACTATTCTACATCATGTTTCTCTCTGACAGTAAAACACTATTCTACATCAAGTTTCTCTCTGACAGTAAAACACTATTCTACATCAAGTTTCTCTCTGACAGTAAAACACTATTCTACATCATGTTTCTCTCTGACAGTAAAACACTATTCTACATCATGTTTCTCTCTGACAGTAAAACACTATTCTACATCAAGTTTCTCTCTGACAGTAAAACACTATTCTACATCATGTTTCTCTCTGACACTAAAACACTATTCTACATCAAGTTTCTCTCTGACAGTAAAACACTATTCTACATCAAGTTTCTCTCTGACAGTAAAACACTATTCTACATCAAGTTTCTCTCTGACAGTAAAACACTATTCTACATCAAGTTTCTCTCTGACAGTAAAACACTATTCTACATCAAGTTTCTCTCTGACAGTAAAACACTATTCTACATCAAGTTTCTCTCTGACAGTAAAAACACTATTCTACATCAAGTTTCTCTCTGACAGTAAAACACTATTCTACATCAAGTTTCTCTCTGACACTAAAACACTATTCTACATCAAGTTTCTCTCTGACAGTAAAACACTATTCTACATCAAGTTTCTCTCTGACAGTAAAACACTATTCTACATCAAGTTTCTCTCTGACAGTAAAACACTATTCTACATCAAGTTTCTCTCTGACAGTAAAACACTATTCTACATCATGTTTCTCTCTGACACTAAAACACTATTCTACATCAAGTTTCTCTCTGACAGTAAAACACTATTCTACATCATGTTTCTCTCTGACACTAAAACACTATTCTACATCATGTTTCTCTCTGACACTAAAACACTATTCTACATCATGTTTCTCTCTGACACTAAAACACTATTCTACATCAAGTTTCTCTCTGACACTAAAACACTATTCTACATCAAGTTTCTCTCTGACAGTAAACACTATTCTACATCAAGTTTCTCTCTGACACTAAAACACTATTCTACATCAAGTTTCTCTCTGACAGTAAAACACTATTCTACATCAAGTTTCTCTCTGACAGTAAAACACTATTCTACATCAAGTTTCTCTCTGACAGTAAAACACTATTCTACATCATGTTTCTCTCTGACACTAAAACACTATTCTACATCATGTTTCTCTCTGACACTAAAACACTATTCTACATCAAGTTTCTCTCTGACAGTAAAACACTATTCTACATCATGTTTCTCTCTGACACTAAAACACTATTCTACATCAAGTTTCTCTCTGACAGTAAAACACTATTCTACATCAAGTTTCTCTCTGACAGTAAAACACTATTCTACATCAAGTTTCTCTCTGACAGTAAAACACTATTCTACATCATGTTTCTCTCTGACACTAAAACACTATTCTACATCAAGTTTCTCTCTGACAGTAAAACACTATTCTACATCAAGTTTCTCTCTGACAGTAAAACACTATTCTACATCAAGTTTCTCTCTGACACTAAAACACTATTCTACATCAAGTTTCTCTCTGACAGTAAAACACTATTCTACATCAAGTTTCTCTCTGACAGTAAAACACTATTCTACATCATGTTTCTCTCTGACAGTAAAACACTATTCTACATCAAGTTTCTCTCTGACAGTAAAACACTATTCTACATCAAGTTTCTCTCTGACAGTAAACACTATTCTACATCAAGTTTCTCTCTGACAGTAAAACACTATTCTACATCAAGTTTCTCTCTGACAGTAAAACACTATTCTACATCAAGTTTCTCTCTGACAGTAAAACACTATTCTACATCATGTTTCTCTCTGACACTAAAACACTATTCTACATCAAGTTTCTCTCTGACAGTAAAACACTATTCTACATCAAGTTTCTCTCTGACAGTAAAACACTATTCTACATCATGTTTCTCTCTGACAGTAAAACACTATTCTACATCAAGTTTCTCTCTGACAGTAAAACACTATTCTACATCAAGTTTCTCTCTGACAGTAAAACACTATTCTACATCATGTTTCTCTCTGACACTAAAACACTATTCTACATCAAGTTTCTCTCTGACAGTAAAACACTATTCTACATCATGTTTCTCTCTGACAGTAAAACACTATTCTACATCAAGTTTCTCTCTGACAGTAAAACACTATTCTACATCATGTTTCTCTCTGACACTAAAACACTATTCTACATCAAGTTTCTCTCTGACAGTAAAACACTATTCTACATCATGTTTCTCTCTGACAGTAAAACACTATTCTACATCAAGTTTCTCTCTGACACTAAAACACTATTCTACATCAAGTTTCTCTCTGACAGTAAAACACTATTCTACATCAAGTTTCTCTCTGACAGTAAAACACTATTCTACATCATGTTTCTCTCTGACACTAAAACACTATTCTACATCAAGTTTCTCTCTGACAGTAAAACACTATTCTACATCAAGTTTCTCTCTGACAGTAAAACACTATTCTACATCATGTTTCTCTCTGACAGTAAAACACTATTCTACATCATGTTTCTCTCTGACAGTAAAACACTATTCTACATCAAGTTTCTCTCTGACAGTAAAACACTATTCTACATCAAGTTTCTCTCTGACAGTAAAACACTATTCTACATCAAGTTTCTCTCTGACAGTAAAACACTATTCTACATCAAGTTTCTCTCTGACAGTAAAACACTATTCTACATCATGTTTCTCTCTGACACTAAAACACTATTCTACATCATGTTTCTCTCTGACAGTAAAACACTATTCTACATCAAGTTTCTCTCTGACAGTAAAACACTATTCTACATCAAGTTTCTCTCTGACAGTAAAACACTATTCTACATCAAGTTTCTCTCTGACAGTAAAACACTATTCTACATCATGTTTCTCTCTGACACTAAAACACTATTCTACATCAAGTTTCTCTCTGACAGTAAAACACTATTCTACATCAAGTTTCTCTCTGACAGTAAAACACTATTCTACATCATGTTTCTCTCTGACAGTAAAACACTATTCTACATCATGTTTCTCTCTGACAGTAAAACACTATTCTACATCAAGTTTCTCTCTGACAGTAAAACACTATTCTACATCAAGTTTCTCTCTGACAGTAAAACACTATTCTACATCAAGTTTCTCTCTGACAGTAAAACACTATTCTACATCATGTTTCTCTCTGACACTAAAACACTATTCTACATCATGTTTCTCTCTGACAGTAAAACACTATTCTACATCAAGTTTCTCTCTGACACTAAAACACTATTCTACATCAAGTTTCTCTCTGACAGTAAAACACTATTCTACATCAAGTTTCTCTCTGACAGTAAAACACTATTCTACATCAAGTTTCTCTCTGACAGTAAAACACTATTCTACATCAAGTTTCTCTCTGACAGTAAAACACTATTCTACATCATGTTTCTCTCTGACACTAAAACACTATTCTACATCAAGTTTCTCTCTGACAGTAAAACACTATTCTACATCATGTTTCTCTCTGACACTAAAACACTATTCTACATCATGTTTCTCTCTGACACTAAAACACTATTCTACATCATGTTTCTCTCTGACACTAAAACACTATTCTACATCAAGTTTCTCTCTGACACTAAAACACTATTCTACATCAAGTTTCTCTCTGACAGTAAAACACTATTCTACATCAAGTTTCTCTCTGACACTAAAACACTATTCTACATCAAGTTTCTCTCTGACAGTAAAACACTATTCTACATCAAGTTTCTCTCTGACAGTAAAACACTATTCTACATCAAGTTTCTCTCTGACAGTAAAACACTATTCTACATCATGTTTCTCTCTGACACTAAAACACTATTCTACATCATGTTTCTCTCTGACACTAAAACACTATTCTACATCAAGTTTCTCTCTGACAGTAAAACACTATTCTACATCATGTTTCTCTCTGACACTAAAACACTATTCTACATCAAGTTTCTCTCTGACAGTAAAACACTATTCTACATCAAGTTTCTCTCTGACAGTAAAACACTATTCTACATCAAGTTTCTCTCTGACAGTAAAACACTATTCTACATCATGTTTCTCTCTGACACTAAAACACTATTCTACATCAAGTTTCTCTCTGACAGTAAAACACTATTCTACATCAAGTTTCTCTCTGACACTAAAACACTATTCTACATCAAGTTTCTCTCTGACAGTAAAACACTATTCTACATCAAGTTTCTCTCTGACAGTAAAACACTATTCTACATCATGTTTCTCTCTGACAGTAAAACACTATTCTACATCAAGTTTCTCTCTGACAGTAAAACACTATTCTACATCAAGTTTCTCTCTGACAGTAAACACTATTCTACATCAAGTTTCTCTCTGACAGTAAAACACTATTCTACATCAAGTTTCTCTCTGACAGTAAAACACTATTCTACATCAAGTTTCTCTCTGACAGTAAAACACTATTCTACATCATGTTTCTCTCTGACACTAAAACACTATTCTACATCAAGTTTCTCTCTGACAGTAAAACACTATTCTACATCAAGTTTCTCTCTGACAGTAAAACACTATTCTACATCATGTTTCTCTCTGACAGTAAAACACTATTCTACATCAAGTTTCTCTCTGACAGTAAAACACTATTCTACATCAAGTTTCTCTCTGACAGTAAAACACTATTCTACATCATGTTTCTCTCTGACACTAAAACACTATTCTACATCAAGTTTCTCTCTGACAGTAAAACACTATTCTACATCATGTTTCTCTCTGACAGTAAAACACTATTCTACATCAAGTTTCTCTCTGACAGTAAAACACTATTCTACATCATGTTTCTCTCTGACACTAAAACACTATTCTACATCAAGTTTCTCTCTGACAGTAAAACACTATTCTACATCATGTTTCTCTCTGACAGTAAAACACTATTCTACATCAAGTTTCTCTCTGACACTAAAACACTATTCTACATCAAGTTTCTCTCTGACAGTAAAACACTATTCTACATCAAGTTTCTCTCTGACAGTAAAACACTATTCTACATCATGTTTCTCTCTGACACTAAAACACTATTCTACATCAAGTTTCTCTCTGACAGTAAAACACTATTCTACATCAAGTTTCTCTCTGACAGTAAAACACTATTCTACATCATGTTTCTCTCTGACAGTAAAACACTATTCTACATCATGTTTCTCTCTGACAGTAAAACACTATTCTACATCAAGTTTCTCTCTGACAGTAAAACACTATTCTACATCAAGTTTCTCTCTGACAGTAAAACACTATTCTACATCAAGTTTCTCTCTGACAGTAAAACACTATTCTACATCAAGTTTCTCTCTGACAGTAAAACACTATTCTACATCATGTTTCTCTCTGACACTAAAACACTATTCTACATCATGTTTCTCTCTGACAGTAAAACACTATTCTACATCAAGTTTCTCTCTGACAGTAAAACACTATTCTACATCAAGTTTCTCTCTGACAGTAAAACACTATTCTACATCAAGTTTCTCTCTGACAGTAAAACACTATTCTACATCAAGTTTCTCTCTGACAGTAAAACACTATTCTACATCAAGTTTCTCTCTGACAGTAAAACACTATTCTACATCATGTTTCTCTCTGACAGTAAAACACTATTCTACATCAAGTTTCTCTCTGACAGTAAAACACTATTCTACATCAAGTTTCTCTCTGACAGTAAAACACTATTCTACATCAAGTTTCTCTCTGACAGTAAAACACTATTCTACATCATGTTTCTCTCTGACACTAAAACACTATTCTACATCATGTTTCTCTCTGACACTAAAACACTATTCTACATCAAGTTTCTCTCTGACAGTAAAACACTATTCTACATCATGTTTCTCTCTGACACTAAAACACTATTCTACATCAAGTTTCTCTCTGACAGTAAAACACTATTCTACATCAAGTTTCTCTCTGACAGTAAAACACTATTCTACATCAAGTTTCTCTCTGACAGTAAAACACTATTCTACATCATGTTTCTCTCTGACACTAAAACACTATTCTACATCAAGTTTCTCTCTGACAGTAAAACACTATTCTACATCAAGTTTCTCTCTGACACTAAAACACTATTCTACATCAAGTTTCTCTCTGACAGTAAAACACTATTCTACATCAAGTTTCTCTCTGACAGTAAAACACTATTCTACATCATGTTTCTCTCTGACAGTAAAACACTATTCTACATCAAGTTTCTCTCTGACAGTAAAACACTATTCTACATCAAGTTTCTCTCTGACAGTAAACACTATTCTACATCAAGTTTCTCTCTGACAGTAAAACACTATTCTACATCAAGTTTCTCTCTGACAGTAAAACACTATTCTACATCAAGTTTCTCTCTGACAGTAAAACACTATTCTACATCATGTTTCTCTCTGACACTAAAACACTATTCTACATCAAGTTTCTCTCTGACAGTAAAACACTATTCTACATCAAGTTTCTCTCTGACAGTAAAACACTATTCTACATCATGTTTCTCTCTGACAGTAAAACACTATTCTACATCAAGTTTCTCTCTGACAGTAAAACACTATTCTACATCAAGTTTCTCTCTGACAGTAAAACACTATTCTACATCATGTTTCTCTCTGACACTAAAACACTATTCTACATCAAGTTTCTCTCTGACAGTAAAACACTATTCTACATCATGTTTCTCTCTGACAGTAAAACACTATTCTACATCAAGTTTCTCTCTGACAGTAAAACACTATTCTACATCATGTTTCTCTCTGACACTAAAACACTATTCTACATCAAGTTTCTCTCTGACAGTAAAACACTATTCTACATCATGTTTCTCTCTGACAGTAAAACACTATTCTACATCAAGTTTCTCTCTGACACTAAAACACTATTCTACATCAAGTTTCTCTCTGACAGTAAAACACTATTCTACATCAAGTTTCTCTCTGACAGTAAAACACTATTCTACATCATGTTTCTCTCTGACACTAAAACACTATTCTACATCAAGTTTCTCTCTGACAGTAAAACACTATTCTACATCAAGTTTCTCTCTGACAGTAAAACACTATTCTACAGTGGTTCACAGAAAATTGAGTCGCCTCAGGTATCTGTAGGTACCTCTGGCCACCCACCGGTCTCTCTGGAGATGGGAGTGTCTAAAAATAGGAGGCCGTCCTTTCAGCTTATCTTCTGCAATACAGTCAAGTGACACTAGATGGCATAGCAGAGCAATTAGTTTAACTATTTTGCTGGGGATTGAAATGAATTGAAATGAACCACAGAAGAGACTACTGTAGATAATAGAGAGTAATTATACTTTAAATGAAGTAAAAATACATTTTGGCATAGGACTTTTTCATTAAATGTTAATTAAATGTCTCATTTGTATTTGTAAGGGTCCATTTAAAACTGGCTATGGGACTAAAACGGATAATTATAAAGTTAACAGTTCACATGACAATGAGCTTATTACCAGCACTTAATAACAGTTCCACTGTTTCAGAGAGAGCATGTTTCATTATGGAAAAGCTCTGCTGTTCGCTTGTCTGTCTTTGTTTCCTTGTTGGTTTGAAAACATGTGTCTACCCATGTTTTTCTTAGATTAGCCAACTAATTCTACTATTTCTTTGCATTTGATGTAATTGGTGTTGGTGTAATGATGTATTACCTAAGTTCTAAGAATTACTTGAGTTCAATTTTGAGGTATTTGTATTTTACTTTAGTATTGTGTATTTACCCTTCAACTATAAAATATATATTGTTTTTAATGAGACATGCTTTGTAACCCGAGTGGCCCCGTAATGGTCTTGTCCAGTTCCGTCCCGTTCTGATTCTTTTTTTGGTTTTTTTTAGACCTGTGACATTGTCCTGAAATCCGTTTATTTCCGAGGTTCAGAGAGACCCGAGCATTTAGCTTATGATTAGGCTATTAAAAGTCCATGCGTGCCTTTGCCTTTCATGTGGTGAGGTCTACTCAATCTAACATACTGCAGCTGTGTGAACTGATTGACAGGCACTGTCAGAAGTCAGAGCGGTGTAAACTTTATCATGTAATGTAGACTTTATTGTCCAATGCTGCTGGTTGGTTGCCTAGGAATCTATATCTATAATATTAACATTGAAACAAAAGCCAGGGAGAAAGGCCTAATAATATAGCCTAATAATCGAAATTTGCAAAGTATCTAACTGTTTTCAAAAGATTGTAGTGGAATAAAAATAGCCTACTCGAGTAAATGTACTCAGTACACCAATGAAGCCTGCGTGTGCCGTCAATTCAACACGGGCGGACAATAGAACTGGTTCAACATGTTTGGCACAGATACTTGTGTATTGGAAGCAATTAGCTTGTCTAGAGGGTCGCCTATATGGTCAGCTGCTCCCCCTCCAACCGTCCTACTGTATATGTTCCATGTTCTCCCTTATAGACTGTTTTTATTTAATTTTTTGACACTTGCTTTGGCAATGTAAACGTATGTTTTCTCACAAAATGTCATGATTACCGAAAAGTATTGAAAAACAGTGTGGTAAATAATAGTTTGACATTTTAACTTGACCTTTCACTCTGTAATTAGAAAGGGACCCTTTCACAAAAGCAAAAGCGATTGGTCATGTCAGAGGCTTGGTTCTCAAAAACCTCCTCGCTGTCACATCTTCTTCTGAGACGTTGACATTTACCAGAAGAGGAGGAATGGAGAAGGATTTCTACAGGCATTAGGCCTACATTTATGACCATGATGGCATTACATTATTATTATTAAACCACAATCAAATGTTTGTCCAGGTGTCTGGGACAACTAATAAATCTTTATGAACAACTTTATGAGGCTATTGGAAAAATGTTGCCTACTGCCTTGTTTCCAAATAAAGAACAATTTCAATTGAACATGTGAACAAAAGTTGTGTCTTTTTCGTTTCCTTATATTTAGCTTATTATTATTATGTCACGTTTATGTTGTTTTGGGACAGTGTGTGAACCAATTATTTTGTAATTGTTTGTGTCACAACGTTCTGTCATTTGATGACTTCTCCGCCTCTCTCTCTCTCTCTCTCTCTCTCTCTCTCTCTCTCTCTCTCTCTCTCTCTCTCTCTCTCTCTCTCCCAGCCCTAGAATATATATATACATACAGTATATAGTATCAAAATCAGCTTAACCACTTTAATCTAGCTTGTAGATCTTTTTCAAAAAGAAATCTAACAATGTTTAAATATTTTTGTTCATTCTAACAAATCTTGTATTTATCAGCACAAGAGGGTATAAGAAGTATATTTTGAAGCCAATACTTTCATACTTTTGCTCAAGTACATTTTGAATTATGTACTTTAACAGAGTATTGCTACATTACAGTATTGATACTTTTACGTTTTCCACCACTGGGTATGAGGGCAAATCTATTTACTGCAGTGATTCAATTCTGTCCTGGCCTTCGGGGAGGCTGGGACAATCCCTCCCCCGCGCATAAGTGAAACCGGTTTTACCAAGTATTTGCATTTACTGGTGTGACTACAAGCAAGTCTTGACGCTTTGTATTTTCACAAGTGGCACATGAAACATCTGGTAGAATATAAATAATTTTAGGAGCACAATGAAACGTTATCAAATAATGTTTTCTTTAATCAAGTGATAAGAGGAGGCTATACAAAAAATGTATACTAAGTTTTTATTAACTATGTTCTACAGTAGTGCTTCTCAAACTTCCAAATGTCAAGGTCTCTCTCCCCTTAACTCTGACTGTGTACAAATGACCACCCCCCTAAATGAACCCACAGAGTCTCTGGAAATTAGACATTTCCCAGGAAACAAACTGGTGAAAACAGCTGATCTACAAGCTCACAAAACTGAACCAAAATAGGAGTATAGGCTACGGTTGACCTGAAAGTTCTCTTAAAGTTTATAAAGAAAAGTGTACTGTATGTGCTCAGAGACTAAAAGCAAACATGATATCTGTGGTGAGACATGAGCCTTTTAAAGTGAAATAGCCATTTAACAGTGTTGTTTGACACAGATAGACAGCATAGATAGACAGCATGTTGTGTTCTGAAGCAAATGAGTCAATGCAAAGAGAGAACCAGTCTGTATGAGGTGTGAAGAGGGGGAAGGGTAGTCTCCGGAGACACCTTAAGCTACTGTGGAATCATGTGGGGAAAAAAAGTTCAATAAGAAAAATACACTAATACAGGGGTCTTCAACGTTTTCAGATCAAGGACCCCTTAGTTGAGAGAGAGATGAAGCAGGGACCCCCACAACCTTTTGTACCTCAACCTCTGTGCTTACTGCTTAGTATGCTCTTTTTTCCCCTCCACACCTAAAGTATTTGCCGAAAATAGCCAATCTGCAAGCTCACAACACTTTGCAGTGTGAGGTGTTGTGAGCTTGTAGATCTGCTATTTTTGAAAAATTGTGAAAATGAGTGCAAGTCTTTGAATATCTTTGACCCGATCTTTGACCCGACTTCTAAATCCTTCCTCTAAAATCGAAATCATGCTGTTCTCAAACCTTTTCATGTGAAGGACCCCCAAAATTACAGGTATTTGGCCACGGACCCCCCATCTCAAAATATGTTGTTCCAGGGACCCCCCAGAAGCAAATATTTGAGTTACAAATGTTCGCTTTTAAGTAGATATATTCAAAGACTTGCAAAAAAAATCATGATTTAAAAAAAAATAGCAGATCTACATGTGAGCTTGTATATTTGCTATTTTTCAATAGTTAAAGCAGTCAATAATCCTAGGCCTAAATGGGTTAAACAAATAATTACAATTTGAGTGCAAAAATAACTTGAAAAGAAACTATTTACAAGCTCACAATGCAGGTAGAGATAACAAGTAACCAACAAGTAATAGACTCGAATAGTCGACTCATATTGAAGAATCGCCACCCCGTGGCTGAACAGCCACACTACACGTTGAAATAAAATATCACATTTCTAGGGGGCGCGGCTAAGAATTTGGAGGCGTGTTTGACAGAGGTACCTCTAGGCACCTCTTGACACCTCTAGGTGTCATTTTAGACTTGGCGACGCTAAATGTTGTAACCCACTGTACATCATGTTTCTCTCTGACAGTAAAACACTATTCTACATCATGTTTCTCTCTGACAGTAAAACACTATTCTACATCAAGTTTCTCTCTGACAGTAAAACACTATTCTACATCAAGTTTCTCTCTGACAGTAAAACACTATTCTACATCAAGTTTCTCTCTGACAGTAAAACACTATTCTACATCAAGTTTCTCTCTGACAGTAAAACACTATTCTACATCATGTTTCTCTCTGACACTAAAACACTATTCTACATCATGTTTCTCTCTGACAGTAAAACACTATTCTACATCAAGTTTCTCTCTGACAGTAAAACACTATTCTACATCAAGTTTCTCTCTGACAGTAAAACACTATTCTACATCAAGTTTCTCTCTGACAGTAAAACACTATTCTACATCAAGTTTCTCTCTGACAGTAAAACACTATTCTACATCAAGTTTCTCTCTGACAGTAAAACACTATTCTACATCAAGTTTCTCTCTGACAGTAAACACTATTCTACATCAAGTTTCTCTCTGACAGTAAAACACTATTCTACATCAAGTTTCTCTCTGACAGTAAAACACTATTCTACATCAAGTTTCTCTCTGACAGTAAACACTATTCTACATCATGTTTCTCTCTGACAGTAAAACACTATTCTACATCATGTTTCTCTCTGACAGTAAAACACTATTCTACATCAAGTTTCTCTCTGACAGTAAAACACTATTCTACATCATGTTTCTCTCTGACAGTAAAACACTATTCTACATCAAGTTTCTCTCTGACAGTAAAACACTATTCTACATCATGTTTCTCTCTGACAGTAAAACACTATTCTACATCAAGTTTCTCTCTGACAGTAAAACACTATTCTACATCATGTTTCTCTCTGACAGTAAAACACTATTCTACATCAAGTTTCTCTCTGACAGTAAAACACTATTCTACATCATGTTTCTCTCTGACAGTAAAACACTATTCTACATCAAGTTTCTCTCTGACACTAAAACACTATTCTACATCATGTTTCTCTCTGACAGTAAAACACTATTCTACATCATGTTTCTCTCTGACACTAAAACACTATTCTACATCATGTTTCTCTCTGACACTAAAACACTATTCTACATCATGTTTCTCTCTGACACTAAAACACTATTCTACATCATGTTTCTCTCTGACACTAAAACACTATTCTACATCATGTTTCTCTCTGACACTAAAACACTATTCTACATCATGTTTCTCTCTGACACTAAAACACTATTCTACATCAAGTTTCTCTCTGACAGTAAAACACTATTCTACATCAAGTTTCTCTCTGACAGTAAAACACTATTCTACATCAAGTTTCTCTCTGACAGTAAAACACTATTCTACATCAAGTTTCTCTCTGACAGTAAAACACTATTCTACATCAAGTTTCTCTCTGACAGTAAAACACTATTCTACATCATGTTTCTCTCTGACAGTAAAACACTATTCTACATCAAGTTTCTCTCTGACAGTAAAACACTATTCTACATCATGTTTCTCTCTGACACTAAAACACTATTCTACATCAAGTTTCTCTCTGACAGTAAAACACTATTCTACATCATGTTTCTCTCTGACAGTAAAACACTTTTCTACATCAAGTTTCTCTCTGACACTAAAACACTATTCTACATCAAGTTTCTCTCTGACAGTAAAACACTATTCTACATCAAGTTTCTCTCTGACAGTAAAACACTATTCTACATCATGTTTCTCTCTGACACTAAAACACTATTCTACATCAAGTTTCTCTCTGACAGTAAAACACTATTCTACATCAAGTTTCTCTCTGACAGTAAAACACTATTCTACATCATGTTTCTCTCTGACAGTAAAACACTATTCTACATCATGTTTCTCTCTGACAGTAAAACACTATTCTACATCAAGTTTCTCTCTGACAGTAAAACACTATTCTACATCAAGTTTCTCTCTGACAGTAAAACACTATTCTACATCAAGTTTCTCTCTGACAGTAAAACACTATTCTACATCAAGTTTCTCTCTGACAGTAAAACACTATTCTACATCATGTTTCTCTCTGACACTAAAACACTATTCTACATCATGTTTCTCTCTGACACTAAAACACTATTCTACATCATGTTTCTCTCTGACACTAAAACACTATTCTACATCATGTTTCTCTCTGACACTAAAACACTATTCTACATCAAGTTTCTCTCTGACAGTAAAACACTATTCTACATCAAGTTTCTCTCTGACAGTAAACACTATTCTACATCATGTTTCTCTCTGACAGTAAAACACTATTCTACATCAAGTTTCTCTCTGACAGTAAACACTATTCTACATCAAGTTTCTCTCTGACAGTAAAACACTATTCTACATCATGTTTCTCTCTGACACTAAAACACTATTCTACATCAAGTTTCTCTCTGACAGTAAAACACTATTCTACATCATGTTTCTCTCTGACAGTAAAACACTATTCTACATCAAGTTTCTCTCTGACAGTAAAACACTATTCTACATCATGTTTCTCTCTGACAGTAAAACACTATTCTACATCAAGTTTCTCTCTGACAGTAAAACACTATTCTACATCATGTTTCTCTCTGACAGTAAAACACTATTCTACATCAAGTTTCTCTCTGACAGTAAAACACTATTCTACATCAAGTTTCTCTCTGACAGTAAAACACTATTCTACATCAAGTTTCTCTCTGACACTAAAACACTATTCTACATCAAGTTTCTCTCTGACACTAAAACACTATTCTACATCAAGTTTCTCTCTGACAGTAAAACACTATTCTACATCAAGTTTCTCTCTGACAGTAAAACACTATTCTACATCAAGTTTCTCTCTGACAGTAAAACACTATTCTACATCAAGTTTCTCTCTGACAGTAAAACACTATTCTACATCAAGTTTCTCTCTGACAGTAAAACACTATTCTACATCAAGTTTCTCTCTGACAGTAAAACACTATTCTACATCAAGTTTCTCTCTGACAGTAAAACACTATTCTACATCAAGTTTCTCTCTGACAGTAAAACACTATTCTACATCAAGTTTCTCTCTGACAGTAAAACACTATTCTACATCAAGTTTCTCTCTGACAGTAAAACACTATTCTACATCAAGTTTCTCTCTGACAGTAAAACACTATTCTACATCAAGTTTCTCTCTGACAGTAAAACACTATTCTACATCAAGTTTCTCTCTGACAGTAAAACACTATTCTACATCAAGTTTCTCTCTGACAGTAAAACACTATTCTACATCAAGTTTCTCTCTGACAGTAAAACACTATTCTACATCAAGTTTCTCTCTGACAGTAAAACACTATTCTACATCAAGTTTCTCTCTGACAGTAAAACACTATTCTACATCATGTTTCTCTCTGACAGTAAAACACTATTCTACATCAAGTTTCTCTCTGACAGTAAAACACTATCTACATCATGTTTCTCTCTGACAGTAAAACACTATTCTACATCAAGTTTCTCTCTGACAGTAAAACACTATTCTACATCAAGTTTCTCTCTGACAGTAAAACACTATTCTACACCAAGTTTCTCTCTGACAGTAAAACACTATTCTACATCATGTTTCTCTCTGACAGTAAAACACTATTCTACATCATGTTTCTCTCTGACAGTAAAACACTATTCTACATCAAGTTTCTCTCTGACAGTAAAACACTATTCTACATCAAGTTTCTCTCTGACAGTAAAACACTATTCTACATCATGTTTCTCTCTGACAGTAAAACACTATTCTACATCATGTTTCTCTCTGACACTAAAACACTATTCTACATCATGTTTCTCTCTGACAGTAAAACACTATTCTACATCAAGTTTCTCTCTGACAGTAAAACACTATTCTACATCATGTTTCTCTCTGACAGTAAAACACTATTCTACATCAAGTTTCTCTCTGACACTAAAACACTATTCTACATCAAGTTTCTCTCTGACAGTAAAACACTATTCTACATCAAGTTTCTCTCTGACAGTAAAACACTATTCTACATCAAGTTTCTCTCTGACAGTAAAACACTATTCTACATCAAGTTTCTCTCTGACAGTAAAACACTATTCTACATCAAGTTTCTCTCTGACAGTAAAACACTATTCTACATCAAGTTTCTCTCTGACAGTAAAACACTATTCTACATCAAGTTTCTCTCTGACAGTAAAACACTATTCTACATCAAGTTTCTCTCTGACAGTAAAACACTATTCTACATCAAGTTTCTCTCTGACAGTAAAACACTATTCTACATCAAGTTTCTCTCTGACAGTAAAACACTATTCTACATCAAGTTTCTCTCTGACAGTAAAACACTATTCTACATCAAGTTTCTCTCTGACAGTAAAACACTATTCTACATCAAGTTTCTCTCTGACAGTAAAACACTATTCTACATCAAGTTTCTCTCTGACAGTAAAACACTATTCTACATCAAGTTTCTCTCTGACAGTAAAACACTATTCTACATCAAGTTTCTCTCTGACAGTAAAACACTATTCTACATCAAGTTTCTCTCTGACAGTAAAACACTATTCTACATCAAGTTTCTCTCTGACAGTAAAACACTATTCTACATCAAGTTTCTCTCTGACAGTAAAACACTATTCTACATCAAGTTTCTCTCTGACAGTAAAACACTATTCTACATCAAGTTTCTCTCTGACAGTAAAACACTATTCTACATCAAGTTTCTCTCTGACACTAAAACACTATTCTACATCAAGTTTCTCTCTGACAGTAAAACACTATTCTACATCAAGTTTCTCTCTGACAGTAAAACACTATTCTACATCAAGTTTCTCTCTGACAGTAAAACACTATTCTACATCAAGTTTCTCTCTGACAGTAAAACACTATTCTACATCAAGTTTCTCTCTGACAGTAAAACACTATTCTACATCAAGTTTCTCTCTGACAGTAAACACTATTCTACATCAAGTTTCTCTCTGACAGTAAAACACTATTCTACATCAAGTTTCTCTCTGACAGTAAAACACTATTCTACATCAAGTTTCTCTCTGACAGTAAAACACTATTCTACATCAAGTTTCTCTCTGACAGTAAAACACTATTCTACATCAAGTTTCTCTCTGACAGTAAAACACTATTCTACATCATGTTTCTCTCTGACAGTAAAACACTATTCTACATCAAGTTTCTCTCTGACAGTAAAACACTATTCTACATCATGTTTCTCTCTGACAGTAAAACACTATTCTACATCAAGTTTCTCTCTGACAGTAAAACACTATTCTACATCATGTTTCTCTCTGACAGTAAAACACTATTCTACATCAAGTTTCTCTCTGACAGTAAAACACTATTCTACATCATGTTTCTCTCTGACAGTAAAACACTATTCTACATCAAGTTTCTCTCTGACAGTAAAACACTATTCTACATCATGTTTCTCTCTGACAGTAAAACACTATTCTACATCAAGTTTCTCTCTGACACTAAAACACTATTCTACATCATGTTTCTCTCTGACAGTAAAACACTATTCTACATCATGTTTCTCTCTGACACTAAAACACTATTCTACATCATGTTTCTCTCTGACACTAAAACACTATTCTACATCATGTTTCTCTCTGACACTAAAACACTATTCTACATCATGTTTCTCTCTGACACTAAAACACTATTCTACATCATGTTTCTCTCTGACACTAAAACACTATTCTACATCATGTTTCTCTCTGACACTAAAACACTATTCTACATCAAGTTTCTCTCTGACAGTAAAACACTATTCTACATCAAGTTTCTCTCTGACAGTAAACACTATTCTACATCATGTTTCTCTCTGACAGTAAAACACTATTCTACATCAAGTTTCTCTCTGACAGTAAACACTATTCTACATCAAGTTTCTCTCTGACAGTAAAACACTATTCTACATCATGTTTCTCTCTGACACTAAAACACTATTCTACATCAAGTTTCTCTCTGACAGTAAAACACTATTCTACATCATGTTTCTCTCTGACAGTAAAACACTATTCTACATCAAGTTTCTCTCTGACAGTAAAACACTATTCTACATCATGTTTCTCTCTGACAGTAAAACACTATTCTACATCAAGTTTCTCTCTGACAGTAAAACACTATTCTACATCATGTTTCTCTCTGACAGTAAAACACTATTCTACATCAAGTTTCTCTCTGACAGTAAAACACTATTCTACATCAAGTTTCTCTCTGACAGTAAAACACTATTCTACATCAAGTTTCTCTCTGACACTAAAACACTATTCTACATCAAGTTTCTCTCTGACACTAAAACACTATTCTACATCAAGTTTCTCTCTGACAGTAAAACACTATTCTACATCAAGTTTCTCTCTGACAGTAAAACACTATTCTACATCAAGTTTCTCTCTGACAGTAAAACACTATTCTACATCAAGTTTCTCTCTGACAGTAAAACACTATTCTACATCAAGTTTCTCTCTGACAGTAAAACACTATTCTACATCAAGTTTCTCTCTGACAGTAAAACACTATTCTACATCAAGTTTCTCTCTGACAGTAAAACACTATTCTACATCAAGTTTCTCTCTGACAGTAAAACACTATTCTACATCAAGTTTCTCTCTGACAGTAAAACACTATTCTACATCAAGTTTCTCTCTGACAGTAAAACACTATTCTACATCAAGTTTCTCTCTGACAGTAAAACACTATTCTACATCAAGTTTCTCTCTGACAGTAAAACACTATTCTACATCAAGTTTCTCTCTGACAGTAAAACACTATTCTACATCAAGTTTCTCTCTGACAGTAAAACACTATTCTACATCAAGTTTCTCTCTGACAGTAAAACACTATTCTACATCAAGTTTCTCTCTGACAGTAAAACACTATTCTACATCAAGTTTCTCTCTGACAGTAAAACACTATTCTACATCATGTTTCTCTCTGACAGTAAAACACTATTCTACATCAAGTTTCTCTCTGACAGTAAAACACTATCTACATCATGTTTCTCTCTGACAGTAAAACACTATTCTACATCAAGTTTCTCTCTGACAGTAAAACACTATTCTACATCAAGTTTCTCTCTGACAGTAAAACACTATTCTACACCAAGTTTCTCTCTGACAGTAAAACACTATTCTACATCATGTTTCTCTCTGACAGTAAAACACTATTCTACATCATGTTTCTCTCTGACAGTAAAACACTATTCTACATCAAGTTTCTCTCTGACAGTAAAACACTATTCTACATCAAGTTTCTCTCTGACAGTAAAACACTATTCTACATCATGTTTCTCTCTGACAGTAAAACACTATTCTACATCAAGTTTCTCTCTGACAGTAAAACACTATTCTACATCAAGTTTCTCTCTGACAGTAAAACACTATTCTACATCAAGTTTCTCTCTGACAGTAAAACACTATTCTACATCAAGTTTCTCTCTGACAGTAAAACACTATTCTACATCAAGTTTCTCTCTGACAGTAAAACACTATTCTACATCAAGTTTCTCTCTGACAGTAAAACACTATTCTACATCAAGTTTCTCTCTGACAGTAAAACACTATTCTACATCAAGTTTCTCTCTGACAGTAAAACACTATTCTACATCAAGTTTCTCTCTGACAGTAAAACACTATTCTACATCAAGTTTCTCTCTGACAGTAAAACACTATTCTACATCAAGTTTCTCTCTGACAGTAAAACACTATTCTACATCAAGTTTCTCTCTGACAGTAAAACACTATTCTACATCAAGTTTCTCTCTGACAGTAAAACACTATTCTACATCAAGTTTCTCTCTGACAGTAAAACACTATTCTACATCAAGTTTCTCTCTGACAGTAAAACACTATTCTACATCAAGTTTCTCTCTGACAGTAAAACACTATTCTACATCAAGTTTCTCTCTGACAGTAAAACACTATTCTACATCAAGTTTCTCTCTGACAGTAAAACACTATTCTACATCAAGTTTCTCTCTGACAGTAAAACACTATTCTACATCAAGTTTCTCTCTGACAGTAAAACACTATTCTACATCAAGTTTCTCTCTGACACTAAAACACTATTCTACATCAAGTTTCTCTCTGACAGTAAAACACTATTCTACATCAAGTTTCTCTCTGACACTAAAACACTATTCTACATCAAGTTTCTCTCTGACAGTAAAACACTATTCTACATCAAGTTTCTCTCTGACAGTAAAACACTATTCTACATCAAGTTTCTCTCTGACAGTAAAACACTATTCTACATCAAGTTTCTCTCTGACAGTAAAACACTATTCTACATCAAGTTTCTCTCTGACACTAAAACACTATTCTACATCAAGTTTCTCTCTGACAGTAAAACACTATTCTACATCAAGTTTCTCTCTGACAGTAAAACACTATTCTACATCAAGTTTCTCTCTGACAGTAAAACACTATTCTACATCAAGTTTCTCTCTGACAGTAGAAATAAAAAGCTAATATGAATCCGTTACAATTTGAGTTCAAATCATGCCTTTCCAGATGTTACACCAGATGTTGTTGATGAGGATGGTAAATATTGTATCTGAGTGCCTTCTTTTAATGTATGGTCTGTTTGGCCCTCAAGTGGACAAAGTGCACATTGCGGGCTGATAACAAAAATAAAAGTAATCATATTCATTAAAGGATTTATTTAAGGAATGATTTTTGTGCAAAACAAATGCTTGCAATGGGTTCAGCATCATGACAAACCCCTAGTTAGACCCCTCACATTCTACTAAAAGCAGATTCTTTTCTGGGTATTTTCCTCCTGTATAGAAAGCCCCGAAGGTCGCCGACTGGGCCGCCCTAGCTAAATCATTAGAGCATGCCCTGGGCTACGTCTGTGCAAAATTTGTCCCCAACACCCCCGACTATCTGTCTCTTTCTTGTCAATATGTAGACAGTAGACACCAGTGTCTCTTTCTTGTCATGTAGACACCAGTGTCTCTTTCTTGTCATGTAGACACCAGTGTCTCTTTCTTGTCATGTAGACACCAGTGTCTTTTGTTGAGATTCTTAAATCTTAACTCCCCCAACTCTTTAAACCAATCCAGTGAAAAAATTGTTCAACTGCATACTGTTATATCGTCACTTAAAATGTATTTATTTCATACTGTAAATAATATACATCACATTGCTTAGAATTGATTTTATACTGAAAATAAAACACAATGTCTCTCTCTCACACACACACACACACACACACACACACACACACACACACACACACACACACACACACACACACACACACACACACACACACACACACACACACACACACACACAGACACACTCATATTTACATAATTATTTTAAACAAGAAGATAAACGAGCGCTGTGCGATTTGACTGCCCTGGTAAAGTCGTTAACTAAGCAGTGGTCCTCAAAGTGGGGTCATAACTTAGTTTATTCTGGGGGTCCCTGGCACCAAACATTTTCAGATGGTGGTTCCGCCGTCAAATACATATCAATTTAGGGGTCCTTAACATGAAAATAAAAATAATTAAATTTAGAAGAGTTCATTCTATAATGCAGGAATAAAGATTTGTTCTTGTTCTTTTTAAAAAACAACACTTTTTTCAAGACAAGGACCCCCAAACCAGCATGTATCTATAGCTAGGGACCCCCGTTTGTGGCTGGTGACAATGTTTCAAAACATAATTCAAAGTTGTTTTTTCATGAAAATAGCAGATCTGCAAGATAACATGTTGTGATGTGATGCGTTGTGAGTTTGCAGATCTTTTATGTCTATGAGTTAAAACTGACTGAGAATACACATCTTGCTGGGGGACCCCATGGAACACGGCTCAAGGACCCCTGGGGGTCCCCGGACCCTACTTTGAGAACCACCGGTCTAAACCGACGACATTGTGCTACATCATTGTCCAATGAGGAACCAGCTCTCTGTGACATCACATCACATCCTGTGACATCATCACATCACTTCCTGTCTGTGACATCATCAGCTCAGTGTTCAGGTCAAAGGTCAGAATGTTTCAGGAACCTGATTTACACTTCATCGCACGACGGTATTGACAGTGTTGGGGAAGTTACTTTGAAAGTGTAACTTGTACAGTTACAAGTAACTCACCATGGCAGTAACTTGATCAAGTTACAGTTATACCCCTGGAGAAATGCAACTTATAAAGTTTCAAGTTACATAGAAAAAGTAACTGAGTTACTTCAAGTTACTATTATTTTTTAAATATTTTATTTAAAAAAGGAACCTCTGTGTTCCTAAAATAAAATTCCACAAAAAAAGAGGATCTGTTGAGGATACTGTACATTAGTCATGATATTTGATCTTCAATTTGATCACATCTACTTAACAGTAAAAAAAAGGTGCCTTGTATATCACCTTTGCTATACATATTAAACTGTTAATTGACATTTGATTTGTCAATCTTAACATAGCCTCGGAAACCCAGGCTTCATTGGGCGCAACTTAAATGTAAAATTATAACTTCGCTTGTAACTTCTTGTAACTTGAGCCAAAAATGACCCAAAACGTATCTCAGTTACTTGATGAGTTTACAGAAATATGAATGTAACTCAGTTACCAGCAAGTTACAGCAAAATGTAACTTAGTTACGTAACTCAGTTACATGTAACTTTAACTTCCCCAACACTGGGTATTGAGCACAAAAAAGAATCTGATCTACAAGCTCACAACGGAAGCATAAATCATGCATAAGAGTCTGGCGCTCACATACAGATCTATTGGGTAGAGAACAAGGCATTGTTTTACACATACAGTTCTACAGTATAAGCAGAGAACCATGGATTCTTCTGCTAATATATTTCTATAGGGCGTATTGTAGTGGAAGAGATTTTCTGGTGCCACAAAACAATAATAAATCTGCCATTCATTTTTCCCATAGACTTTTACAAAAAAAGATTTATATAGTTTTAAAGTGATATTTCACTTAAAAAAAACAAAAAAACTTTTGGTCATTTTATTGTCTAATCAGGCTGTCTTAACAGTGTTTCAGTTGCTTCATTCATATTTAGATATTTGATATAAATTTTATTTATTGTATTTATTCTCTTTTTTTCAGTGGATTTAGATTTAAAAAACTCACTTGTTGATTCACTCATACAACAAAATGTGTTTTACTTGAAAAAAAATGCTTCTCGGGTAAAATATTAATGTGATTAAAATGCGATTAATTAATTACAAAGCCTGTAATTAATTCAATAATTTTTTTTAATCACATTCACATCCCAGCCCTTGATTTTTTTTATTAATATTTTTTTTTAAATTAATGGGCAATTCTTTTTGTGGCACCAGTAAACCACACCCACGGCTATAAGCAGCGAACAACGGATTATTCGAAACAAATCTTAAATGCGTGTTAATTAAAGAAGAACGAAACACTGATATTCGGACTGGATCACTTTGGTAGAAACTTGAGGAATGCTACAAAAAAAAAAAAAACAACAACATTGTACGTTTTCCCTTTAGAAATGTTGTTTTATACCGTTTATTTAAAGTGTTTTATTCGCCGTTTTATTCAATCTGAAAGGTTTGATAATGAACCATAAACGTCTACAATTCAACTTGTCTACAGCAGTGTTCATTTGGACAACACATTTTGATTTTGTTTTGTCATATTTTAGTCATCTAAAATGTTTTGGTTGTAGTCATCTAAATATCATAAGATATTAGTAGACTAAATCTACAGTTAATTTTGTCTGAAAAATTCCTTGATGACATTGATGTAATGCTCGATTTTACACTTTGTTGCATGCTGAAATAGCAGATCTACAAGCTCACAATGCAAGCTTTTTCAAGCCCAAGATCTGCTATTTTCAAGCCCACTCAAGCCCAACCAAACATAAAATGACTTGTCTTTTAGTTCTACTGGATCTCTTCTCCACTAGTCCCTCCCTAACATGTTAGCCTATTTATTTGCTGTGTAAATTGTAAATATATTTAGTTTTAGTCATCAAAACTTACATTTTATAAATGTTTCATCATAATTTCAGTCGACAAAATCAACACTTCAAACAGTCAACAGCTCAGGGTTGGTGTTTTCTTTTTGGGAGAATGCGTGTGTGTGTGTGTGTGTGTGTGTGTGTGTGTGTGTGTGTGTGTGCGCGCGCGCTCGTGCGTGCGCATGCGTGCGTGCGTGCGTGTGCGTGCGTGCGTGTGCGCATGCGTGCGTGCGTGCGCAGCAGAAGCAGAAAGTTTAACACAAACGTAGAAAGATCAACATTTTTAACCATTAAATCTCCAGTGTGTGCTTTGTTGTACAAATCGGTGAAAAACAGCAGATCTACAAGCGCGTCGTCGCTTTAAGGGTTCATTTGGTTACGGTATGGTTCAGAAGAAATGTCACACCGTGTAACATACAAACATATTTTATATCTTTACATTATCACTCAAAATACTTTATCTAAAAAATACGTCCCGTTGCTGCAATTCTGGGCCCTGGGTACAAGGATTCACTGCGGGGGCCCCCTGTGAATGTTCTTCATAGGGGGAGGGGGTTTAACCCATTTAGACTGGGAACGCATTATTTTGTGCTTTAACTATTGAAAAAACAGCAGATCTACAAGCTCACAGCGCGGCGCTGCGGGCTTGTAGATCTGCTATTTTTGAAAATTCTTGAACATTTGTGCAAGTCTCATTCAATATTTCAAGTCCTTCTAAGGTTTTTTTTTTTTTTTTAAATGTTTATGTCAGTGGTGCTCAAATGTTTTCATGTGAAGGACCCCCCTAAATGATATGTATTTGGCCCCGGACCACCCCATCTCAAAATATTTAATTCCAGGGACCCCAAAGCGAAATTTGAGTCACAATTGTTCGCTTAAAAAATACATATATTAAATATATTAAAGATTTGCACACATTTTCACGACTTTTTCAAAAATAGCAGATCTACAAGCTCGCAGCGCGCTGTGAGCTTGTATATCTGCTATTTTTCAATAGTTAAAGTATAAAATAATTAAGGCCCCTCCAACTTGGGCCCTGGTAACTCAAACGTAAAAACAAACCAAAGAAGAAAAAGACAAACATCTTTAATGACTTTGTACATCCAACCAATCAAATCACAGGAAATGTCTACAGCTACAAGGACTACAATAATTGACCTTATTCACACCGCGGCAGCCATCTTGGATCACGTGACCACGTGGGGTGGCAAGCAACGGAGCCAATCAGAAGCTGCTGGGTATACGGCAAGACCCGCCCGCGGAAGCTTCCGATTGGCTGGTTTGTTGCCACCCACCCCCATGTGTTCATGTGATCCAAGATGGCTGCGGTGTGAAATATGGTCAATAATACACCCCCCCCCCCCCCCCCTCTGTACACCGATGACATCACAACGATGACATCACAACGATCGATGACATCACACAGCCGCACTGGGGGAAACTCGTCAGCAGTCTGGCAGGGGAGCGACGTGACAAAAGCCGCTCATATTTCCACCACTAGGGGGCGAACTTTCTCATTGTATTATTATGAGGAGACTTTCCGGGGGCCCCTGAGCGGCATGATTAAAAACACGGTCCGGATTCCCGTCAGCAAAAGCGGACGGCATCGCTTCAATGGTAGTCGAATTCCTCTCTCTCGACTCCATACCAACACAAAACAAGAAACAAAAAAACAAACAAAAAAAAACAACACTTTGGACGCTGAAGGCCGCCTCCCACAAAATGTCCCCCTCCCCTCTTCCCCCCCCCCCCCCCCCCCCCCGTGGGGGGGCGTGGCTCCTCAGCCGCCCTTCTTGTTCCTGCGCCCCAGCTGGGTGTAGTACCCCAGGGTGACCACCAGGAACAGCGCTCTGCTCAGCAGCAGCAGCATGGCACCGCTGGGCCATGAGCCCGCCTCCACCAGGGCGGCGCCAGTCACTGGAAAACACAAAACAAAAACAAAACATGACAATTAATATTTATAAAGGGTGTTCAACAGGGGGTCTGGGACCCCTAGGGGGTCCTCCAAATCTTTGTGTGATAGAAACATTTCTCTCCTTTTTTATATTAACCACTTATATAACTGTAGTGTCCAATTTAGCCAGAAATAGCCAATCTACAAGCTCACAACGCCTCTGTAGATTGGTTATTTTCTGCAAAGAGGTTTGGTGTAGAGGGGAAAAATAGCATACTAAGTATCGAGTGAAAGGTCAAGTTTATTATGTATTGATGGTTCAAGTGGTTAAATATCTGAAAACACAAATTGACATGAATCCAAAATACACTGATGATTGTGCTGTCAAACAATGAAACTATATGGAATCTATGAAAAGGTTGTGGGGGGCCCTGCTTCATCTCTCTCTCTTAACTAAGGGGTCCTTGGGCTGAAAACTTCAAAAAAGGGGTCATCAATATGTCCGTACATGGACATATGTGTCCATGGCAAAGACTTGTCCTTGTCCGTGCCACATTTTAAATGTTCTTTTTCCCCATCATTATAATGTTGTTATTTTGATATTAAGAACCAATTACTGAATGTCAAGTCTCCAGGTTTTCTACAGAATATGAATGACACTGATTTACTGTACGACATTATGGCATATTAGGAATGTTTCATCTGCAAGGACCCCCTTAACTCTGAGTGTGTACGAATGGGGGTCCATTTGGTTCCATTTGTATACTCTCAAGAGTCACGGGCCTATTAATAGGTCATTCAGGGTTAGCTCGTTGTGTTTCTCTCTCTCTCTCTCTCTCTCTAGGTCGTCCTCAGACGAGCCTTCCATCGTCGCTTCCAGTCATCCCGGTTCTCCATACATCTGGCCAGCTCGTTGGTACTTTGTGCTCCTACATCTTTCTTGAGTACATCCATGTATATTATTGTGGGACGTCCTCGTGACCGCTGCCCACGTGTTGGTTCACACAGCTGCCCAGGACCCAAACAAGTGGCAACAGCCGATTTAAAAGCATACAACGCGCTGTTTCGCGCAGCGTTAAGAGCTTGTAGGTCGTCTCTTTTCACTACTTTTTGTATATATATATATATTATTTATTTTGGGAATTGATAACATGTGTTTGTTTTAAAATGTATACAATTATTTTTAAATATATTTTTTAATGAAAATAAAAATATGTACATCTTTAACTCAGAGGTCCACGACGTGGCAACGCACCAATCTCTTTGATGTCTACATCGTGTGCCCATCGATGCGTTGGACGCGTTGTACAGTAAACTATACTGTACAGTAGCTACTGTACTTGGCTACCTCAGTGACAAAAAACAATCCATTTCCCAAAATGCAGCGCGAGATCACGTGACCGGGAAGTGCTGTCTCCCTCATAGACATGCATGTTACGCTGCTGCAGAAAAGTACATTTTCTCCTATAATCTAGCTTTTAAATCACCTTCATGTTCAAAACGCGGCCTTTTCTACCGGCCGTTACATAAGCGCTGTGGCCCACGATTGTTTAAAAGCGGTCCTGACTGAAAGAGAATATTATCGTGATAAACAGGACATGCTTGGATTACATTTACTCGGATTACTTTTTTGCCAGGAGGGCCTCAAAGGTAGCTAAAATGGCGTGTTGCCATGGGCACCTGCCGATTAAATGTTGAATAATCCTGGGCACTCTACCAGTTAAATGTAGGAACAATTTTCTTTTACTGGATGATAATGTCCTACAAAGCTGTACTTGTACTCAGTGACCACAAGAGGTCAGCGTTAACACAGTAAATGAATAGAGATGCTGGCGGATGAGTCTTCAAACAAGCAGCAGTTTTAAAAAAACAAAACCATTCTAATACACTCTGCAACAAATAGAATAGAATAATAAGAACAAAACATTTGTCATAATGTTAAAGCAGTATATTGTGATAGTAATCATTGCTCAGAGTTAGTACTGGGGGGCCACCACATTGTTTACTTTTTTATTACATTAACCACTTGAGCGACACAATATTGATTGATTGATTGAAGGCTTTATTAGAAGTTTGCATAGGAAAATGTACAGATTCATGACGGTACAGTTCACTGGTACAAGGTCTACTAAAAGGAGATCCATGAAAAGACTAAGCTTATTTCAACAGGAAACCATTAAAGTATCTCATATAACATTGAATGACAGACAAATAGAACACAGTACTATGCAGTAGATATGTAAAGAAAAAAAGAAAACAGTAGGTCTATACAATCAGTAAGTACAGTATATACAATATATACAAGGAAGGGGCAGGTAACAGTAAGTCTAAACAATCAGTATGTACAGTATATACAAGGAAGGGGCAGGGAGGGTAGGGTTGGGCTAGGTTTTTACCAGTTGTGAACGGCTGCTGCCTGTAAGTGGTTTTTTAGGGCAATTTTAAAGGATGCTAGTGATCCACACTCCTTTATGGCCTTCGGTAAGGCATTCCACATTTTTGTGGTGTAGCAGAAGAACGAGTTCGACCCTTTCTTTGAGTTGACTCTGGGTTGAACGTGATCTGTGGCACTGCCTCTGGTGTTGTAATTATGGACATCCTTAACGTTTTTAAAGTATTTTGACAGGTACTTGGGTATCATAGTGGTGTAGTGTATCTTGTACACCAGGCCCATTGCAAGTTGCTGTACTCTGTCATCTACTCTGAGCCACCCCACTCTCAACTGGTGAGTAGCGGTGAGGTGAGTCTGATTGGGAAGGTTAAGCAGGACCCTAATTAGTTTATTTTGGGCTGTTTGGAGTTTAGTTTTTAGGGCTTGTGGGGCGTCACGATACCATACGTGGACTCCATAGTCAAAGAGGGGCTGGATTATTGCACCAGCTATGGTCTTCAGTGTGTTGAAGTTGACCATTGGGGCGATCCTCTGTAGGAAACGAGTTCGTTGGTTGATTTTTTGTATTACTTTTGAAGTCATCTTTTCGCTGGAAAGATTAGCTTCAAGGATACATCCTAAGTAGGAGATTTCGTTTTTTCGTGTTATGACCTTGTCACCCACTTTGATTGTGAAGTTCTCTACCTTTTTGAGGTTATGATTTGATCCAAAGAGGATGGACTCGGTTTTGCCCAGGTGAATTGATAATTTGTTGTCGTTAAGCCATGTGCAGATCTTACTCAGTTCAGAGTTAAGTGTCTTTTCAACCTGCAAGTGGTCCTTGCCCGAGACTAGGAGAGCCGAGTCATCCGCGAACAGGAACAGGTTGCAGTCGCAAGCAGATGCCATGTCGTTCACGTATATTAGGAACAACAGAGGTCCCAGTATGCTACCTTGGGGAACTCCACAGCTTACTGGGAGGGGGGGGGACAGGGTACCGTTAATCTCCACCACCTGTTCCCTCCCCACCAGGTAAGATTGCATCCAGCTCACTGCTGCGCTGTCAAGACCGATGGCTTTTAGTTTCTCAATCAGAATAGCATGATCCACGGTGTCAAATGCCTTCTGGAGGTCCATCATGACCATGCCACTATACTTGCCCTGATCCGCTTCGCGTTTGATTTGGTCAGTCAAATAGAGAAGGCATGTGTCAGTGGAATGGGATTTTCTGAATCCAGATTGGAACTCGTAAATCAGATTATTCTCATCGAGATATCTTGCAATCTGTTCGTAGACTATTTTCTCCATGACTTTGGATATGGAGCTAAGAATGGAAACGGGGCGGTAGTTTCCAGGGTCTAGTTTGCTACCTTTTTTATGCAGGGGGGTTACTTTTGCTAGTTTGAAGTCCTGGGGGACATGACCCTGTTCGATGGAAAGGTTAATTATGTGGGTAATGATTGGAGCAATGGTGGCGGCTGAATCTCTGAGAAATCTAGCTGGGATTTTATCAAGGCCAGTGGCCTTGTGTTGAGGTAGGGCGCTCAATTTTTTAAACACTTCATCAGTTGTCACTGTGGAAAGTTTAAAGCTGTCTTTACTGACGCCCAGTTTTTTGTAGAATGTATTAACAAATTCTTCACCATACCGCCCAGATGGGGCGACCAGTCTTTTGACCAGTGAACGGGCTGTGGTGGTAAAGGTTTTGTTAAAATGGGTAGCCACTTCACCTTTGTCAGAAATGAGAGCGGCGTCCGTTTTGATGTTTATGTTGTGGCATATGGTTTTTGATTTTAAGCCTAATTGGTTGTTAAGCAACTTCCATAGGTCTCGTGGGTTGTTTTTGTATTCATCGATTTTGTCGTCGATGTAGTTTTTTTTGGCGGATCTAACTAGGGCGGTTGTCTGGTTTCTAAGTCTCTTGCATTGAGCAGTAAGATGCTCAATGTGTTTTTTGAGGTCATGGTTGAATTTTTTCTTGAGCTTTTTGCAGCACTTTCGTTTTTCATCGTATTTTTTGTCTCTGAGTCTAGCTGATTCTGCAATATCTGAGTTATACCATGGCTCTTGGCGGGCTTTAACCCTGGTGGTATTCAAGGGGGCCACGTCGTCTAGAGCATCGGTCAATTTGGTTTTAAAACCGCACCATGCTTCCTCGACATCTGTACACTGCAGCTCTGGGGAAAAGTCTACACCCGCTAGTTTGAGATTAAAAGCCTCACTGGAGTAGTTCTTCAGGCTTCTAGCAACGACAGTTCTGTGGCCACTAGCTTTGGGTTTGTGTATTTTTCGGGTAGAGTAGATCATATAATGATCACTAAGACCGCATACAATAGCCCCGCTAGCGGTGACTTTGGACTTGTCAGTGGTTACGACGAGATCTATGAGGGTTTGAGAGTGCTCTGTCACCCTGGTGGGTACTGTGACAAGCTGAGTGAGGCTGTATTGCTTGCATAACCCATCAAAGGACTTGAACATGGGTGCGTCTTTACGCAAAATGTCCACATTCCAGTCGCCCAAAATGTGACACTCGGTACCGTCCACCTTTGCTAAGCTCTCATCAAACAGCTCAAAGAAATCATTCTGATCAGGTGGTCTATAGACAGCGCATATTAGTATGTTTTTGGCATGTTCAAAGATTACCTCAATCCATACAGTTTCAAGTGAACTGTGGTGTAAGTCTGGACGGGGGACAAAATTGACATCATTGTGTACATACATGCAAACTCCGCCTCCATACCTGTTTCTATCATTCCTGATTACAGTATAGTTGGCAATTTCAATGCTAGCATCCGTAAACGAGTCATCAAGTTTAGTTTCAGAGAAGGATAAAATCTTTGCCTTACCGTCATGAAACATTCCCTTAATTAACTCCAGTTTTTTGGGATTCAAGCTATTGATGTTCAAATGGACATGATGAAGTCCTGGTTTGGCAAAAACAACAGAGTGCATGTTCTCTGTAGTAATCGAGCCATCGTCGTAGCTGGGGGGCTCTTTGTCTACGACCGAGACAGGAAAGTTTGTCGTGGGGGGGAGGTGGTCATCATAGTCCGGTTGTAGTTGAGGCTGAAGTGGGGGAGCGGGGGTGGGGAGCTCAGGTTCCTGTGTCGACTGTGAGCTCAAACAGGAGGAGATCCATGCCTTTTCGACCGCACGGGGGGTCGGTGTAGCGGCGCCGACAGCTTCAAAGCCAAGATATTGCGCCAGCCACGACTGATCACGATCCCTGGGGGGTGGCGGGACCAGCGGGGGGGCATCCGGCTCGACGGACATCTCCGGCGATCCAGCGGCTGCGAGCTGGGCACCAGCATCCTCGGTGACGAGGGGGGGCGGCAGGGGGACATCCTCGGTGACGAGGGGGGGCGGCAGGGGGACATCCAGGGGGACATCCAGGTCCACGTCGGCGCTGTTGTTATCGGGCGGCGGCTCGAAAACCACGGCCGCGAGCTGGTCACAAGTAGCCTCAATGTTGGGGCTTTGCTGTAGAGAGCCGCGTGGGCAGCCATAGCACTCGTAACCAGTAGAACCCGTATCGATGTTACCACCGCTGGGGTTCTTTGTCTCCGAAAGCAGTTGTTGTTCCCTCGTGAGACGGGCGGCTTGCCGAGTGACTACGGGCCCTGGATGAACCTCAATATCACCAGAAAGAAGCAGAATAAAGTAAATGATGGACCGCCTGTCCATTCTGCCCATCTGGGGTTTGTTCTTAGTCAGCAGCAGCGACCCAAGGACCGTCAGTTTACCGAAGCCGAGATGTTTTGGCTCCGATCCAACGTGAAGGAAAAAAAACACTGCGTGATTCCTCTCCATTCCGCACGTTGGCTCCGATCCAACGTGGAGGAAAAAAAACACTGCGTGATTCCTCTCCATTCCGCACATAATTCTCCGTATATACAATTATGAGCGTTCCACGAGTCGGCAAACCATACAAGGAACAATAGGAAAAAAAGAAGAAAAAGTATCCCTCCTTTTCATTGTCCCTGGACGTTGCGAAAATGCGACTGCTCTGGCCGACTGCCTGCTTAAGATCAGACCTTTTGTCAGCCTTCTGATTGGTCCCTGAGACTCCCTGACTGGCCAACCAGAAAAAACATTCACTTTTTGCTATCGGGGGTGGAGTTTGTGCAGTGGAGAATGTTGCTTCAGCCTTTCAAAAACTGTCCGGCAATCGCCTGGTACGGCCGCGGCAGTAGGGGGCGATCTCGCTCATCATAATGAATAAGCTTCAACAAACTAGTTCACATGGACCTTATCAATGGTCTAACTAGTTACGATTGGGTACATATATTTTAAATGGGCAGAATTACGTGTATGTGAGGAGAACAGATTATAGTTCTCCTCTTCCTGCCCAAGATTCAATGCGCTTTCTATTGCTATTTCTATTCTCTCTCTGATCCAGAGGATTAAACTAATTAAAACATATATTTTCGGGGGGAAACTACTGTTTTGCTATGTAATTACTGTACCCTTTTCTTCCCTTTTTATTAATATCACGTAGATGTGTTTTTTTTGGTACTTTATATAGCTGTAATGAGGCTATGAACAAAAAAAAAATCCCATCCACTTCCACTATAAAAGAATCTGCAATAGTGATTCTGTCCCACTGGGATTAAACACATTAAAACATATATTTTCGGGGAAACCCCCTGTTTTGCAATGTAACTACTGTACCTTTGTCTTCCCTTTTTATTAATATCACCTAGATGTTTTTCCTTTGGTACTTTATATAGCTGTAATGAGGCTATGAAAACATAAAAAAATCCCATTCACTGCCACTATAAAAACAATCTGCCCAGGGAAAATGTCCCATCATAGTAACAGGGCAGAATGGGGCGGGATTTGCAAACTAGTCTATTGTATAGTAGTATGTAGTAGGGGTCCCTGCTTCATCACTCTCTCAGTTAAGGGGTCCTTGTGCCTGAAAAACACTGAAGACTGTAAAACGCTTTGGATAAAAGCGCTATATAAATGCACTATTTACCATTTATTTATTTACCATTTTATATGTCAATCTTCCAATCCTCACTCCCTAGCTTCCGCTGTAATCTGATGCCCATATACAGTATGTACATGGACATATAGTGTCAGTCTCTGTTGTTTCAGCCCTTAGGGCTAAAACAACGATTTGCAGTTTATACTAGTTAGTGTGTTTGCCAGTAGGGCAACCACACTATTGTTCTAGTCCGGAACACAAACATTGCGTAAACGTAGCCAATCGGGAAGCAGCAACAAATTATTATGGTCAACATAGCCAATCAGGTTTAGGGTCAATATCAAATTGCGGGAGTTTTCCAGTCAGAGGGATATACAGTATCTAGCATGTGTTTGCATTAAAAGTAAAAAGAAAAAAAAAAAAAAAAAAAGCTTGTTATGTTCATTATGATCTTGTCTTTCCAAATACCATAATCATTTATTGTTGAAACAATCAGTTATTAATAAAAAATGGCTGAATATCCCTAAAATGTCAACTAAATAACCGTCCGAATTTAACAACCACCACCTTCTAATTAGTTAAACAACAATAAAATTAGTTGAATCAAAATTTGTTTTGTTAATTTTATTTTTATGAAGTTAAAAACTCTTTGCCAGCCAAAGGGGGCCCCTTAAAAACAGGGGTACAGAGGTACTGCCGTGCAATCTTCTATTTATTTATAAACATGTTTTAAAAAAGCAATGCACCAAATGATAACAACACGCTCGGATCGCTCAGTGCAAGCCAGCAAACCGTGCATGAAGAACGTTTTTTGGTCGGCCAACCTACTTTGATGCTGCTGAAGGCTGTTTTCCACCGTTCATTTGCATGGAGCGAGACGGGGTAAACCGCGAGAAAAAACAGCGCCCGAAAGTACATTACGTCCTCGTTGCACGCACAGCGATCTAATCACATGTAATCCACTCATTCGGAAGCCTTGATTTCGTCTTTCGTCTGATCGAAAAAGATGAGGAGACGCGCTGGCCAACTGGCTGCATACACAATAGAATGGCACGTAATGGCCGCCTGTGGATCCAAGTTTCTCCGTTGCAGATGAGGTCATCACGTCTCTGACGCTTTACCCCTTGAGATGCTTTCTTAAAGAGACAGAGCACGACCGGCGAATGTTTTTTTTAAAAATTATAATTAATTTCATTTTTACGATAAAAGTACGGGAAAGTATGAGCGGCTGATTGCGTGGTCCGGACAAGTACGGGCAAGTACGGCCGGCTTAGAATAATCCTGTTAGATATGATTCTTTTTGGAATATATCAAATATACAGATACTTCTCGAAAAATTTGAATATTGTGTGAAAAAGCATTGCAGCACCCCAAAAACATAACCGACTTCGGAAACTTCCCACTGGACTTCAAGCAACTCTGACTTCAGAAGGTTGACATTTCTCTATTATAAATACTTGTTTTGAATGGTCTCCTGTAATATTGTAATATTTTGAAATATGGACTTTTGATATTCATGAGCTGTATGCCATAAAAAAATCAAATTTTAACAAAAGAAAAGTTTGGAATAATTCACTGAATGTCCAATGTATCTAGAATATATGAAAGTTTCAAGAAATATATGAACGTTTCAAGAGAATTTACTTTTACACAATATTCAAATTTTTTGAGAAGGATCTGTAATATGGAAAATAACACATTTTGTCTGTCTCCGAGACATCACTGTCAACTAAGTTAACCATTACAAAAACCCCTCCCAAAGAGGTGTGTTATTTCCAAATTAAACTTAATGGACAAAGAGTAACATAGTTGACAAAAAGTCAACTAAGTTACTTATATTGACCCTTTAGTTATTGACCCTTTAGTTAGTGTAGTTGAGTTCTATGGGGGTTCTATGGGGGAGTGGTGACGTTCTGGCTATCCGGGCAATACATATGCAACCACACTTTTTCCAATTGCATCTTTTCTAGTTGTAAATCTGGATTAAGAGCGTCTGCCCAGTGCCAACATGCCTGGTACATTGTAAATGGTACCTATATTCTGGACGGTGCAGTAGCAGGCTTCAGACAGTAGGGTCCACTGTAGCACCACCTTCTCCGTCGTGTAAACTCCATTCCACATGATGAGGGCCAGGCCTGGGAGGGTCAGAGGGCACAGGGGTCACAGGGGTCACGACGACCAGTAGATGACAAGCGTATTGTCTCTGCCGGCTGGAGACCTTGTGTACGAAACAGTTCCTTCAGTTCACAGGAAAATAACCTGAACTCTGATGGATTCAATGTAGTTGTTATGTAGTCTTGTTAGAGTTGGCCTAAGAAGTGATATTCCTTTGTTAAAATACATGTTAAATATCTCTATATTGTGATAGTGATCATTGCTCTAGAGCAGTGGTTCTCAACCTGTGGGTCGGGACCCCCAGGGGGGTCCCCAATTTATTTTGGGGGGTCTCCAGATGATTAACTTAATGTGCAACATTGTTTTCTCACTCAACAGTAAACAAACCAACATGAAGTTTAAGTGTATAGAGGGTATCTGCACATTTCTAAAGTGAAAATGTAAGGACTTTTTAATACCTCGAAAATGGCAAATGAAACATTGGCCAAATTGTCAAATATCAGAGGCAGAAATTGTGAAAATAGCAGATCTACATGCTCTACATGCTCACAACGCGAGTAGAGCATGTAGATCTGCTATTTTCACAATAGAACCGTATTATACAAAATGTAATGCCTCAACTGGGCTCGTCAGGGGTGGGCAACCTTAGGCACAATCCAACATTGGCACAGGGGAGGGTGATCACTGGCACACTGGCAGAAGTGTGAGAGAGGTTTTTTTTTAAACATGCTCAACTAATTTACAGCATATTACATCCTGCACATAATTCTACATTCATTAAAACTCTGAACTCTGACTGGAGAGGGAGTCAGGGAGATTGGTGGGTTACTGCTCTGAGTCTAATGATCATTATAACAAGTTCCTGACAATTAAAATATGTCAGAATGTTTGATGGGGAGTCATTAAAATGTATGTTGACATATATTATGTCACACTGACCATCTAATAAAAACATGAATGTTTGATGGGGTGTCATTAAGGGAAGACCTTGAAATGTAAACGTTTGAGAACCACTGCACCATATGATGGACCTCATACAGGATTCTACTAAATACACTGAGCATAGGACATTGTAGCCTCCCTGTTAACTAACGTTCCAATCTTATTACTGGCATTTAGCTCCCCTTTGAAAGTAGCTAGATAAACCTAGCCTGATTTCAGACTCTACGCTGGGGCTTGAGTCTGAACTTGTGGCCATTCTATTTGATTGAAAAGGGGAGGGGATTTAAAATTTGAAATTCCCAATCACAGAGATCTGGTGGGAGGGGTTGTGTTTGACTTTTGCACACAAAACATTCCCTCCTCCCCCTCCCCTCAATGACATGCACCAAACAGGTCATTGTCTTTGATGTTTCATTGATTAGAGAGAATCACTAACGAGCTATTCGACACTTGTATGGCTCAATCAATGACTGCAGTTCGGAGCCCTTTTGAAGTTCAAAGGGAGCAATTAAGAACTCTGGTGAGCCACGCAGCCACCCCTCCCTCCACTGTTTGTTGATTTTCAAAAGTTAGACGCGCCCCTCCTCCGCATTGCATTGATTTCATTGGTCGGTTTCGGTCGGTTTGAGAAGCTTTCGGTAGCAAGAGACACGTCATATGACACATCCAGACCAAGAGATGCAGTTCACTCAGAGAGTGGGCGGGTCTATTGGCTGGAGCCAGGCTAGGATAAACCTAGTGGTCCTAATGAGTTGTGGGGTAACAGCAGTAAGCTACTTTAACATGGTCAACTCACCCACACCCACACACACACACACACACACACACACACACACACACGGAGAGCTAAAGGATGGAGAGTTAACCAAATGGACTGTTCTAGATCTTCCGGCCCACTTTAAAAGGTAAGAAAAGTCCAGGAGTCTGATCCAAAAGACGATTTTGATTAATGGCAGAGAATGTGTTAACTCTGACATTACACAAATGGAGATTTGTATGATGTCAGAGTTACAGACTTGTAAGGGTCAATTTAGACCCCCCTAAAGGAACCTAGAGAGTCCCTGGAATCCACTTTGAGAACCACTGATGTACTGTAGTGTTAAGGTAAAAATCGCATCTATATCAAATGCGTCACACGGGCATATCTCCTAGTATATGGGTTAAAAGTTAAAATATGATTATTTTGAGGGTCGCGGCCTGAAAAGGTTGAGAACCACTGCTATAAGGCAGAGGTCTTCAACAGGGGGTCCGTGTCCCCTAGGGGTCCTCGGAGTTACTACAGGGGGTCCTCCAAATCTTTGAGTGATTTTGTCCTCCTTTTTATATTATATAATATATATACTGTATATATATCCATATTCCATGAACTTTAGCCAAAAATAGCCGATCTACAAGCTCACAACGCCTCACAGCTATTTTTGGCAAAGAGCTTTGGTGTAGAGGGGAAAAAGAGCAGACTAAGTACAGAGTGAAAGGTCAGGTTTATTACGTTCAAGTGGTTAAAAATATCTGAAAACACAAATTGACATGAATCCAAAATACACTGATGATTGTGCTGTCAAACGATGAAACTATATGGAATCTATGAACAGGTTGTGGGGGTCCCTGCTTCATCTCTCTCTCAGCTAAGGGGTCCACGGCCTGGAAACGTTGAGGACCCCTGCTCTAAGGTAACAGTCCTGAACATCAAAGGTTCCCAGCTGCCAGCGACACGTCATGCAGTAAAAAACATCAGTCCTCCGCCGCTCCCCCGGAGCGTGGGATGGAGACAGCGTTTCCATGGAGACGCGGGTCGTCAATACCACCTTTGCACCGTCTTGTCAGGAGTCATCCGATAGGCTGGTTAATCCGCCGCCATCTCCCACAATCCCTCTGACATTTACCCGACAAGAGGAGACACACTCTGCTACATAATGAATGCTGTGTCCTTTCTTAAGCCACATGCACGCACACGCACACACATATGCACACTCAAACACACAGCGCGCACACACACACGCACACACACACACACACACACACACACACACACACACACACACACACACACACACACACACACACACACACACACACACACACACACACACACACACACACACACACACACACACACACACACACACACACACAAATCTTCATAATTAATTCTGTGTCCGTGCTTCTTAAGTCTTAATCTGTTATGTGTGTCAGCAGAAGACTTACAGCAGCATGGGAACAGAACACATCAGAATGGGGTTCATTTGGTTTGAGAACGGGAGGGAGGGATGGACAGACACACCTGCTGATGCTACTGTTTAACTATTAAAAAAATAGCAGATCTACAAGCTTGCAGCACGGCACTCTGTGCCTCGCTGTGAACTTGTCTGTCTGTCCATCCATCCATCCATCTTCAACCGCTTATCCGGAATCGGGTCGCAGGGGTAACAGTTCCAACTGAGACCTCCAGATTTCCTTATCCTGAGCAACTGTAGGGTTTCCATTCCACTCTGGGATTGTTTGGTTATGCCTAAAGGATGATGTCATAAGATGGGGACGTTGTTGTTCTGTGGTGTTGGAGAGAGACACATGTGTGCAGAGATATAATAAATGGTTTAGCCGAGTTGGCGTTCCAAAGAGTTACCTCCTGGTCATCTTGTCTTTATAAAGAGATCATTAAGCTTACACATATAATACACCGCCGTCTCGGACGCTACACAACTTCCTCCACTCCCTCTGGGAGTATACCGAGGCGTTCCCAAGCAAGTTTGGAGATATAATCCCTCCATCTTGTCTTTGGTCTGCCACGGGGTCTCCTCCCAGTGGGACGTGCATCGAGGACCTTCCTAGGAAGGCGCTCGGGGGGCATCCGCACTAGATGCCCGAACCACCTAAGCTGACTCCTTTCCAAGTGTAGGAGCAGCGGTTCTACTCCAAGTCTCTCTCGGGTGACTGAACTTCTCACCCTATCTCTAAGGGAGATACCAGCCACCCGTCTGAGGAAACCCATTTCGGCCGCTTGTACCCGAGACCTTATACTTTCGGTCATGACCCACACTTCATGACCATAGGTGAGAGTAGGAACGAAGATTGCTCGGTAGACAGAGAGCTTTGCCTTCCGGCTCAACTCTTTTTTCTTCACCACAGTGCGATTTAGCGACTGCAAAACCGCTCCTGCTGCTCCAATTCTTGTATATCTGCTATTTATAGATCTGCTATTTTTTTAAATTTTTATAATCATGACAGTTTGAGCCTTTGATTTGAGTCTTTGAATATATTGACCCAATTCCATAAATATCTAATCCTAACAGGCTTCTATGTCAGTGGTGCTCAAACATTTGTCAAGGACCCCCAAAATGTATTTGTATTTGGCCCCCCCATCTCAAAATATTTAGTTCCAGGGACCCCTACATATATTCAACGATTTGCACAAATTTTCACAACCTTTCAAAAATAGCAGATCTACAGGCTCGCAGCGCGGCACTCGGTGCCAAGTTGTGAGCCTGTTTTCTGTCCCTTACCTCTCTCTCTCTCTCTCCCTCTGTCTTCTCTCTTCTGCTCACTATGAACAATAATTCACCCTCTGCTGGACAAATACCACTGATGTGCTCCTCCATAGAGATGTGTGTGTGTGTGTGTGTGTATGTGTGTGTGTGTGTGTGTGTGTGTGTGTGTGTGTGTGTGTGTGTGTGTGTGTGTGTGTGTGTGTGTGTGTATGTGTGTGTGTGTGTGTGTAGGGATGGAGCTCGTTAATTGTTATTGATAACGAGCACCTTATTGATCCTGCTTATTGAGCCGGGCTTTTATTCAGACCACTGTTGAGCGTTTTGTAATATTTTCTGTGGAAAGATGTGAGACCACAAATTCAGAACAGAACTCGTATCTTTTTTTTTTTTACTCACAGTTGTTGCGACTGTGAGTTTGTGGCTGACCACCATCTATGAAGATGATAATTGACAAAAGTAACAAATAGCATTAAATATTGTTAAAACAATCATTCATTAGTGTGCAATAAGTGTTAAATGGCTTTATATTATGGATAGTACTGTAATCATTTCTTGATGGCGTCTTGTCTTGATTGTTTAAACATGA
>NC_137820.1:4177473-4192473 GCF_963921795.1 Nannobrachium achirus | reverse complement strand
ACCATAACAGACATGTTATCTCTGACTAGTTAGTAGAGTTTAACTCACCATAACAGACATGTTATTGACTAGTTAGTAGAGTTTAACTCACCATAACAGACATGTTATTGACTAGTTAGTAGAGTTTAACTCACCATAACAGACATGTTATCTCTGACTAGTTAGTAGAGTTTAACTCACCATAACAGACATGTTATCTCTGACTAGTTAGTAGAGTTTAACTCACCATAACAGACATGTTATCTCTGACTAGTTAGTAGAGTTTAACTCACCATAACAGACATGTTATCTCTGACTAGTTAGTAGAGTTTAACTCACCATAACAGACATGCCTGTGAACGCCAGTGCTGAGATGACTATCCATAACCTACACAAACAAAACAATGTTATTATTCTCATTATTACATTTATACTTCACTAAAACTAAATAGCACATACATACAATATAACAAATAACATACATAAATACAGAGCATTTTGGGTGGATATGAAATCTATTTTCAAAGGTTTTACGTGTGACACTTTTAAAAACAAACTGAAAATAAACACAAATTGAAAACAAAACAAAATAAAGTGTATCAGTGTAAGACAGATGATTGACAGATGAGTGGTCCAATCAGTGTCCAGCTCACCTGAGACCGATGGGTTCTCGAACCGCAAACTTGATCTCATTCCCCAACATCTGACTGATCTGCAAGACCACACAACATGTTACTGATCTGATCTGCAAGACCACACAACATGTTACTGATCTGCAAGACCACACAACATGTTACTGATCTACAAGACCACACACACAACATGTTACTGATCTACAAGACCACACACACAACATGTTACTGATCTGCAAGACCACACACACAACATGTTACTGATCTGCAAGACCACATACAACATGTTACTGATCTGATCTGCAAGACCACACACCATGTTACTGATCTGCAAGACCACACAACATGTTACTGATCTGTAAGACCACACAACATGTTACTGATCTGCAAGACCACACAACATGTTACTGATCTGATCTGCAAGACCACACAACATGTTACTGATCTGATCTGCAAGACCACACAACATGTTACTGATCTACAAGACCACACACAACATGTTACTGATCTGATCTGCAAGACCACACAACATGTTACTGATCTACAAGACCACACACACAACATGTTACTGATCTGATCTGCAAGACCGCACACCCGCCAGAGATTCCGTTAGCCGGTATTTACCAGCCATTGACCGGTTAAATGTTTAATTGGCCGGTAATTATAAAGTCCACCGGCCACCGTGGCCGGCTGGGAAAATGCCTCTTAGGCTATTTTATCATTTAATCTTATTATTCACATAATTATTTGTCTAAAGTAGTAAAGCTACAACCATTAAAACCTATCATAATTTTAAATTTGTATCATGTTCTGTCTTCTGTGAGTCTGACGACAGCGGAGATCAGCGCCACTGCTGCTGCTTCATGCTGCGCTGTTAGAGGTGGGACTTTCGCGAACGAATCGAGTCTTTTGAACAGCTCTTTGAAATGAACGGTTCACAGTAGGGAGCCGTTCCTGAACATTGGTGGGAAAAGTACGCCAGTCTTTTGAACGGCTCTTTGAAAGGAACGGATCCCAGAGATCCGACTCACTTCAAATAGACATAAATCCCATCTCTATGTTACGCGCATTGGAAATATCAGAGCTTCAAGCTCACAACAAGTCGAAACGCGCAGCGCTGTGAGCTTGTATGTCTGCTATTTTAGACACGCACACGGCCTTACGGAGAAGCACACATCACGTTTCACAGCTGACAGTTCCAGCACCTTGTAACAATCAGCGCTATACAGCGTGGTTTTAGTGTTATAAACAGAACAGAACTGGGGTTCTAGACCAAGCTGGACCCAGAGTAGACGATAATGAAAAAGGGACTCGAACTCTGTGGAATCGTGGATATTATAGGCCTACAAGCACGCACATGACTTTCTGATCGCATGGATGTGATCCCATCGTGGTCAAAGCAACAGAGGCAAGTCAGGTTAGTAACCTTCCTTGCGCCAACATAACATTAACAAAACAAAACAAATGTTGTGTGTTTGCATATTAAGGTGTAATGAGACGTGAAGCCAAAATCATATACAATTAACGTATTAATTTGTAGGCCACGTACTGTGTGGCAGGGCGCGCAAACGGTTCGCTTGTGTTGCGTGCCCACTTTAACCTATTCACTTCTTTATACTACTACATAAGTAGATAGTTAGGATATTATTTTGTTAACTCAGGAACAGATTGCAATTGCATCTGTGATAAAGAGGAATTAAGGAAGCCCAGCGCTAACATAAAATGGTGTAATTATCAGTTGGGTGCACCATGCACACGCACATACAGTATTAACCCTAACCCTTCATTATAATATGGCCGTTAAATTAATTGATTGGCCGGTAAAATATACGGAAACCCTGCCGCACGCACGCCCGCCCGCCCGCCCGCCCGCCCGCCCACCCACCCACCCACCCACCCACCCACCCACACACACACACACACACACACACACACACACACACACACACACACACACACACACACACACACACACACACACACACACACACACACACACACACACACACACACACACACACACACACACACACACACAGTATGTCTCCATCATAGTGTGATATTGTAACGGCTGGCTTTGATCTGACATATTTTACAGTCTTCACAGGAACACATGCATATTCACTAGTGCTAATTAAACCCATTTAGGCCTAGAATTATTGAATGCTTTAACCAGTGAAAAATAGCAGATCTACAAGCTCGCAGCGCGGCACTCGGTGTCGCGCTGTGAGCTTGTATATCTGCTATTTTTCAATAGCTAAAGCATAAAATAATAATACACAATAATGTGTACCCGTTATGAATGGGTTAATTTTCATGAATATATGCATGAGAGGAGCAGAGAGGAGAGGAGAGGAGAGGAGAGGAGAGGAGAGGAGAGGAGAGGAGAGGAGAGGAGAATTAAAGTTTAAAAAGGAAATCTTGCTGATGCTGGCTTGGCATGGAAGCAATTACTAGAATTGTCTGATTAAATACAAGACGTTGGATAAAGTTCATTTCCACTGGGCATGTAACGATTTATCGTAAATCGATTAAAATCGATTCAAACTGCTGATCTCTGTAAGAACATGGATACAAAAACAAGTTTTCAGTCATTTGCTACTGTATTGAAAAGAGGATGAGAGAAAACAGTACTGTAAAATATATATATCTACTGTGTATCTGTGATCTGATGCCACCTACTATTTTCACTACTTCTTAAAGATGGCCGAGCACAGCCACAAGTTTCACACTCCCCACCCGACTACTACCAGCAGGCAGACAGACAGACAGACAGACAGACAGACAGACAGACAGACAGACAGACAGACAGACAGGCAGGCAGGCAGGCAGGCAGGCAGGCAGGCAGGCAGACAGGTGATAAAATGACCAGAGTTTTTATTTTATTTATTTTTTTAAGTGAAATATCTCTTTAAACACTGTCTATGTATTTATTCCCAAACTTTCCAGCTCAGGCCCCCACAGCAGATCTACAAGCTCACAAACCGGTGCAATCTACTATTTTCACTGAAACTTTCTTCATTTATTTATTTATGGACATTGTGCTCACAGATGAAGGTTTCCTCGTTTCTTGGCAACACTCCTAAAAAAAGATTTCTGAAACACACCCTCATACACCAGGGGCGTCAATTGGGTATGGCAGGGGTATGCAGCTGCCATACCCTGGGTCCAGGGGGGGAAGATAAAAGTTAGTTCTAAATATGAATCCATGAATGTCTCTTTGTCTATCTGTGCGGGTTATTATGTTATTAAATTACAGTAAATTACAGTGGTCACTTTAACAAGGTATTATAATTATATTATAGGTATATATAATTATATATTATATGTACTTCTTAAAATAAATTCATCATGCCTGTTGCTAAGGTATGGCAACATGACTGGTGTCTTGCATGCGTGTGTTGCCATACCTTAGCTTTTTCTGAACTGACGCCACTGTCATACACACACACAGAGAGAGAGAGAGAGAGAGAGAGAGAGAGAGAGAGAGAGAGAGAGAGAGAGAGAGAGTGCGGCAATGAGAGAGCGAGAGCGAGCGAGAGTGAAAGAGGAAGGGAGAGAGAGAGAGAGAGGAAGAGAGTGAGGAGATAACATGCATTCTCTTCCTCGCTCGCACACTAATCGTCCTGAGTTGTAAACAGAGGGCGAGAGAGAGAGAGAGAGAGAGAGAGAGAGAGAGAGAGAGAGAAAGGAAGGAAGCCACACAGAAGCACTTCCTGCTATTGTTTACACGCCGCCATCCGCTGTGAGCTTGTAGATCTGATGTTTGTTCTCACCATTTATGACTACTTTCTTTTTAAGTGAAAGTTAAAATGATGAATTGTGTGTGTGTGTGTGTGTGTGTGTGTGTGTGTGTGTGTGTGTGTGTGTGTGTGTGTGTGTGTGTGTGGTTTTATATCAATAATGAACCAATGAAACAAACGATTAACACAACCTTGTGACTAATTCAGTGGAGTAAAGTAGCCAAGTACATGTACTTAAGTATTGCACTTAAATACAATTTTGAGGTATTCGTACTTAGCTTGAGTATTTCCAATTTCCAATACTTTTACTTCTACTCCACTCCTTCTCAGAGACAAATATTGTACTTTTACTCCACTACATGTATTTGAAAACATTAGTTACTAATTACCTTGCAGATATAAATTATAATCTATCTATAAATGCGACAAATCTCTGTCTGTCTGCGTGTCTGTCTGTTTGTAATCCGCGTATCTCGAGAACCGTTCGTCCCACCGGCTTCAGATTCGGCACGCGCGTTCCCCGCCGCCGCGCGTAGTGCAGTGCCGGGCCTCGACCCGACCCGACTCGCGGTTTTCCGAAACCGGCGCAAAACGTTCGGAATCTCCTTATGCGGAGCTGATTGTTGACATCAGGCTGTTCCGGAGGAAATCGGCGCAAGCGCTGACTCATTGTGACATCACATCTGAGATCACGTACGCCACATGAGTCAACAAAAAATGCCATGGTTACGTATTCTGATGTTCTATGGGCATAAAAGGACACAGGCAAACATATGGTCAAAACGGCTCTTATGAGAACAGGTATAATGGGGTTTGCATTAAAGGGTGGGGCATTCATTCCCTATTTCAAATTCGGCACGCACGTTCCCCGCCGCAGCAGGTAGTGCAGTGCCTGGCCTCGATCTGATACGATACGCGATTTTCTGGAACCAGCACGAAAGGTTCGGATTCTGATGTCTGACATCAGGGTTTTCCGGAACCGGCACTGTGTCTGCATAGATCTCCATTCATGGGCATAAAATGGATGCAGACAGACAGATACGGATATCTCCATATATGAGCATAAATGGACACAGGCAAGCAGATGGTCAAAGATCTCCATATATGGGCATAAAATGGATGCAAAAAGACAGATACAGATATCTCCATATATGGGCATAAATGGACACAGGTAAACAGATGGTCAAAACGGGTCCTATGACAACAGGTATAATGGGGTTTGCATTAAAGGGGGAACCAGCACTGTGTCTGCAACACAGTCGGAGGCACAGACAGATACAGAGATCTCCATAATGGGCATAAAGGGACACAGACAAACAGATACAGAGATCTCCATGTATGGGCATGAAATGGATGCGGACAGACAGATACAGATATCTCCATATATGAGCATAAATGGACACAGGCAAATAGATGGTCAATACAGGTCCTACAGAGATCTCCATATATGGGCATGAAATGGACGCAGACAGACAGATAACTCCATATATGGGCATAAATGGACACAGGCAAACAGATGGTCAAAACGGGTCCTACAGCGATCTCCATATATCGACATAAAATGGACGTAGACAGACAGATATCCCCATATATGGGCATAAATGGACACACGCAAACAGATGGTCAAAACAGATCCTATGACAACAGGTATAATGGGGTTTGCATTAAAGGGCGGGGCATTCATCCCCTATTTACATTGTTCCCGAGTTGGCCAGGGCGCCGACTAGACGCAACGTACGCGTTTCCACCTTAGTCTTCGTCAGCGTTTGTGACAAGACAACAGGAAATGACGTTTAAATAGGATGTGTTACAATCAGTGTAATTCAGAGCAGCTGTCAAAACTAAAAATAAAAAATTAAGATCACTAATTCACATCCAACAGAATCTCTACTCGTAGATATTCTAAGAGAGCAGTGTTTCCAAATGGCCTCCTTGTACATTTTTTTTTAAACAATATGTTTATTTTCTCTTTTTTTTTACATAAAAAAAAACACACATAGCACAACAAAAGCAAAACTCAGACATAATAACCAAACGAAAAACCCCACAAAAAGCAAAAAAAAAGGAACCATTTTAACATTTATAGTACATCTTTATATTACTACTGTATATTTTTCTATGATGGTACGGTCTATGCTAAGCCACAGTATTGTTTGGTTTACTAACCTTTCAGATACATTAGGCTCTTAGAGGCCGCCTTGTCATTAGAGCCTACTCTGTGTGATGGTAAAATGTGGCTTCATGTACCGGTATATATTTTTTATTTTGGTATTATTGCTATACACAATTACACATGTCTTGTTTTGGTAACTCAAACAACATTGATGATCTCATTGTGAACTTTCAAAGTGATTGCAGTCTTGGTAGCTGCTCTGAATTACACTGATTGTAACACATCCTATTTAAACGTCATTTCCTGTTGTCTTGTCACAAACGCTGACGAAGACTAAGGTGGAAACGTGTACGTTTGCTCCTGTCCATAGAGGTAAATAAAACATGTGAAAAAGGTGCTGGCAACTTCTTCTGTCTCTCATGTTATCTTGAGCCTGAACTGAGGCTCTGGTGGCGGGTGGGTTTGACCTCTGACCTTTGAGCGGTGAACCTCTCCGTCATCGTCTTCTCCTCCTACTCCCAGGATCTTCCTGGTCTTCAATCGACTGATCAGGTCTGTCTGACTGTGCTTCTTCATCAGGGGAGGGGGCTTGGTCGCCATGGCAACGATGACGCACACCTGGGGGGAGAGAGAGAGAGAGAGAGAGAGAGAGAGAGAGAGAGAGAGAGAGAGAGATTGTTAGAGTGGTTTTATGTTTTAAGATATTTTCCAGATATTTTCTTTAGTTCTTATTGCCATTTTCTTGTATTAAAGACGTAGTGAAATGAAAAATATCTGTAGTGATAATATATAACAGTAACAGTAGATGCCAAAAAAGTGATAAAATCTATTACAGCCCTAAGTCCAGCCCCTAAACCAATACACCATGCTTGATGACATACGTTGACTCTACTTAATAATTCATGAGGTCAGAATGATTGTGTGGTGGAATTCAGATCAATCAATAATCATGAGAAAATGAGGAGACAAGACAATTATATTAGGTGGTGGTGGTCAAGTTTAAAATATTATTATTATTATTTTGTTATTATTCGCGGCCTGAAAAGGTTGAGGACCACTGACCTAAGATGTCATTCAAACTTCTACACAATCCACACAGATGTTTATGAATCCCTTGTGTCAGTTATGTTTACATCACCGGCCAATCATTGGATAGCATTTGAAGCACTATTAGTGAAGGGTTTCGGCAGAACAAACCACTTCCCTCTCGCTCACTCTCTCCCTCCAACCTGGTGATTAATCATTAACCCACAGGTCTTAATATTGTCCATATATATATATATATATATATATATATACTGTATATATATATATATATATATATATATATATATATATATACATACATACACACAAGTCTTGGCAATCTGGCCAGTGATGTATCGGACCAGTTACCCATATACTGTATGGAGACCCCTGGCACCCATATATGGAGATTCATGTACTGTATATGGAGATAAGCTGTGAGAGCCCAACCATGCTTACTCAGTTATTCGTAATGTGAACGTCCTATATGATGTCTATGACATCTGACATCATACCCTTTTATGCCCATACATGGAGATCCCTGTCTGTAGAACCAGCTACACAGATATGGGCTGTCTTGGCCATCTGTCTTGGCCATATATGGATTCTGTTAGTGTGGTATGTGGCCGTTGTGGCCTACATATATGGGCATTCCCATATGAAGTCCTGTTAGATAGGGGCTTAATATTGATGACATCAGGGAACTACATATATGGGCATAAAAAGGATTATGTTAGTGTGACATCACAGTGAAGCCAGAGTGTGATGTCAGAGCAGCAAACCCATTCTGTTAAGAGTGGTTTCCCTGACGTCACAGTGATCAGTGTGTGATTCGATTTGCGGTTGGTTGTTTAAGTTGGACAACATATTTTTCCCAAATATGAATATGACTGGTGTCTGACATCATAGATGTCTTATGTTATAGACCACATGAGACTCACCCAATGGAATATGTACAATCCAAGCTATGGGCTTAATATTGATGACATCAGGGATCTCCATATTTGGGCATACAAGGGACCCCCCGGTGAAGGCTTGGCACCCCCTAAGCCCCCCCCCCACCCCACACACCCAATTGTGATGACAAATATTTATGGAATACATAAATTAAATATATCCACAAGTTTCCGCGGGAGTTTACTGGAGACTATCAGGACCAAACTTCCGGGTTTAACAGCAGACATACAAGCTCACGTCGCGTCGCAGATGCAACCCGTTGTGAGCTTGTAAATCGGTGGCGGAACCTCGGTGCAGACGTTTGCGCAATGCACTATGGGGCGTAGGAAACTTGTGGATATGAATATGTGAAAGACAATTGACTGACTTCTATGTAAATCATACTATAACACTGTACTTTTTATGCTGGAAAGCATCTTCAGCCTCACAAAAACCCTATTCGATCACCTACAGTACTCAGATTATTATTATTTGATCACCTACAGTACTCGGATTTGGAGCTGAAAACTGCCAATGACCTGGTCTGTTCAGTTATCAATACCCTAAGCTAGAGAATCTTGTTTGTCGTATTAGTATTATATATTCATTATTGTTTGTTACCAAAATGAATTAGACCCTGCTCTAAAAAAAAGCCAGCTCCCCCATAGCCCCCCCAGTCACAATTCTCTGGAGCTGCCGCTGACAGACAAGATGTGATGGTTTTCATCGCCAAATGCGACCTACGGTCGCAATGATAGTACCAGCAGCTATGTATAGGCTACACTCACACACAGCAATGATAGTACCAGCAGCTATGTATAGGCTACACTCACACACAGCATTCACTGGGGCATTTCCCCCACACTCAGCTCTGCTCACATGCTCTGGTGTGTGTTTGTGTCTTTTCCAGCACTAATTAACACGCCGGTGCACCTGCTCCCTGTGCGCGCAACACACACCAAGGTTAGAACGAAGCCAAAGAGGAAGTAATGTAAACACGGGTAGTTCTGGATCCATAACAGTCAATGCTACAAGTATCTCACCATGATGTCAAACACAAGCAAAATACTCAATACTACTAACACAACCTAATAGTGCAGAGACAAACAAAAAAAAGTGTCCTTTGGTCAGTGCAAGAAAAACTCAAAGAAAAACTAGAAAGGGTGACACAGCAAGACGCACATGAGCACCCTCCCTGGAAAGGTCCTCAGTACAACTAAAGTTCCAGTTAAATAAGGCTACAGTAGTCCTAGGTTAGGAAGGTAGTCCTGACCTATCCTGACGTTTGCCCTGACCTGATGTGTCGTCTGAAGAATAGTATAGGAAAAGACAAGTACTGTAGCTATTTTCTAGTGAACCGATTTCCCCCGTCCAAGACCCTCCCCTCTCACAGAACTCCCAGAGGAACAGAGCAACAACTCCAACACTTCCTTCACGACAAACATATAGACACGCCCATCCCCTCCCAGCCCCGCCCATCCCCATCCCCCCTCCTCTCCTCCAATACAGGCTCCATGCATAGCGGCAGGCACATGCACACATAGACAATAGAGCAGGGTTCCCCAATAGGGGGCCCGCGGGCCATTTGCGGCCCGCGGGGGGCTACTGTCAGGCCCCACCAACCCCAGTAATAATGGTGGTATAAGAGCAGCAACAACACTAGTATATCGTCGTTGTTGGGTGGAAACCTCGTATCTCCAAATTTGTACGTTCTTTCGCAAAGTAAAGCCCTGCTTCATCATTCAAGGCTGTTTCACAAAAGTAGTGAAAACAGCAGATCTACAAGCACACAACGCCTCGCGGTGCGAGGCGTCTGTTTTCACTAGTTTAAATCATTTTTAAAACGATAAATGCAAAACGAACGGTTTTGGACATACAAGATTTTCACCCGACAATACGGGGGTGTAAATATCATCACTGTCAGAAAGAAACCTTGTATCTCCAAGTTTCAAATGTGTACGTTTCTTTGCAAAGTAAAGCCCTGCTTTATCATACAAGGCTGTCACACAACAGTAGTGAAAACAGCAGATATACAAGCACACAACGGCCCTCGGCTTGGTACCCTAGACATGATTCAGCCCTTGGAGAAAACTAATTGGGGAACCCTGCAATAGAGGGTATGCGTGTGACATCATCATCATACCCGAAGTTATGCTGGAACGCCTACTGAGTGGCAAAAAATACTTTCTGGCCTTGACTGCCCATACAGTACATACAGTACATACAAACAGAAAAGACATGCATTTGCATTAAACAATGTTAAACTCACTTCGCCACTCGATTTGCCACTCAATTTGCCATTCACTTTATGCATGTGCATAGCCTCTATAGACACCAAAGGGGGCTTGAGCCCCTGCCCTTTTATCCGTCTGTAAAAAGTGCAAGAAATGCAAATGCCCCTCTTTCCATGTCATACTTGAAGGCAGCATTCAAGAGAATTGCCTTATCCAAACTCTCCAGAGCAGCATCTCATGTTGAAAGAATTGCCCTCTCTGTGTAGAAATCATGTTGTACGCCGCATCTCCAGTATTCACTTGATTATGCTTAGTTTAGTGTGCTATCGAGTACCGAAAATAGCCTATCTCCAAGCTGTCTGCTATTTTCAACATTTTCACCAAAAGGCCCTTTTAGAAATGTCAGCCCCTGCCTCTCTAACATTCTCTGCATGCCCCTGCTAGCAGCCATGGACACGGGGACTTCTTTCCAAGTATATTTCTCTCATCAGACACATTATGGCTGCTTCCTCCCTTCCTTCCTCCACAGGTGTTATGATATAATGAAGGCTCTGTTCCATTTCGTGTACTCAGTGAGGGAAAGTTAGCCGAGTGTTAGACCAGTGGTTCTCAACCTGTGGGTCGGGACCCCCAAATTATTTTGGGGGGTCCCCAGATGATTAGCTAAATGTTAACATTGTGTGTCAATGGTAAACAGACCAACATACAGTATAGGTGTATACAGGTTATCTGCACATTTCTAAAATGACAATTTAGGACTTTAAAGACATTTTTAGTACCTCTGGACAAACATTGGTCAAATTGTCAAATATTAGAGGCAGAAATTGTGAAATAGCAGATCTACATGCTCACAAAGCCTTGCAGCGCGAGGCGTTGTGAGCATGTAGATCGGCTATTTTCACAATGGAATAGAGAGAGTCAAACAAAATGTAATGCCAACTCCTACAAGTGCTTGTGCAGTTGGGGGTCCCCAGTTAAAATATGATTATTTTGGGGGGGTCGCGGCCTGAAAGGTTGAGGACCACTGTGTTAGACCAATCATAAAGGTGTCTACTATCACCTCTGAACTTTGTCAAACCCAACTCCCTTGACATACTTTGTGGGAGCCAATCAAAGTTGGGGTATCCCGAGGGCCTGGGATTAATGGAGGAAAATAAAGAATGGCCAATATGAACGTATTAGGTGTGTATTTGGGGTATTTTGGGGCTGCTGAATCCATTCCAACCATTAGTTTTCAGTTAAATGACTGGGTTAAATGTACTATTATGTTGTTGTTGTTTTTTTTTGTTTTTTTTTTCTTTTTTTCTTAGGAATGCGAGAAATACAAGCAAATACATGCGAGGGTGAACTACTCCTTTAATCTAATTTCAATCTACAAAGTAAATAGTAAAATAAAGCTGGCAAATAATTGTAGCTTTGGTTTCATTTTACCACTCAAGTCAAGAGTTAAAGATCTTTAAGGGTCCATTTGGTTACCAGCTATCCATAATTTAGCTGGGGACCACCTGGTACCCCCCCCCCCCCCCCCCCCCCCCAAGGACCACTGGTGGTCCCCATACCACTGGTTGAAACCCACTGAATCAGGTCATGTAATCAAGTGGATCAATGAAAGATGAGAGTAGGTATTGATTGACACGTGTCATCGATCTGGGGTGATCCATAATGCCTGGAGGCCAGAGATCTGCATGGATACACCGCTCTGGTGCGTCTAGTTAGGCCTGTCACTGGGGCGGCAGTGGCTCGGGGGTAGAGATGCCGTCTCAGAACACGGAGGGTTCCTGAAGGGTTCCCATGCTATTACCTTGCTTATTGGAAATCACTCTGGAATGGATTAAGAGCGTCTGCTAAATGCCTTAATTGTAAATTGTAATTGTTCCCAGTTCGATCCCCGGGCTCCCCCAGAGTTAGTGTTGAAGCAGTCTAACCTAATTGTTCCCAGTTCGATCCGGGCTCCCCCAGAGTTAGTGTTGAAGCAGTCTAACCTAATTGTTCCCAGTTCGATCCTGGGCTCCCCCAGAGTTAGTGTTGAAGCAGTCTAACCTAATTGTTCCCAGTTCGATCCCGGGCTCCCCCAGAGTTAGTGTTGAAGCAGTCTAACCTAATTGTTCCCAGTTCGATCCTGGGCTCCCCCAGAGTTAGTGTTGAAGCAGTCTACCTAATTGTTCCCAGTTCGATCCCGGGCTCCCCAGAGTTAGTGTTGAAGCAGTCTAACCTAATTGTTCCCAGTTCGATCCCGGCTCCCCCAGAGTTAGTGTTGAAGCAGTCTAACCTAATTGTTCCCAGTTCGATCCTGGGCTCCCCCAGAGTTAGTGTTGAAGCAGTCTAACCTAATTGTTCCCAGTTCGATCCCGGGCTCCCCCAGAGTTAGTGTTGAAGGCAGTCTAACCTAACTGTTCCAGTTCGATCCCGGGCTCCCCCAGAGTTAGTGTTGAAGCAGTCCTAACCTAATTGTTCCCAGTTCGATCCCGGGCTCCCCCAGAGTTAGTGTTGAAGCAGTCTAACCTAACTGTTCCAGTTCGATCCCGGGCTCCCCCAGAGTTAGTGTTGAAGCAGTCTAACCTAACTGTTCCCAGTTGGATCCTGGGCTCCCCCAGAGTTAGTGTTGAAGCAGTCTAACCTAACTGTTCCCAGTTGGATCCTGGGCTCCCCCAGAGTTAGTGTTGAAGCAGTCTAACCTAACTGTTCCCAGTTCGATCCTGGGCTCCCCCAGAGTTAGTGTTGAAGCAGTCTAACCTAACGTGGACATTCTTTGCCCCCGGCAGATCTCATCGGCTCCTCCGGCATCTCAGAATGACGCAGTGGGGGACACGACTCCTGCTGCTGTCCGCTTTGAGTAAATGAGGAAGTGATCCACGGTGGAAAACCAGTGATAAATCATAGTGATTTTATAATTATAATGGATAAGCCTAAACAAACCAGTTCACATGAACAATACTGATGTGAAATAAGATATCTGAATGGCTATGTATATTTTATAAACAATTAAAATGTTGTGAGCCACAGTTACAGGGGCGCTAGCCAAGGCTTTACTCCAATGCATTTCCCCATCTTTAACGCCCTTTATCTCTGATGTTTGTTTTATGGCTAAAACTGTGGCGGGGTGCGGCAAAATGTCCAAATTTTGATCAGCAATGAACAGCTATGATCAACACTGGTCTATACAGAAAGTTACACAATAACATCCTGTCTGCGCTCATGTGACCAAGTGACGTCATGACGCATGCATTGACGCAGCAGGGCCGGATTCAATACAATGGTGGTGGGCCTGGGCAGCTAGAGGAGATAAATGGGGCAATCCAGGGGCACCCGATGTGTTAATGTATCTTAAACCATGAATACGTAGGATAAGCATTCATAAGCTTTATAGCTTCAGCCTATTCCTTTGGATCACCTTAACTCATTTGCTGCCCATTTAACAATACCTTCGTACTCTCATATGCCCCTGTCTCCATAGACTTCCATGTAATTCATAGTGCACGGATCATGCACACCCATGCCTAGATAATGCACCACGTGTGTCCACATTGCTCACAGCTTTCAGACAAAAAAATCCGAATGGAAATCCGTTCAGGCATTCATGAGATAGCAGCCATTATGTTTTCCTAAAATGTAAACAAAGATGGCTGCCATGTTTGAAAGATGGGGTTGCTATGGGGGTTAAACATGCAATTCGCGATTGCTATCGTGCCTACTACATTTTTTGGGGTCAAAAAAAATATATATATTTTTATTTTATTTTTTTTAAACAGGAAATTTCCGGTTCTACGGGCATGGCAGAGCGGTACAACGGGGATTTTTTCGGGATTTTCGGCCATAGCAGCAAATTTGTTAAACAGTGATTATGCTTGTGTGGATGTATGACTTGAATAAATGTATGACTTGAATAAATGTATGACTTGAATAAATGTATGACTTGTATAAATAAACATATGCTTGCTACTGTGAGTTGATCGAATAAACCTAGAAATACTGTCCCTATGAAACAGTGTGGGCTCGCTCGTGACTATACTCTGCAGCGTGCTAACTGTCATGTGAAGCTCAACAATACTCCAGCTAACACCACTCCCAGATGTTTCACCTCAATTGCCCTCATTGGTGGAACTTGATGAATAAATAATGAAGATAGGGGTCAGAGCAGAGGAGGAAGCACGCACATCTCCAAATATTTACAGGTGCTGGACCAAAAATACGCACCATGAACAGAAAAGGAAGTCCGCACACTGTTTGCAAGCTCCAATAAAGTTGTCGCTGGAGCTTGCAAACAGTGTGCGGACTTCCTTTTCTGTTCATGGTAAATAATGAAGATAACAGTGTTCTCGCCTTTCAGGCGAGCCCAC
>NC_137820.1:4151231-4177273 GCF_963921795.1 Nannobrachium achirus | reverse complement strand
GCGCACACATGCGCGCCATATCAACGACTAACAGCTGTGGATCAATGCTGCCATAGAATAGGACGTGTACGCCGTTATTATGATAGCATACCTATCTACGAGGCCCATACCTATCTACACCGTTATTATGATAGCATACCTATCTACGAGGCCCATACCTATCTACACCGTTATTATGATAGCATACCTATCTACGAGGCCCATACCTATCTACACCGTTATTATGATAGCATACCTATCTACGACGTCCATACCTATCTACACCGTTATTATGATAGCATACCTATCTACGACGTCCATACCTATCTACACCGTTATTATGATAGCATACCTATCTACGACGTCCATACCTATCTACACCGTTATTATGATAGCATACCTATCTACGACGTCCATACCTATCTACACCGTTATTATGATAGCATACCTATCTACGAGGTCCATTTGGTTACCAACTGTCCTCATCATTTAACTGGGGACCACCTGCAACCCCCTCGAGGACCACTGGTGGTCCCTGAGGGGGGGGGGGGGGGGGGGGGGGGGTTGAGAACCACTGCTCTAGAACAGTATTTCTCAATCCTTTCCCTGATTTCTGAATCCAAGTATCCCCTTTACCGACAACAACATTTTGCTTGTAAAACTGTAATTAAAATATCAATAAATAGTGGTATATGATGCTCTGATAATTAACCCCCATTTCAAGAATATAAAATAACAAGTAAGAAATCCAGTGAAAGAGTTTCAATTCATGTCAATAACTTCATTACATTCAAACAACTTTAAAACACATCCCAGTTGCCTGGTACCATGTCATTTGGATTAATTAGAAACTCAGGCTCATATCAAGTTTCTCCATGTGTCATCATTAAACATAACAGTACATGTTTTCCCCCTCCTAATTCAATAGTAGTCAATTATGTAACTATGATTAATATTAGCATGATTTATACTTCTGTTTTTTTATTTTTATATTCTCAAGTACCCCCTGCAGTACCTCCGCGTACCCCTAGGGTTACAAGTACCCCCATTTGAGTACCACTGCTCTAGATGATGGGAAGATAATAGAGAATCTCCACTACGTTGTCATTGTTTGCAGACAATGTGTTGAGCTTTGACACCATAACAGAGAACAGACTGAAGAGCATCGATATGCAGAGGAGAACAACAGGGGGGGGAGGGTGACAGTACTCCAGTCTGACTAACACACCTCATCACATTGATTTAACAGGGGCGTCGCGCCAAATTCTGGGCCCCGGGTACAAGCCTTCACTGCATGCGGGCCCCCCATGAATGTCCTTCATGGGGGGAGGGGGTTTAATCCATTTAGACACATTATTACGCATTATTTTGTGCTTTAAATATTGAAAATATTTTCAAGTGAGTGCCGCACTGCAAGCTTGTAAGATCTGCCATTTTTGAAAAATCGTGAAAAAGTCTTTGAATATTTCAAATGCTTCTAAGGTTTTTTGTAGAAAAAAAAAATATGTTTCTATGTCCGTGGTGCTCAAACCTTTTCATGTGAAGGACCCCCAAAATGATATGTACGGACCCCCATCTCAAAATATTTAGTTCCAGGGCAGGGACCCCCCAGAAGCAACATTTTTATTACAAATGTTCGCTTTAAAAAATACATATATTCTAAGATTTCCACAAATTTTCACGCGGCGCTGTGAGCTTGTATATTTTTCAATAGATATTCAATAATTAAGGCCCCTCCACCTTGGGTAACTCAGTCCCCCCCCCCCCCCCCCCCCTCCCTGTGACGCCCCTGTATAACTGCACTCCAGTCTGACAACACTCCTCCTCACATTGATCTAACAGCACATGACAGCTGTGGACCTGCAGATTGCATGATTAGATCCACTCCACTAGAGATGCAATCATCATTTTATAAAGCAAACAATCCATTCATGAGGGGACACACACACACACATAACAATAAAACATGAAACATAAAAACGACATTAAAATCAAACAGCAATAAAAAGGTCTTGAGCCTGACTGATGGCAGCATTAAGTGACTGCGAGGAGACATTGTAGCTCAGAGGCATCTCCATCTCTCTGTTATTGTTATTAGAGGAGCAGTTCCAGGGTTTCCATCAGGGCTGCAACCATTCATCCATTAATCCTAATCAAAAGCCTCCACCGGCTGTCCGTCCGTCCGTCAGTGTGTCTGTCAGTCACGTCACACTTTTCCCCTCCTCATATCTCCGCCACCGTAGCCATAGGGGCTACGGTGGCCATGCCAAACTTTGCACTCACACTCCTTGCCTGCCAAACCACAACCTCCACCCCTCAATTCTCACATGGCCCGCCTCTTTTAGCGCCACCATGAGGCCGATTCTTGCAAAACACATTTTTGGACACTGCTCCAACAATTTTTGCCCTACAATCGGTACACACTATGTCTACACTCATGTCATCAACATGGATCTGTCCCATATAGCGCCACCATCAGGCCAATTTTTTAAAAACACATTATTGGACACTGCTCCAACAGATTTGGCCCTAAAATCACGCAAAGCGCTACACAGTATCTCTAAAGTCATGTCATCAACATGGATCTGTCCCATATAGCGCCACCATCAGGCCAATTTTTTAAAAACACATTATTGGACACTGCTCCAACAGATTTGGCCCTAAAATCACGCAAAGCGCTACACAGTATCATGTCATGTCATGTCATCAACATGGATCTGTCCCATTTCCCATGTTCCCTCCTGATTGGCTACCACTGCCTTCTAAAGTTTGTGTATGCGACCTGACAGTCGCTTATCTCCCGATTAGGGAGTCAACACTCGCATGACTAACAAGTCATTTTGACCTGTTTTTGAGATTTAGAAATGGAATTAGAATGCTCAGGAAACACTCAAAACATTTTATTTCATATTTACAAAACGTCTCAAATGCTAGAGAAAAAACAAGACTTTGCTTGTATGATAAGGAACTAGAATCAAATTCTTTGATAGAGCGTTTTGGGTGCTTGTTGTTTTCTTAAAGTGTTAAGCCGCAGGGGGGTCCGGGGGGGTAATCTGCCTAAAATGTATATTTAAAACATTAATCCACTGTATTGCAACACACCATGACGCATTGCCAAATGGGAAATGTTAACTTCAGCATGTTTAAACCACTCACCGTTTTTTTGTGAGCTTAAATCCAAAAATGTCCAACTATTATTCGTTTATTATTATTTTCACCTGCTTTAACACTCAGGACGCCACCATTCACTTACGCTTTATTTTGAAGAGCCCCGGAAGCTCCGTGCGTGTGCACGTGGGTGTACACTGACGATCCAGGAAGGAGATCTGTTTGTTTACAAACGGTCGCGAAAACTAAAATCCTAACCGGGGCCGACCATCACGGCATAGTGTCGCCGTGAAGACAAGCTGATCTCGGCCTCCTCGGCGTTATTTGCACCTTATTTCGAGATAAAGCCGTTTTTATGTTTCAGTATAGAATATAGGAGTCAATGGCGGCCGGCACAAAACGAGGGAGCGCGACTTTTGCCGAGGAACACCGAGAGAGGGCTAGTGAGGCAGTGGTGCTCGTTTACACATATATGCTATGACGAGAGCACTGAAATACGCTAAAATACATGCAGACAGGCTGGCTCTGCCCGGCCAAATACCTTCCGACACAGATATCGCCCTTCCCAAACCAAAAGAGGGGGGCTACTTGGAGCGACTAAAAAGGAGGAGCACTCGATTCCACATGTTGGACGGCTGAGCGGCCGGCGCACTATATAGAATACATGGAGGCAGCCCGCGTGTCCTCATCAGGGGAAATGTATCCACTGTACCCTGCCCACGTGACTGCCAAAGCGACGTCCGACCCTAGTTATTGGTTTTGGGTTTCACCCAAAACAAAAATCATGAAAGGGAAAATTCCTCAGAGTTTCCTGAGCCTAAGCCTAACCCTAACCACCTCAAAATCTCTTAATCAGGTTCAGTCATGCGAGTGTTAATTAATGGTTATTGTTGTTAGAGGAGCAGTTCCAGGGTTTCCGTTAGGGGTGCAACGATTCATCGATTAACCGTAATCGAATCGATTATCAAATTAGTTGCAAACTAATTTAGTAATCGTAATCAAATCGGCAACTAATTGCTCGCATTTGTAATTTAGGAATATAGGGTCAAGAACAACAAATATGACTTGTAATAATACAATTACTATTATTAGGCTATTTGTATATTAAATACAGTAACAACACCTGTAAGACGCCTCAGGGCAACAGGCGAGGTCGCACCATGTCTTGGCCATTTGGGCAGTGATGTATCGGACCAGTTACCCATATGTGGAGACCCCTGGTACCCATATATGGAGATGCATGTACTGTATGGAGATATGTTGTGAGAGCCCAAACATGCTTACTCAGTTATTTGTTATGTGAAAGTCCTATGACGTCTATGACATCTGACATCATACCCTTTTATGCCCAAACATGGAGATCCCTGTCTGTAGAACCAGCCACACAGATATGGGCTGTCTTGGCCATCTGTCTTACTCTTGACCATATATGGATTCTGTTAGTGTGGGATGTGGCCGATGTGGCCTCCGTATATGGGCATTCCCATATGAAGTGCTGTTAGATATGGGCTTAATATTGATGACATCAGGGAACTCCATATATGGGCATAAAAGGGATTCTGTTAGTGTGACGTCAGAGCATGATGTCAGAACGACAAACCCATACCCTACCGCCTTGTATTTCAGGAGAGTTTTGTTTTTGTCACATTCCTGTGCCAATAATTTGATGACCGGGTCATCGGTCAACAGCAGACTCAGCCGGTCATCACATATTTGGTTTAGGAATGCGACAAAAACAAAAACATCTCCATGGATTCTTCATAGTGCTTCTAATGGTGTGTAAATCAGTGTTTCTCAACCTTTTTTCTGCATGGGCACACTTTTCATGTCCCAAGAATCCATGGGCACACCAACATAATACGGGGGGTGTAAATATCGTCACTGTCGTGAAGAAACCATTTTCAAATTTGTAAGTTTCTTCGCAAAGTAAAGCCCTGCTTCATCATACAAGGCTGTCGCACAACAGTAGTGAAAACAGCAGATCTACGTTGCGAGGCGTTGTGTGCTTGTAGATGGCTGTTTTCACTAGTTTAAATCATTTTTAAAATGATAAATACAATACTGGCTTTCAAGCAGTTTCAAGGGGCACACTTGATCCTTCTCAGGGGCACACCAAAGGTCCCCAGGCACAGTGGTTGAGAAACACTGGTGTAAATGATGAATTTGGGGGTGAACTACTCCTTTATTGTTGCTACAAACCAGCAAACCAAATCAAATAACGGCCATGTTTTCTAAAGCACATAATAAGATGTAGCAATACTTCATCCCTGTTGAATGCACCTGGTCTCAGAGTCAAATTAAATTAAGAACGAGGCTATTTGTGTGCATCTGTGCGTGTGCGCAGATGTGTGTGCGTGCGTGCATCTGTGTGTGTGTGTGTGTGTGTGTGTGTGTGTGTGTGTGTGTGTGTGTGTGTGTGTGTGTGTGTGCGCGTGTATGAGAATCTAATATCTTGCACATTCCACAGCTGTTGCTGATGCAGTTGCTTAGCAACGACCAATGGCAGCGGAGGGCTCGTCTGTCCGCTGATGAAAAGCACAGCACCGATGCTGAGGAGACTGTGACAGGTCTGAAATAAAATAAAATGGCACATCTAACGCCCAAATAATACCTGTCAAAACGCCACGACAAAACGCTTCTAGCGCCAAAATAAAATAGAAAACCTGGATGCCAAAATCCAAAATCACTGTCCATGGGGTCTATTAGACAGAAAAGCCCCTGTTGTCCAGTTTCCCCAGCAGAACCCAGCAGCTCTCATAGCATAGAGTGGAGCCTATAAGCCTATCTATCGCTTCTACACTATTTGTTGTGGTCAAAAGTGTTTTTATTTTTCATGAATGTGTACTAGTTGTCATTACAAACACATCCATGTCATCGTTGTCCCACACAAGCTATCACACTCTGCTAAACAGATGTTATGCTTTTATGTGTTTTGCCAAGTCCCAGAAAAGATGCCCTGTGATTGGCCAATGCAGTCACTTTGATTGGCTCTTGTGCCGAATGCTCACCCCAAAACATTATTCATGAGATTGTGGTGGCTTGTGTGGGACAACCAAGGCATGGATGTGTTTGTAGTGAGAAACTAGTAACACATTCATGAAAAATAAAATCACTTTTGACCTCAACAAATAGTGTAAAAGTGATAGGCTTATTATAGGCTCCACATGCTATGAGAGCTGCTGTGTTCTGCTGGGGAAACTGGACAACAGGGGCATTTCTGCCTAACAGACCCCATGGACAGTCTTTATGGATCAATATAAGACCTAACAGACCCCATGGACAGTCTTTATGGATCAATATAAGACCTAATAGACCCCATGGACAGTCTTTATGGATCAATATAAGACCTAATAGACCCCATGGACAGTCTTTATGGATCAATATAAGACCTAACAGACCCCATGGACAGTCTTTATGGATCAATATAAGACCTAACAGACCCCATGGACAGTCTTTATGGATCAATATAAGACCTAATAGACCCCATGGACAGTCTTTATGGATCAATATAAGACCTAACAGACCCCATGGACAGTAATTGTGGATCAATATAAGACCTAACAGACCCCATGGACAGTCTTTATGGATCAATATAAGACCTAATAGACCCCATGGACAGTCTTTATGGATCAATATAAGACCTAACAGACCCCATGGACAGTAATTGTGGATCAATATAAGACCTAATAGACCCCATGGACAGTCTTTATGGATCAATATAAGACCTAACAGACCCCATGGACAGTCTTTATGGATCAATATAAGACCTAACAGACCCCATGGACAGTCTTTATGGATCAATATAAGACCTAACAGACCCCATGGACAGTCTTTATGGATCAATATAAGACCTAACAGACCCCATGGACAGTCTTTATGGATCAATATAAGACCTAACAGACCCCATGGACAGTCTTTATGGATCAATATAAGACCTAATAGACCCCATGGACAGTCTTTATGGATCAATATAAGACCTAATAGACCCCATGGACAGTCTTTATGGATCAATATAAGACCTAACAGACCCCATGGACAGTCTTTATGGATCAATATAAGACCTAACAGACCCCATGGACAGTCTTTATGGATCAATATAAGACCTAATAGACCCCATGGACAGTCTTTATGGATCAATATAAGACCTAACAGACCCCATGGACAGTAATTGTGGATCAATATAAGACCTAACAGACCCCATGGACAGTCTTTATGGATCAATATAAGACCTAATAGACCCCATGGACAGTCTTTATGGATCAATATAAGACCTAACAGACCCCATGGACAGTAATTGTGGATCAATATAAGACCTAATAGACCCCATGGACAGTCTTTATGGATCAATATAAGACCTAACAGACCCCATGGACAGTCTTTATGGATCAATATAAGACCTAACAGACCCCATGGACAGTCTTTATGGATCAATATAAGACCTAACAGACCCCATGGACAGTCTTTATGGATCAATATAAGACCTAACAGACCCCATGGACAGTCTTTATGGATCAATATAAGACCTAACAGACCCCATGGACAGTCTTTATGGATCAATATAAGACCTAACAGACCCCATGGACAGTCTTTATGGATCAATATAAGACCTAACAGACCCCATGGACAGTCTTTATGGATCAATATAAGACCTAACAGACCCCATGGACAGTCTTTATGGATCAATATAAGACCTAATAGACCCCATGGACAGTCTTTATGGATCAATATAAGACCTAACAGACCCCATGGACAGTAATTGTGGATCAATATAAGACCTAACAGACCCCATGGACAGTAATTGTGGATCAATATAAGACCTAACAGACCCCATGGACAGTCTTTATGGATCAATATAAGACCTAACAGACCCCATGGACAGTCTTTATGGATCAATATAAGACCTAACAGACCCCATGGACAGTCTTTATGGATCAATATAAGACCTAACAGACCCCATGGACAGTCTTTATGGATCAATATAAGACCTAACAGACCCCATGGACAGTCTTTATGGATCAATATAAGACCTAACAGACCCCATGGACAGTCTTTATGGATCAATATAAGACCTAACAGACCCCATGGACAGTCTTTATGGATCAATATAAGACCTAACAGACCCCATGGACAGTAATTGTGGATCAATATAAGACCTAACAGACCCCATGGACAGTAATTGTGGATCAATATAAGACCTAACAGACCCCATGGACAGTCTTTATGGATCAATATAAGACCTAATAGACCCCATGGACAGTCTTTATGGATCAATATAAGACCTAACAGACCCCATGGACAGTAATTGTGGATCAATATAAGACCTAACAGACCCCATGGACAGTAATTGTGGATCAATATAAGACCTAACAGACCCCATGGACAGTCTTTATGGATCAATATAAGACCTAACAGACCCCATGGACAGTCTTTATGGATCAATATAAGACCTAACAGACCCCATGGACAGTCTTTATGGATCAATATAAGACCTAACAGACCCCATGGACAGTCTTTATGGATCAATATAAGACCTAACAGACCCCATGGACAGTCTTTATGGATCAATATAAGACCTAACAGACCCCATGGACAGTCTTTATGGATCAATATAAGACCTAACAGACCCCATGGACAGTCTTTATGGATCAATATAAGACCTAATAGACCCCATGGACAGTCTTTATGGATCAATATAAGACCTAATAGACCCCATGGACAGTCTTTATGGATCAATATAAGACCTAACAGACCCCATGGACAGTCTTTATGGATCAATATAAGACCTAACAGACCCCATGGACAGTCTTTATGGATCAATATAAGACCTAACAGACCCCATGGACAGTCTTTATGGATCAATATAAGACCTAACAGACCCCATGGACAGTCTTTATGGATCAATATAAGAAGGACAATGAGCCTAGAAGTGATTTAGGGCGGAGTTGTCCTTTAAGGATGCCACGATAAAGTTTGGTTACAAAAGCCTCTGTAATATAATGTACAGAGACCTGCAATATAATGTACAGAGACCTGCAATATAATGTACAGAGACCTGCAATATAATGTACAGAGACCTGTAATATAATGTACAGAGACCTGTAATATAATGTAAATGGTAAATGGTAAATGGTGCATTTATATAGCGCTTTTAATCCAAAGCGCTTTACATAGATTGTGCATTACATTCACCCATTCACACACACATTCATACACCGGTGGCGGAGGAAGCCATGCAAGGCACCAACCTACTCACCGGAGGCAATTAGGGGTTCAGAGTCTTGCCCAAGGACCCTTCGACATTAACTCAGGGGGAGCCCGGATTCGAACTGGGAACCCTTCGGGATTTATACCCTTCGTGCTCTAATACCAGTTTCTCTACCCCTGAGCTATGCCGCCCCCACTGACCTAACAGACCCCATGTTAGGTCAGTGTACAGAGACCTGTAATATAATGTACAGAGACCTGTAATATAATGTACAGAGACCTGCAATATAATGTACAGAGACCTGTAATATAATGTACAGAGACCTGTAATATAATGTACAGAGACCTGTAATATAATGTACAGAGACCTGTAATATAATGTACAGAGACCTGTAATATAATGTACAGAGACCTGTAATATAATGTACAGAGACCTGTAATATAATGTACAGAGACCTGTAATATAATGTACAGAGACCTGTAATATAATGTACAGAGACCTGTAATATAATGTACAGAGACCTGTAATATAATGTACAGAGACCTGCAATATAATGTACAGAGACCTGCAATATAATGTACAGAGACCTGCAATATAATGTACAGAGACCTGCAATATAATGTACAGAGACCTGCAATATAATGTACAGAGACCTGCAATATAATGTACAGAGACCTGCAATATAATGTACAGAGACCTGCAATATAATGTACAGAGACCTGCAATATAATGTACAGAGACCTGCAATATAATGTACAGAGACCTGTAATATAATGTACAGAGACCTGTAATATAATGTACAGAGACCTGTAATATAATGTACAGAGACCTGTAATATAATGTACAGAGACCTGTAATATAATGTACAGAGACCTGTAATATAATGTACAGAGACCTGTAATATAATGTACAGAGACCTGTAATATAATGTACAGAGACCTGTAATATAATGTACAGAGACCTGTAATATAATGTACAGAGACCTGTAATATAATGTACAGAGACCTGCAGATTGCAGGAGTTCCCACTAAGACAAAACAAAAAGCTGACCAGGCATTGGATACATTCTGTTCAGTGACCGAGACCCTGCTTCCTGTAGCCTTGATCTGTATCCTAAAGTTTGTTCATCGATCGGCTGTCTGTGTTCAAGAATGTCCTGTTAAATGTGAACGCAAACAAAAGATGTTAAATGTGTGTGTGTGTGTGTGTGTGTGTGTGTGTGTGTGTGTGTGTGTGTGTGTGTGTGTGCGCGTGCGTGCGTGCGTGCGTGCGTGCAGGCAGGGCCTTCCTGGAAATGAGCACTTTTGCTCAGCTACTGCCCTGGGTAAATAATGAATGTAAAAAATAAAATAAAAAAGGAATTCTTGCTGGTTGGTAGCTGATCAATACTTATTTCATGCAATGAAATGCTAATTGATTATTTAATTATTTAAAAACCTTATTAAGTGTACCTACGATACCTAAGATTGCAGACCTCTCCATTCTTTGTACAGTAAGTGGGAAAACTTGCAAAATCGGCAGTGTATCAAATACTTATTCCCCCCCCCCCCCCCCCCCCCCACTGTATGCTATCGACACACTCCACCAAACAGATTGTATGTATAAGATATATTGTATAAACATATAAGCTATATTGTATAGTCTACCATAGTCTGCCATACAGAATGGACAAAACTGCATTTTATTCATTAACACGCAGTTCAATTAACACTGATGATTTTAAGAAGGCATGTGGACAGTTTACCTCTATAGACAATAGAGTCACCAGCTGACAAAACCATCTTTTTATAGTAATGAGAAATATTGTTTTCTTTGATCCTTTTTTATCGACAGGAGATGTGAACTAGTAGGTGCAGGACTCAGGAGTGTAAAACAGTGTTTCTTCCAGTGAAGTGCAGCTGAAGAGCAGTTATGTAAGGTTGTGAATTATTGAGCTGACTGGAGGCTTTCTGAGGAAGCACAGGATGTCCTTAATAAAACTTTAAGAGCACTTTTCATTTCACCAAGAGGAGGTGAAATCTCCCCGGGTTGAAAACATGGCTTTTATTGTTACATCTTGTGCACAGATAGAAGAGACTGAAACTGATTTATGCTCGGTCTCCTTCAGACAATAAACAGCATAGGTAATAACAACAATAATAACTAGAGATGCTGTTCCTACGAAACAGTGTGGGCTCGCATGATACACCATGTATGGGCACAAAGATCTATACCCTTTGGCTGCTCCTCATTGGCTAAGGGCCCTGCCTTTGTACTGTAGGTCATTTCTTTGAGGAGAATAAACTTGACCTATAAAGTTTTGGTATAACATACTGGCCCACAATAACAACTAGAACTGCGCTCTGTCGAGGTGCCAACTTGCGCCTCATGTACAAGTAAGCCACACATGGCCTACTAATGCACCAGCAGAGCCATGAGCCACGAGGTGTGTGCTGCTGGCCTCATTGGCTGTTAACACCCAAGGGGCCAAACTCGTTCAGTAACGAGATAAGGCCACTAGGGGTCGCTCTGCCAAAAGAAGTTATCTCGTTCCTCGACGAGACAACAAAGGGTTAACTGTGCAGCGTGCTGCGTGCATGTTGTGTTCCCTGTGAATGACCCTAGTCCATACGTCACACCGTGGCTCGCAGAGAGAGAAAATGGCGCGTCTGGGCTGCATTGACTTCCATTCTAGGCTGAAACATATGAATGAAGTGCAAAGAGCGCCAGGGAAGCAGAGATCTGATTGTTTTCACGGCGACACTTTACCGCGATGGTCGGCCCCGGTTTGAATTTTAGTTTCGCGAGCGTTTGTAAACAAATAGATTATCTTCCTCAATCGTCAGTGGACACTAACGTGCACACGCACGAAGCTTCCGAGGCTCTTCAAAATTAAAGCGTAAGTGAACGACGGCACCAGCAACAGCTAGAAATGTTAGACACCTTGGCTTCCCATGTGTTAATGAAGACATTACCAAGAACGCTCTTATATGTACCAAACTCTGATGACATCATCACTAGGAATGCTGGTCCCGCATTGGCTGTAGAGGGGTGACACCTACTGTACATACATACATTCCCAGCCAATCCAGGGCTACGTGCCAACGTTTTGAGGAGAATGAACTAGGGAGAACATCCGTGAGCTCGCTTTCAGCAAGCCCACAATGACCAGTAAGACAGCTGCAATAATAATGTATGATAACTACAGTATATGAGTCACTGTTTTTAGACCAGTGTTTCTCAAACGTTCAAATTTCTCCCCTTAACTCTGGCATTGTACAAATGTGTCTGTGTGTGTGTGTGTGTGTGTGTGTGTGTGTGTGTGTGTGTGTGTGTGTGTGTGTGTGTGTGTGTGTGTCCGTGTGTGTGTCCGTGTGTCCGTGGGTGCGTGGGTGCGTGCGTGCGTGCGTGCATGCGTGCGTGTGTGCGTGCGTGTGTGTGTGCGCGTGCGTGTGTTTAATGGAGTGTGTAGCTCCTGGAATGTGAGGCAGACCAGTGCAGGTTAAAGTTCACAGCAAAGACGGGCCTGGTGGAAAAGTACATTTAAGCCCCTTTTCCACTGCAGCTTTAGCTGCACCACACTACACCACTCCACTCCACTCCACACCCCATCAAAATACCGGTATCTACATTTTCCATTACACAAAAGTACCCCTATCGGTAAGAAACAAATTGACCCTTTTAACTCATTTAACGCTGATCCCGAGTATACTTGTGAAAAATACTGTATATAGAGTAACGCCGGTTCTCCTACCCTAATGTCCGTTGGAAAGTCCTGGGACGATCGGCCTCGCCGATTCATCATCATCACGGATCCACGTGCACAAAATAGTAATCCCTTAACATGGAGGCCGACGGTGGATCTCATCTTTAATGTTTATTTTCTCCAAACAACACTTTTAAAGCCAAGGATGGCATTAGATTCTCGCTACAATAACGTAATAACAAAGGCAACGACCGGCCATTTTAGCAACGGCATGGGGTGACGATCGCTTCCGTTGAATGACGTCATGACGTCAACCCGGAAGTGTTTACGCAATGGACTTCTGGCCTTCAAAATAAGACAATGGCTGCGTATGGAGCCTGCGAGAGGCACGCTGGACATTTAACCCGTTCATGTCTGGAGCACTACATGGGTTAATTAACTGTGATTGAAATACAACATAAATTGATTATAATACACTATAACAGATTATAACACAATCATAATCTATTATCATGTATTACAACGATATCCTGGTGGTCTAAATGAAAAGTCAGTGAGTGATCAGTCAATATGAAGTGTTTGGCCCTGTTTGGCCTGGCTCAGACCTACTCTGTATTGGATACTTTTTAGTACAACTTTCACACCACTCTACCCAGGTCCTTGTGGGGAAAAAGTGGGTGGTGTGGAGTGGTGTGGTGTGGTGTGGTGTGGAGTGGTGTGGAGTGGTGTGGTGTGGTGTGGTGTTGGGCCATGTCAGTGTGGAAAAGGGGCTCTATACTTACACTCAGTCATAGCAGAGCTTTGAGTTTCTGTGTGACCTGACCTGACCTGGCAGACAGGTCTGTCACACTTATTACATAATCGTCTAATCGCAATTATTTGACATAGTCGAAATTATTTTCGTCATGATCGTTTCCCTGTAGAAAGATTTTCATATATTTTAAAAAATATAAAAGAAATAGTGGAAAAGGGGGCACGGTGGCGCAGTGGTTAGCGCTTCGCCTCACATCTAGAAGGTCCAGGGTTCGATTCCCACCGGGGGACGCTGTGGGTGCTGGGGGCGTGTTTCTCCCTCCGCGTCATCAGCGCCCACACCCTAGGTGGGGTCGGCGATAGGGCCTTTCTGTGTGGAGTTTGCATGTTCTCCCCTTGTCTCCTAGGGTTGATACCCTCACAAAAACATGCAGTAATCCTGGTCTCAATAATGCCTCCCCCTGGCCAGCCGGGGCGCTTGATGGAGGGGAAAGGAACTGGTTGGAATAACGTGTTCCTTCCACGCGCTACGTCCATCCCGGGGAAAATCCCCCCTGTCAGGTGAAAAGAAACAACTTGGACTACTCATGCATTGAAGGAAGCATGAGGTCAGTCCGTTGTCTCCCCAGGCGCGGCAGAGGGAGAACAGAGCCCAGGATTACATAGGCAATTGGCACTGGGTGAAAATGGGTTGCAAAATTGTGGGATAAAAATTATAAAAATAAAAAAGAAATAGTGGAAATGGCAGATCTACAAGCTCACAACACAAGAGGAGAGGAGAGGAGAAAAGAGTTAAAGAGAAGGATCTCCTTGATAATAAGCTGCAAGACTGTTCCCTTTTAGTTGAGCCTGTACCAGTGAACTGTACTGTCAACTGTACCTTTTCCTATGCAATAGTGAAAGGATAATGATATCCTATTCAAAGTACTGTGTTCTATCCGTCTGTCTTTCAATGTTATATGAGATACATGAAGTGGTTCCTGTGTAATAAGCCAAAAAGCTTACTAGGATATCCTTTTAGTTGACCTTGTACCAGTGATTTGTACCTATGCAACCTTCTTCAATCAATAATAAATACTTCAATCAAGAGAAGAGAAGAGAAGAGAAGAGAAGAGATGAGATTTAGATCTGAGGTCGAGTCTAAAAAAACGAATCTTCTAATTCTAAATAAACAGTTTTCTGAAAACTTATGTCGCTATAATATGATACAAACTTTTTCATGTCAAGGACCCCCGAAATCACATTTATTTGGCCACATATCAAAATAGTTTGTTCCAGGGACCCCTAGAAGCAAAGAGATGAAAAAAATCAAGCAACTCATGGTTTATCAGATGAGTCCAGTCTAGTCTACTGGAAAAACTGACTGTAATGTCTGTGTAAACAAACACTTTATTCAACCATCAAATATTCTGAACACGCTCATGTCTCCAACGCTAACTAACAAAATACTTTCCAACTCAACTTGACTTCTGTGTTGCTGCTGTTATGCACAAGCATACGCACGTGCACGTGCACGCACACGTCAAGTGCCATGGATAAAGGCGATATATAAATAAATATAATAAAATACAATAAGCTAGTCTGAGTCACTCTATCCCTACTCCATGGGTAGTACTGTAATAAGATGCCTTCTTAGGGTGACATGTCTATCCGTACTCCATGGGTAGTACTGTAATAAGATGCCTTCTTAGGGTGACATGTCTTGGCCATCTGGCCAGTGATGTATCGGACCAATTACCCATATATGGAGACCCCCGGTACCCATATGGAGATCCTTGTACTATATATGGAGATATGCTGTGAGAGCCCAAACATGCTTACCTATAGTTATTCGTTATGGGAAAGTCCTATGATGTCTATGACATGTGACATCATACCCTTTTTATGCCCATACATGGAGATCCCTGTCAGTAGAACCAGCAGTTAGTGTGGTATGTGGCCGATGTGGCCTCTATATATGGGCATTCCCATAAAAGGGATTCTTTTAGTGTGACATCACAGTGACGTCAGAGCGTGATGTCAGAGCGACAAAACCATAGAACCACAGTGTCAGGCGTGACATGCATACACTTGCAATAAGTAACAGAGTGTCAGCCATATGTGGCGACTGCCACAAATAGCAGAGACAGCAAAGTACTTTGGCATCCTTTTAGCCTCCTTTTTGGGAATCCCAAGCCGCACGCACGCACGCACACACACACACACACACACACACACACACACACACACACACACACACACACACACACACACACACACACACACACACACACACACACACACACACACACACACACACACACACACACACACACACACAGAGTTAAGTCATTTTGATTAAATCAGGAGATGCCTATCTGAACCAATCAAACCTCAAAGCTCAACACCAACCTAATCTCCATCTGTCCCTAAACCATGCGTATCAAACTGGCTGAGGATCTCCTTTATGGTCAGAGATAAAAGGCAGAGACAGAGTCTGACCAAATAAAGAGAACAAGGTTGCAACAAGTCCTGGGGCTGTGTGTGTTTTTATTATAATTTTTATCCCACAATTTTGTAACCCATTTTCACCCAGTGCCAATTGCCTGAGCTATGTAATCCTGGGTCTCTGCTCTCCCTCTGCCACGCCTGGGGAGACAACGGACTGACCTCACGCTTCTATGCATGAGGAGTCCAAGTTGCTTCTTTTCACCTGACAGGGGTTTTTTCCCGGTTTGGACGTAGTGTGTGGAAGGAACAGGTTATTCCAACCAGTTCCTTTCCCCTCCATCAGGAGCCCCGGCTGGCCAGGGGGAGGCAGTATAGAGACCAGGATTACTGCATGTTTTTGTGAGGGTATCTACCCTAGGAGACACGGGGAGAACATGCAAACTCCCTATTGCCAACCCCACCTAGGGTGTGGGCACTGATGATGCGGAGGGAGAAACACGCCCCCAGCGCCCACAGCGTCCCCCGGCGGGAATCGAACCCAGGACCTTCTAGCTGTGAGGCGAAGCGCTAACCACTGCGCCACCGTCACCGTGGGGCTGTGTTTTGATTGTCTTAAGTACCAGCTCTTATGCCTCAAAGGGGAAGACCACCCATTTTCAATATTGAAATATGTCAAAATATACCTTAGAGGAGTTGTGTGGAAATAGAAAAAAAGTTCCCCCCCTTCTGTGTTGCCTAGAACTGGAGGATTGATTTTGGGGTTTGTATTGTAAAGTACAATGTGTGATGTCATCAAGTTGTAATTTACAATACAAACCCCAAAATCAATCTTCCAGTTCTAGGCAACACAGAAGGGGGGGAACTTTTTTTTCTATTTCCACACAACTCCTCTAAGGTATATTAATGACATAGTTCAATATTGAAAATGGGTGGTCTTCCCCTTTAACTTCGTCGGAGAGTTCCAACTTTTCCGACGTGCAGCTTTCCGAACTCTAATTCGGGGTAATGCTTTTCAGAAGATGCAAGTAACGTCATTTTGTAGTTGAACCGGAGCTTTACGACAAAAGGTTTGGCGGTCGGAGACAGTATGGACAGACCTTTAAGTTAAGGCATAAGATTAAAGACGGGGTATTGTATGTATTGTATGTGTTTATTGCTTAGTCCCCAAAGGGAAACACGTTTTGCCACCAGAGCGAATACAAATACACAAAATCAAAGACAACATATAACAACCATACAAATACACAACAAATAACAATAACAGACTTTACAAATTACATGACACCCTCCCAAAACCAAGCTAGCGATGTACGTTAACGTTAAGGAATCTAACAGCAGCAGGAACAAAGGATTTCTTCATTCGCTCAGTAGATATTGTAGGCATCAAAAACCTGTTGCTAAACTTGCTACGCAGGTCGTTAAATACCTTATAGAGAGGATGGCCTTCGAAGGAAAGAATAGTGTTCAATTTGGTCCTCATTCGCTTGGCTATAGTGATATCCAAAGTATCCTGAGGGAGGCCAATCACTGAGGTGCCATGAAAGGGGAGGGGATGATTATATGATGTCATTTAATCACAGTTTTTTGGATCGGCACTTTTGACCCACAAGGTGGCAGCCTCGAGGAAGAAACCCAAAATACAAAGGGAATACATCATTGCACCAGGGAGTCTAATGAAGTACTGTCAACCTCCTAGACACATGAAAACCAGAAAAAGTACAAAACTATGACACCGCCTCTTTAAGACAATCAAAATAGAGCCCCTGGTGTCTGTGTGTGAGCCAGAGCCCTGCAACGGGCGGGGTATCCGTGGGTACCCGACGGGTACCCGTGTTTGACGGGCGGGTACGGGCGGAATATATTCAACTATAAATTTGCGGGTACGGGGACGGGCGGTGCGCGACTAAACACGGGCGGGTGACATTTTACTGTGAAAATCAGACAACTGTTTCTGCCTAAAACAACGTCACAAGAGCGCACACATGCAGTGAGCAGCAGGACGACAGAACCATGGCATGCATGCATACAGCACTGTTTCCACCTAAACGTCAAGTGAAGTCACACACATGGAGCGGCGGCAGCCGGCTGGAGCGCACACACTCACAGTGAGGAGAACACCGAGTCACCGACACACAACTTAATAAAGTGGCCGCGAGTGATCTGCTTGCCTAGCGCGCGATGTAGTTGAAAGGTCCATGATTGTATAATATCCACGTGATTCCACGACTATTAGGAGTTCCTTTATTATCGTCACATCATGGGTCCGGTTTGGTTTAGATTACCTCGGGCTGTTTATCATGAGAGAACCAAGACAGACAGACAGCGAGTGGCGTTCCCTTCAGCTGTGAAAAGATGGATATGTGCTTCGCCGTATGACGGTGCGTGTCGAGCATAGCAGACATGCAAGCTCACAAAGCTGCAAGTTCCAACATGTTGTGAGCTTGTAGCTCTGATATTTTCAATGCGCGACACCGTCGTATGACAAATACAACTGCACAAAGCAGCGGAGGCAGAAAGCAGCAGCAGCAACAAGCTGTTGCGACAGTGTCAGATCATGATACAATTTCAAATTAGTATGATTGGTTTTAAAGGTTGTTCTACTTTATCCAAATAATAATAGACCTATTAATAATAGGCTTAATAACAGCATTTTCCGACGGCTTGCAGGGGGATCAACTTTGGAGTGAAAATGGAGTGCGATGCCATTGAAAGAACGCATGCACGGCTGTAGGCTATTTACTTTAATGCATGTAATCACGGGTAACGGGGCGGGCGACGGGTCCATTTTTTGACGGGCGGGGCGGGTCTGGTTTTGATTTTTTAATAATGACGGGTAGCGGGCGGTCCACGGATCTGATTAATGACGGGACGGGCGGGCGCGGGTTGTCAAAATTGGACCCGTGCAGGGCTCTGGTGTGAGCATGCGTGCGTGTGTGTGTGCGCGCGCGTGCGTGTGCGTGTGCGTGTGTGTGTGTGCGTGTGTGTGTGTGTGTGTGTGTGTGTGTGTGTGTGTGTGCGCGCGGTCACTGTACCGCAGCTGAGACCGAGTTGCCCTTCCACTTAACAATGTGACAAATATAATAAGGTGTCGTGAGAGCAGAATACTAATAAGACATTGGAGTCGTTAACAAGCAACAGACTGTCAGTAGAGGGACCTGCAGTGCACACTTAGCTGCACAATAATGAGTGCACATCACAAACTGAGCAACGCAGAATGAGCAAAAATCAATCAATGTAACCGTTATGTTGACACACACTGACTGCATCCTGACACACAGTCACTCACACTCTCTCTCACACAGACACAGACACACACACACGCGCACACAGACACACACACACACGCACACGCACACACACACACACACACACACACACACACACACACACAGAGAAGCACATACCGAAGCACACACGCAGGCGTGTGTGTGCACAGACTGCACACAGACACAATTATAGGATTTGCATTTCATTTTTTGTTTGATTGCTTTCCATTGTATGATTTCCCCCTCTGTATCAATGGACTTGAAGCTTTAGAGAGAGAGAGAGAGAGAGAGAGAGAGAGAGAGAGAGAGAGAGAGAGAGAGAGAGAGAGGATTTGTACGATTTCCCCCTGTATTAACACTTCAGACACCCAAGGAACGTGATAAGAATTACCGCAGTGCAGCGCCACGGCCCCGCAATCACGTCCAGGGTAGGGCATTCACGAATAGTGATTTTTAGTTGTCGAATTATTCGACCTCAAAGTATTCTAATAGTCCAATATTCAACAGGACTGGCCAAACTGTCAAATATTAAGTAAGCAAGAGGCAAACATTGTGAAAATAGCCAATCTACAGGCTCTGCTATCTGCAATATTTATCTGCGGAACCGAGTCACATTAAATGTAATACCTACAATTCCAAGCTTGTCAGGGTGGGGGTCCCCAGTTCAAATATGTTTATTTTGGGGGTCACGGCCTAAAAAGGTTTGAGAACCCCTGCTATAGAGCATTAACAAATTCATCCACCAGGGGCATTGACAACTCATTCTTATTGACTTCCTATCTAGCCAAGCTTTATAAACTATATATTTTTTAAAGAGAAAACAAAAAAAACAAAAAAAATGAGCGAATATTGGACTTCGGGGAACAACGTCGAATGGTGACTTTGATATTGGAATATTCTAATATATGGTGAATGCCCTAGTCCAGGGACGTGTTAGCTGGTTACCATGGTAACCAGGTAAACAGGTGCTGCTGCCGCAGTGGCGGCCGCTGGTGAGTGAAAAACTTCATATCCCATGATGCCTCACTTCCTCATTCACATCCATTCTATCTGGCCTCAGTAAAATGGCCTTTCCCCCATTGCTTGTTTGGTCAAGACAGCGCCATTTTCTATGGACTGTATCTCACTCATGCTTCGCCGCGGTTGTGTTTTTTCTCCTCCATGTGAAAGACAAGACGTTGCGCGGCCGTGGACGAGGGCCGCCGCGCGCACAACGCGTACACGCGCCGTGTGCGCGCCACCACCAAAAATCTGGCAAACGTAATAGGAAAGATACACAGCGTTAATTTACATTAGTTATGGCAAAACTATGGCAGCCCAAGTGTTAATGGACTTAACGCTTTAGTCAGAGACAGACAGAGACCAGTAAGACTCCCTAATCGGGAGATGAGCGAACGTCAGGTCGCAGCGTGATTTTAGGGCAAAATGTGTAGGAGCAGTGTCCAAATATGTGTTTGAAAAAAATCGGCAAGATGGTGGCGCTATATGGGACAGATCCATGTTGATGACATGAGTGCAGACATACTGTGTAGCGATTTGCGTGATTTTAGGGCAAAATCTGTAGGAGTAGTGTCCATAAATGTCTTTTGCAAGAATCGGCCTCATGGTGGCGCTAGAAGAGGGCCATGTGAGAATTGGGTTGTAGTTTGGCAGGCAAGGGGTGTGTGCAAAATTTGGCATGGATCGGGGCAACGTTTGCGGAGATATGAGCAGGGCAAAAGTGTGACGTGTGACAGACGGACTGACTGACGGACTGAGGGACTGACGGACAGCTGGTGGAGGTTTTAATAGTAACTGCGACCTGATGGTCGCAGCTACTGCTGGTTAATGAAACATGTCATGAACTCGCTCATGTGCTGTGAAGCTCTTTTTACAACATCATCAATTTAATCAATGTGTCGACAGTAGTGATTAAATCAATGTGTTTTATGGCTACATTAAAACCGTGTGCATGATAATGATGAGCCGTATGCAAGGGAGTAATAAAAGATACTTTGATGTTTGCCAGTTTATTAAAAACAACTGCGAAGCTGATGTTTGTTTTTCCACCGATGGCTGTGCTGGCCATGGAGAAAGACTTTATGATCTAAATCAAGAGTCTTCAACAGGGGGTCCGGGACCCCTAGGGCATCCTCCCCTAGGACAGGGGGTCCTCCAAATCTTTGTGTGATAGAAACTTGTTTTGATTTTTGATTTTATATTAACCACTAGAACCCTAGCATCCATTTTCTAATAACCTTAGCCAAAAATAGCAGATCTACAAGCTCACAACGCCTTGCGCTGCGAGGTGTTGTGAGCTTGTAGATCGGCTATTTTCGGTAAAGAGGTGTAGAGGGGAAAAAGAGCAGACTAAGTACAGAGTGAAAGGTCAACTTTATTAAGTATTGACGGTTCAAGCCGTTAAATATCTGAAGACACAAATTGACATGAATCCAACATACACTGATGTCAAACAATGAAACTATATGGATTCTATGAACAGGTTGTGGGGGTCCCTGCTTCATATCTCTCTCTCAACTAAGGGGTCCTTGGCCTGAAAGCGTTGAAGATCCCTCATTCTAAATTAGAATCATCATATTTAGTGTGGTTGTTATTTCCATGCATTCATCTTGCATCTTCCTGGATAAACGATATTTTGCAGCGCTACTCCTCCCAGTGTTTTGGTGGCACAATGTCAAATCAACCGGCTTCATCGAGACACATAGTGGTGCATTTTAATGAGAGATACGTTATAGTTTAATGTACAGTATATAAACATATTCCTGAATTAATTTTCTCCATTGTTGACTTTAATTACAATTTGAACTTTTCCCAAATCTGGAGATGACTGACATCATAGATGTCTGACATCATAGACCACATGACACAGACACAGTATATCTATTTATCGTCATCCCAAGATATGGGCTTAATATTTAGGGATCTCCATATATGGGCGTAAAAGGGACAAGGACTGACACATCCATTTATGGCCATTAATGTATTACCGGTAGTTAATTAATTTTCCTCATCAACTTGAAAGGGAGAAATTCAAATGGCTATTTTTGTGAGTGCTTTTTTTGTCCGAGCTGCTCTGTTGTCTTTCTCTCCTCTGCATATGCTGTCAACTCCCCACTGATACCTTTGGTTTGGTGTGTAGCCAAGCAGTTTGTTATTTTCAAAGCCACTTTAAACAGAATCTAAAGTAGCAAAAACGATAGCAGATCTACAATGTGACGCGCTGTGAGCTCGCGCATCCGATTATCTCTCGTAATTGCCTGACACAATCGTAATTATTTTGTCAATCGTTTCCGTGTTGAAAAATGTTCATAGATTTTCAAACATTTTCTAAAATAGTGGAAATGGCAGATCTGCATTGTAGATCGGCTATTTCCACTATCAATGTAATTTTTTTAAGTATAGAGTTGTCAAATGTTTCAGTCATTTCTTTGTATATTTAGGTTACGTGTCATATCTGCCATGTGCAACTTCAAAGCCTACAAGCCAAACAGAAAGGTATTTGTCAACGACTAAAACACAATTAAATCGTTAATCTCAATTATTTCAGTGACAATTAACCGTCATGTAAAATGGCATAATAATGGTGACAGCCCTTACAGTGAGTGGTGTGATGTAGCAGGACATTACCGTAGTGTGTGGTGTGATGTAGCAGGACATTACCGTAGTGTGTGGTGTGATGTAGCAGGACATTACCGTAGTGTGTGGTGTGATGTAGCAGGACATTACCATAGTGTGTGGTGTGATGTAGCAGGACATTAACGTACATGAAAACATAAGAACAAGGAGAGATCATAGAGACAGGAGGGAGGTTTATCTGAACGACATGCTCTTCAGCATAAACACTTCAAAGGAGAAGAGATTACAGCTGTTACGACACTACTGAACATCTGGGCTGCTCTGTAGTGTGCATGTGTGTGTGCGTGTGTATGTGTGCGTGCGTGCGTGTGTGCGTGCGTGCGTGCGTGCGTGCGTGCGTCCAAGCATAAACCTCCCTCCTCCCTTTGGTTAGACCACCTAAACCTAGCCATAAAGGACAACTCCACCCTAAATCACTTCTAGGCTCATTGTCCTTCTTATATTGATCCATAAAGACTGTCCATGGGGTCTGTTAGGTCTTATATTGATCCATAAAGACTGTCCATGGGGTCTGTTAGGTCTTATATTGATCCATAAAGACTGTCCATGGGGTCTGTTAGGTCTTATATTGATCCATAAAGACTGTCCATGGGGTCTGTTAGGTCTTATATTGATCCATAAAGACTGTCCATGGGGTCTGTTAGGTCTTATATTGATCCATAAAGACTGTCCATGGGGTCTGTTAGGTCTTATATTGATCCATAAAGACTGTCCATGGGGTCTGTTAGGTCTTATATTGATCCATAAAGACTGTCCATGGGGTCTGTTAGGTCTTATATTGATCCATAAAGACTGTCCATGGGGTCTGTTAGGTCTTATATTGATCCATAAAGACTGTCCATGGGGTCTGTTAGGTCTTATATTGATCCATAAAGACTGTCCATGGGGTCTGTTAGGTCTTATATTGATCCATAAAGACTGTCCATGGGGTCTGTTAGGTCTTATATTGATCCATAAAGACTGTCCATGGGGTCTGTTAGGTCTTATATTGATCCATAAAGACTGTCCATGGGGTCTGTTAGGTCTTATATTGATCCATAAAGACTGTCCATGGGGTCTATTAGGTCTTATATTGATCCATAAAGACTGTCCATGGGGTCTGTTAGGTCTTATATTGATCCATAAAGACTGTCCATGGGGTCTGTTAGGTATTATATTGATCCATAAAGACTGTCCATGGGGTCTATTAGGTCTTATATTGATCCATAAAGACTGTCCATGGGGTCTGTTAGGTCTTATATTGATCCATAAAGACTGTCCATGGGGTCTGTTAGGCAGAAATGCCCCTGTTGTCCAGTTTCCCCAGCAGAACACAGCAGCTGTTCACTTTTACACCATTTGTTGAGGTCAAAAGTGATTTTCTTTTTTCATGAATTGTTTTACTAGTTGTCATTACAAACACATCCATGCCTTGGTTGTCCCACACAAGCCACCACAATCTCATGAATAATGTTTTGGGGTGAGCATTCGGCACAAGAGCCAATCAAAGTGACTGCATTGGCCAATCACAGGGCATCTTTTCCAGGACTTGGCAAAACACATAAAAGCATAACATCTGTTAAGCAGAGTGTGATGGCTTGTGTGGGACAACGATGTAATGGATGTGTTTGTAATGACAATTAGTACCACATTCATGAAAAATAAAAAACACTTTTGACCAAAACAAATAGTGTTAAAGCGATAGGCTTATATAGTAAGAGTAAAAAATGGCAGTTCCGTGACCGTGGAAGCAAAGGTCCCTTTCTCAATGGATTTGTCATCTAGGAGGGTCATTAAACAAATTTGGCCGGGGTGTCTTTTTTTAAATGGCCGGGAAAATGTTTGACAGCTAGGGTAATTTTCAGTCTCATTCACTTACTATACACTATACTATAAAGGAAAAAATGACTCCCAAAAAAACTGCAGTTTTTTAGCCCAAGGAATGTTTTTCATGCAAAACAAATGCTTGCAATGGATTCAGAATAATTAAAAACCACCAGTTTGACCCCTCACATCCCACTTAAAGCAGATTTTTTGGGAGTAATTTTTTCCTTTATAGTATAGCGTATAGCAAGTGAATGAGACCTAGCTGTCAAACATTTTCCCAGCCATTTTAAAAAATACACCCCGGCCAAATGTGTTTAATAACCCTCCTAGATGACAAATCCATTGAGAAACGGACCTTTGCTCTCGTGGTCACGGAACTGACATGTTTTTACCTAACTATGTATGCTCCACTCTATGCTATGAGAGCTGCTGGGGAAACTGGACAACAGGGGAATTTCTGCCTAACCACAGGGCTCCACTGGCGGCGTCGCGCTGCTCTGCGTCTTGACGGCGTCATTGACGCCGTCACTTTGACGTCCGACCGGCTCCACCGCAGCGCAGCGGCTGTGACTGTGAGGTATTCATTCTATGGCCAATATAGCCCATTTCTTAACAACATGAAAATCACTTTCAAACAGGAATATAACTATTTGTGACCTGAATGTGAACATATAGAGCACACTATGTTCACAGCAGAGAGCAGCAATGCACCACTGACCACTTTGTTTTGACATGATTATAGCCTGTTGTATTTATACATAATTTTATCAAAGTAGACCGCTGTAATTACATAAAAAAATATGCTAGGATTTTTGGGACATCTAGTCACCCTTGTGAATGGATAGCCAACAGCAGAAACGCACGTATATAGCCTACATTTAATATACAAAGCATTTATTCATATTTTATACATGACTGGCCGTTGTGGACGGCGTCAAAAAATTGAACCGGGGCGATTTTCGAGTTTGGACGCCGTCACCGGAGCGTCCGACGTTGACGTCGCCGTCAGCAGTGGAGCACCCTTCATTGATTAAAACGGGAGCATTCCCGGCGTTGACGCGACGCTCGACGCGCCCGGAGCCGGGGGGGTAATAGACCTCATGGACAGTCTTTTGGGATCAATATTATAAGTAGAAGTGATTTAGGGAGGAGTTGTCCTTTAACACTCGAATGA
>NC_137820.1:4146231-4148731 GCF_963921795.1 Nannobrachium achirus | reverse complement strand
TACCGACAATATGCTTCTCTTTTCCAGTGTGATACCGACAATATGCTTCTCTTTTCCAGTGTGATACCGACAATATGCTTCTCTTTTCCAGTGTGATACCGACAATATGCTTCTCTTTTCCAGTGTGATACCGACTCTTTTCCAGTGTGATACCGACAATACGCTTCTCTTTTCCAGTGTGATACCGACAATATGCTTCTCTTTTCCAGTGTGATACCGACAATATGCTTCTCTTTTCCAGTGTGATACCGACAATATGCTTCTCTTTTCCAGTGTGATACCGACAATACGCTTCTCTTTTCCAGTGTGATACCGACAATACGCTTCTCTTTTCCAGTGTGATACCGACAATATGCTTCTCTTTTCCAGTGTGATACCGACAATATGCTTCTCTTTTCCAGTGTGATACCGACAATACGCTTCTCTTTTCCAGTGTGATACCGACAATATGCTTCTCTTTTCCAGTGTGATACCGACAATAACTTCTCTTTTCCAGTGTGATACCGACAATATGCTTCTCTTTTCCAGTGTGATACCGACAATATGCTTCTATTTATCCCACCTCTTTACATGGCACACCAGGGTCGGAGAGCGAAGGTCATCTACAGTGCAGTATTGGTACTTATACTGTACTTAAGTAAAACAAATTGTGTCTTTGTATACTACTTAAATCATTTTGAGGGGAGAAAATGCTGCTATTGACAATAATTATACTATACTACTTGTGTTTACATATTATCTTGTTTTATGTTGGATTCGAGTTCCTTTGTGTTTTCAGATATTAAACGGGAAGACCACTCATTTTAAACATTGAACAGTCATTAATATACCTTAGAGTTGTTGTGTGGAAAAAAACAAAAAGTCTCCCCCTAACCCTAGAACTGCAGGAGGTCATGTGATCAGTGACATCATGAAGCCGGTGTTAAAAAAGTTGAAGTATAGAAATGCAAACCTGTGTGTGTGGGGGAGAATGCGCACGCTAGCTGCTATAGCGTGCTTGTACTGTAGTACACACACACACACACACACACACACACACACACACACACACACACACACACACACACACACACACACACACACACACACACACACACACACACACACACACACACACACACACACACACACACACACACACACACCAGTGATTGCGCTAGGATTTTTAACTGCCGGTCACCGTGACCGGCATGATTAAAATTTACCGGACATCTGAAGAATATACCGGACATAATCATTTTAATGCATACATTACAAGCAGGTGCACAAACAGCCAATAGCAACAGTTAAAGTATTAGGCCTACTGCATAGTTGGGACTGAAAACGAATTGAATGAAAAAGTATAGGCTAAAAAGAAAAAAACGCTTCAATCTTGCATAAGGGAATTAATTATATTGGACTAATCGCGCTGTTCGCGCAGGCTGTCTGCATGTGGCACACGCACACTGCTTTCACAACAACGTCTTTCTGTTGCATCATGTTTCATGCCAACAATACAATACCATGTCTTGACTTCAGAATAATGAAAAGGTTGATATTCATCTGGCCAGCAATTAATCCAATACTCACTGTCGAGTGGTGACAGTGCGTCCATGTTATGCAACTTTGGGAGAGTTGAAAAGGCTTTGTTCTTCCTACTGTCTCCACTCCATCTCCTCTCCTCATAACTTCAATCAAGTGTATAATGTTTGTTTATGGGTTGATTGCTGACCGTGCGTGCATTCCTTAATTCCCATGGCTTTACATGCTGTGCGTGCATCGCAAACTGACACTGAAATGAGCGAGCGAGAGAGAGAAAGAGAGAGAGAGAGAGAACGGGGAGCGCGCGGGCGAGCGAGCGAGAGAGAGAGAGAGAGAGAGAGAGAGAGAGAGAGAGAGAGAGAGAGAAAGAGCGAGCGAGCGAGCGAGCGAGAGAGAGAGAGAGAGAGAGAGAGAGAGAGAGAGGCAGGCAGCCTGCGCATGAGGAGCAGACGGCGATAATGATAAATGACCATTGGTTTTTCAATCGGTCAGGATGTCCGGGAGGAATTTTATTTTTCGGTCTTGGCCATAAAAAATCGGTCAAATCCGGCAATTCCCGGTCTAACGCAATCTCTGACACACACACACACACACACACACACACACACACACACACACACACACACACACACACACACACACACACACACACACACACACACACACACACACACACACACACAGTAGATCATTGTAAGCGGAGGACTAGAATTCACTTTGTGTCAAATTCCCCTCAGACTCTTCGTTGGGACAAAAGTTCTCTTTCACTGCTATTGGACAGCATTAATGCATTAATCCTTTCACTGCAGGGGGATATAAACAGTGCACTGTACTGCTGCACAGGGGTGGCACACCAAACCCTGGGCCCTGGGTACAAGGATTCACTGTGGGCCCCCCCATGAATGTTCTTCATAGGGGGAGAACCCATTTAGACTGGGGACGCATTCTTTTGTGCTTTAACTATTGAAAAATAGCAGAT
>NC_137820.1:4049296-4146031 GCF_963921795.1 Nannobrachium achirus | reverse complement strand
GATTCAGTATATTTTTCCATATTAATTTCTAATTTGATCAGACACGAACCCTTTCCACGTGGCGGCAATCATAACTACACGGCAGCAACGCTCTGTTCTTTTATCATTTTCATCCCACGATTTTGTAACCAATTTTTTTCAATCCAGTGCCAAGTGCCTAAAAGCCCCCTAGGGGGTCCTCAGTTACTACACGGGGTCTTCCAAATCTTCCAATCCTTTTTATATTAACCACTTGAACTCTAGTGACCTTATTCTGAGAACTGTAGCCAAAAAATAGCCGATCTACAAGCTCAGTTGTGAGCTTGTAAATCGGCTATTTTCGGCAAAGAGGTTTGGTGTAGAGGGGAAAAAGAGCAGACTAAGTACAGAGTGAAAGGTCAAGTTTATTAAGTATTGACGGTTCAAGTGGTTAAACATCTGAAGACACAAATTGACATGAATCCAAAGTACACTGATGATTGTGCCGATGAAACTATATGCAATCTATGAACAGGTTGTGGGGTCCCTGCTTCATCTCTCTCTCAACTAAGGGGTCCTTGGCCTGAAAACATTGAAGACCCCTGGTCTATAACACTGGTCCCCAAACAGTGGGTCGCAACCAGGGCAGGAATTTCAGGGAGGCCATGAAGGCCATGGCCGCTGTTGCCCCTCAGTTTGGCCTTGTGCCCCTCAAACCAATGCATGCCCTGAGGCCACAATGGCCTTAATGCCCCAGCTGACTGTACCACTTTCTACACTGTCTGGTCATGTAGACACCAGTGTCTTTTGTTGAAATTCTGAATTCATAACTCCCTCAAGTTCCCATCTCTAAACCAATCCACTGACTTTGATTGGCTTAGCAATTAGCATGGATCAGATTGTAAATATTATTTATTTCACTACAGATAGTCTAGATATTAAATCATCCTTAACCCTTAAATTCAATTAATTCTTTAAAAGGACTAAGATCTTGTTTTATTTGATGGCCTTCCTGCCCTGGCATTTGTGCCCTAAAGAAATTGACACTAAAGGCCAAGTGGCCTTGCCCCTAAAATGAAGAAATTCCAGGCCTGGTCGCAACACATTTGTGGGGTCACGACTCAAGTTTTTTTTTTTTTATTTGTAAATATTATTAAAATGCTTTTATTCATTTTAAAAACAAACAAAGAAAGAAGAAAGAAAGAAATCCCATGAATTAAAAAAAGAAATAAATTAAGGAGTCGTAAAAATAGCCGACTACAAGCTCACAACGCGGCACGAAGCCAGAGTAAAAGTGTGTGATCTGCTGTTTTCACTAGATTAGGGTCCCAGGCAAACTGCTCTATGATGCCACTCCTTCACAAACTGTGGCCCAGGACCATGATGGGACCATAGAGGTACTAGAATGACGCCTCAGGGCGACGTGTGAGTCCATCTGGCCAGTGATGTATATCGGACAAGTTACCCATATATGGAGACCCCTGGTATCCGTATATGGAGATCCATGTACAGTATTTTCTGGACTATTTCGCACCTGACTATAAGGCGCACTGTCAATGAATGGTCTATTTTCAAACTGTTTTCATATACAAGGCGCACCTGACTATAAGGCGCACATAATAGACGCTACCGTTGCATTATGCATCAAACAGATGGAGCTGTGCTAAAGGGAATGTCAATGTCAATGAATGATCCATATATAAGGCGCACTGGACTATAAGGCGCACTGTAGTTTTTTGAGAAATTAAAGGCTTTTAAGTGCGCCTTATAGTCCGGAAAATACGGTACTGTAATATGGTACATCCCTTTTATGCCCATACATGGAGATCCCTGTCTGATCCAGCCACGCAGATATGGGCTGTCTTCCTCCATATATGGGCATTCCCATATGAAGTCCTGTTAATACTGATGACATCAGGGACCTCCATATATGGGCATAAAAGGGATTCTGTTAGAGTGGTTCCCATGACATCACAACAATCCCTGTTATACCCATACATGGAGATCCCTATCTGAACCTTGTCTTGGCCAGTGATGTACAGTATATCGATGACATCGGGGATCTTCATTATGGGCATAAAAGGGATTCTGGGGAATACCCATATATGGACTTTTACATAGGTGATGTCCCCTGTGATGTCACAGTGATGTGTCAGGGGAACCATAGTGGCAGGTGTGACCTACAGACAGAGATACGTGGACAAGATGTGCTGGTTTTCATTTTTAAAACAGAAATTAGACATTTGTCCAGGACCCAAACCAGTGAAAATAGCAGATCTACAAGCTCACAACGCGGTTGTGAAGCTTGTATTGGCTTGTTCGGCAGACAATAATAACTCGTGAAAGTGTAGGCTACTGTTTGTTTCCTAACTAACTCTGAACTGAAATCATAAGAGGAAACGTTCTTAGTTTTAGTCTTTGTGAAAAGTCTTCAGACATCAAAAGGAAACCCCTCCCCCTCCTCCACATAAAGGGCAGATCTACAAGGCGTCGCGTCGTTAGCCAGCGGTTACATAACGAGACAGATGATCTCAGCGAGGAGAGAGGAACATATTTTATGCAGATGTATGCAAATGAGCCCAGACGCCTGGAAAGATTGACGCCACGGCAGCTCTACGCACACAACACATCTCTTCAGTGTGTGTGTGTGTGTGTGTGTGTGTGTGTGTGTGTGTGTGTGTGTGTGTGTGTGTGTGTGTGTGTGTGTGTGTGTGTGTGTGTGTGTGTGTGCGTGTGTGTGTGTGTGTGTGTGTGTGTGCTCTAACTGTACAGATCAATCTCAGAAAAATAGAATATTGTGTAAAAAGCATTTCAGATGCCATAACACCAAACATCATCACTGACTTTGGAAACTTCCCACTGGACTTCAAGCAACTCTGACTTCAGAAGGTTGACATTTCTCTATTATAAATCCTTGTTTTGAGTGGTACAAATATGTGTCTTGGAAATGTATTCGAGTCAGAGTATAGTAAGACGCCTCAGAGGTCGCACCCATATATGGAGACCCCTGGTACCCATACGGTATATGGAGATCCATGTTATGTGAAAATCCTATAATGTCTATCACATCTGACATCATATACAATCCCTTTTATGTCCATACATGGAGATCCCTGTCTGTAGAACCAGCTACACAGTGATGTCAGAGCAGCAAACCCATAGACCGTACAACAGTGTACACGTCCAGACGGAGTCAACATGTGCCGTTTCACATACTAAACTGCGACCTTCGGTGGCAATAAGTGTCTAAGAAATGTAATATCTACAGTTTACAGTTTAGGTATTTAGCAGATGCTTTTAATCCAAAGTGACAGTACATCAACAACAATATAACAAATGCAAATGAATATCTATCTAGGAAACAATATAATCAGTCAAGGAAATAAAAGTTCTAAGAAACCTAAAAAAAGATGCTAACTAGCTTCATGTATGGTCAATGAGTGTTTCAGTAGTGCTATGGGTTTAGGTGGAGTCTGAACAGGTGAGTCTTCAGTCCACGGCGAAAGCTAGCGAGTGAGTCCGTTGTTCTAAGTGCGACAGGGAGTTTATTTCACAACTTTGGGGCCAGGTCTATGAAATAATGCTAAACTAAATCCACCATCGACAGCATGAAACAATACAAGAATGCATAATTAATCCACTGTCTAGGAAAGAACACAGTGAGATTATGCAGGAATGCAGAGTGAATCCAGCATCTATGAAATGACACAGAATGAATCCTCTGTCTGTCTGAGCTCTTTCATAGAACACATAATTAATCTGCTGTCTATGAAAGAAAGATACAGAGAGATAATGAAAGAATAGAGAATGGATCCACTATCTCTGACTCTCATCTCTGCTGCTTCCTCAGTCCATTCTCATCCTCATGTCTGCTGATGGACAGGCAGGGGCGTCACACCAAACCCTGGGCCCTGGGTACAAGGATTCACTGCGGGCCCCCCATGAATGCTCTTCATAGGGGGAGGGGGTTTAACCCACTTAGACTGTGAACGCATTATCTCGCATTATATTGTGCTTTAAGTTTAACTATTGAAACATAGCAGATATACAAGCTCACAGCGCGGCACAGAGTGCTGCTCTGTGAGCATGTAGATCTGCCTTTTTTTATTTTTGTATTGTGAACAAGTCTTTGAACAAGTCTTTGAATATTTTAAATCCCTCCAAGTTTTTTTTTTTTACCTATATGTCAGTGGTGCTCAAACCTTTCCATACGAAGGACCCCCAAATTTGTATGTATTTGGCCACAGACCCCCGTCTCAAAATATTTCGTTCCAGGGACAACCCCCCCCCCCCCCAGAAGCAAAATTTTAGTTACAAATGTTAGCTTAAAAAAAACACATATATGCAAAGATTTGCACACATTTTCAAAAACAGCAGATCTACAAGCTCGCAGCCTGGCACCGAGTGCTGTGCTGTGAGCTTCTAGATCTGGTATTTTTCAATGGCTAAAGTATGAAATAATTAAGGCCCCTCCACCTTGGACCCTAGTAACTCAGTCCCAGAGGCATCTAGCTTTATATATCTACACTACAGTATACTGTATCTGTGGGAATGCATTAGTGACTGCAGGCGGGCGTCACTGTGACAGCACTGAGAAAGACCTCATTATAGTTGAAATGCATCCGTTGTCTCCGTCTGGGAGAGACAACTTAAAGACTGTGTGAGAAAGGACCCCCTCTGGTTTCTTACCTCACAGGCATAACAACTAAAATACCCACACAAAGTTTGCAAACTTAACTCCGGTCCATTATTTCTCCCCTTTAATAAAACCAATTAGTATTGTGTTTAATATCATTTTTATCGTTGATTTGTCAGCTTTACAACGAGGTACAGCTTGTAAGCATTGGGCATTCGTGGAATGAGCAGCACAGCTAAACGGGTTGGTCACACCGACCCAAAATGGCCTGCGATACTTTTTGACAATTTGGCCAATGTTTAATTTGTCATTTTAGAGGTATTAAAAAGTCCTTAAATTGTCGCTTTAGAAATGTGCAGATGCCCTCTATACACTTAAACTTTATGATGGTTTGTTTACTGTTCAGAGAGAAAACAATGTTGCACATTAAGTTAATCATCTGGGGACCCCCCCAACATAATTTGGGGACCCCCCCTGGGGGTGCTGACCCACAGGTTGAGAACCACTGGTGTAAAGTAACTATAAGTACTGAATATTGAGTGATATTTCAAAGGTAGGTGAAAAAAAGGAAAAAAAACTCTGAATCCTGGCAGAGAATGAATTTAAAAGGAATGGTTAAGGTGCTGGTGCCACAGCAACCAATCAGCGCAGAGCGTCACCGTGTCACTGGTGCCACAGCAACCAATCACCTGAGAGCCACTGTGTCACTGGTGCCACAGCAACCAATCAGCACATAGTGCCACCGTGTCACTGGTGCCACAGCAACCAATCAGCACATAGTGCCACCGTGTCACTGGTGCCACAGCAACCAATCAGCACATAGTGCCACCGTGTCACTGGTGCCACAGCAACCAATCAGCACATAGTGCCACCGTGTCACTGGTGCCACAGCAACCAATCGACACAGAGCGTCACAGAGCCACCGTGGCATGATTACATAACCCCAGTGTCTGGAGGAAACCTGCTATGTTCAAGACTGTTACTTTACCTCGTAAAACATAACCTGTGTTTTCCCATGGATCCACAGGAGAGCAGTGGACACAATTAGTCATAACAGCACTTAAAGGACGACTTCACCACTTTTCAACGAGGGATGCACCATCTTATCAGTATCGGTTCCTGATATGACTAAAGCCCCTATCATAGTCGGCACCGCGGTGAAAAGCTATCCACCGCGGTGTAGTCTTTTCAAGTCATAAAACTACAACATTACGTCATTACTCGCGGTGAAGAGCTTTCCACCGCGAGTCCCGACACATATCTCTGTTTTTACTTTAAGACAGATAGGCTCTTCACCCCGTTCACTGATTGGTTGATCTAGACCAGTCAGTCACAAGTGTTAGGACTTCACCGTGACTGACTATGATGGCCTCCACTTATTTTCTCACTTTAGGTGGATAGCTTGACACATAAAATTTGCGGTGAATAGCTCTTCACCTTGGACTCTGATAGAGGCTTTAACTAAGTCATATTGGGATATCGGATATCGGACATGACGTCACCGATCCAAGTCACAGATAAATAATAATACAATAGGTCTCTGGCTTATAAAAATGCATAAATCACACAATTATAAGCCAATAACCAAACGCTTTAGCATATACTTATTAAATACACAATATCCCACTATCTTATCCAGCAAACCTTTTTCGTTGCTCCTCCACTATTGAGACGAAACATGGGTTGCCATTGTTGTCCTCACTAATGTTCAAAATAAAATAGCTCAATAATTGTTTTTCTTCTCGGTCCAAGTGTCTTATAACCTGACTTGCGCCAGATGGTGGCAGTAGTGTGTAGGCTACCGCCCTACTTTACCATCTGAGATCTCTCGGGGGGAGTTGATAACGCTCGTAAAGCCCCGGGCCGGACCAATCAGCGGCAGCTACGGGGGGCTCTGAGCAGCTCTGAGCCAATAGAGTCTGATTGCAGACCACGTGGAAACCCAGGAGACGGATTCTGGGTGTAACGTTACGCAGACAGGCCAATATGAGTGGTTGGAGTTGGCACTCACAGACTGTGATAGAGAGACGGCCCCATCCAATCACCTGCTAAAGAATTTGAAAAAATGGCCCGCCCCTTACATCGGGTCTGCCCGAGATGTCCCAGATGATGGTAAGCAGAGCGGTATGCAGCCAGGCATACGCACTGCTGCCATTATCTGGCGCAGTCAGGTTAAGTGTCTTAGGAGAGCTGTGGGAAATCCTAACCTCGACTACCAGGCTTTCTCCCGGGAGAGAGCCTGGTGTTCGCTCACAACAGACCGTTTGGTTTCCGCCTAAAGCGCGGAAACCACTAGAAGAAGCGGCGTCGCTTTGATTTGGTTCCCTCCGTTTGTTTCCCCAATCCCTTTTAAAATGCTGGAGTAGCCTACGTAGTCTTGCCAGTCGCTACGAGTTGGATTAAAAGATGCACATACCAAACGAATTTTTCGAAAGCAAAACTACGCCCTATCAAGGTGTTTATTAGGTCGGCCCTAAAAGTATGTCCTTGGGTGCAGGGGAATATTTTGGGTTAAAACTGAATCCGGTTGATAGTTCCGGCCAAAGTGTAGTCCGTCTAGGACTACAACATGACGTAAAGTGGTTTCCGCTCCCGACCGGATCAAACCCCGTAAAGTGAAGTGATCCCAGACTAGGGAAATCCAGAGACCCATCATCTTGTGACATCACCGTTTGACAGATATAAAAAAGTAATTCAAGTTTTAGGTATAGGGACAATGTATTTTTCCGGCAAGTGGGCATGACCTTAATGTCAACACCTATGAATGAAATCTTATTCAAAAGACTATGATTAAAACTAAATCTAACTTTTGCTGTCAAAATCAACACTGATTGGAGCCTGTTTACCTGCATGTGCACAACTCATTGAATGTGTACAAAATGGATAATATCCCATTATTCTGGTGACACAGGGTGCTGATGATATTGTGCAATTGAGGGGAGGAAGAAAAACATTAAGCTCTGGTTTTGGTCAAAACCAGCTTTTTGTATGCATTATTGTTCTATAATGAATTAATCACAGTTAATCAGTTAAAGTCCCAGCCCTGCTAAAGCACAGTAGTGGTGACCCCTCCCTGACACGTGGTCAGCCTTTGTTGACAGTACTTGCAGTCATCCAACACTCCTCCTGTTTACACTTCAAACTTAACCATCTGAACCCAGCAGCATGGAGGCCCTGTTCAACCATCTGAACCCAGCAGCATGGAGGCCCTGTTCAACCATCTGAACCCAGCAGCATGGAGGCCCTGTTCTGAGCACAAATAGACCAAATGTATGTATGTATACCAGGGTTCCCCAATAGGCGGCCCGCGGGCCATTTGCGGCCCACAGGGGGCTACTGTCTGGCCCCCACAACCCCAGTAATAATGGTGGTATAAGAGCAGCAACAACACTAGTATGTCGTCGTTGTCGGGTGGAAACCTTGTATCTCCAAATTTGTACGTTCTTTCACAAAGTAAAGCTTCATCATTCAAGGCCGTCTCACAAAAGTAGTGAAAACAGCCGATCTTCAAGCACACAACGCCTCGCACCTCGCGGTGCGAGGCGTTGTGTGCTTGTAGATCGGCTGTTTTCACTAGTTTAAATTATTTTTAAAATGATAAATGCAAAACGAACAGTTTTGGACATAAAAGATTTTCACCCGACAACAACGATATCTGAACTGTCACTGGAGTAGCGGGAACGCCACTGTCGTCCCCTGCAATGTTGTGGCCCTCGGCTTGGTACCCTAGACATGATGCAATGTTGTGGCCCTCGGCTTGGTACCCTAGACATGATCCGGCCCTTGGGGAAAACTAATTGGGGAACCCTGATGTATACTGTACATCTAACCAGGCCTGGAATATCATCATTTTAGGGGCAAGGCCACATTTTTGGTGGGCACAAAGGCCGAAAGCCAGGGCAGGAAGGCCATCAAATAAAACAAGATCTTAGTCCATTGAAAGAATTAGTTGAATTTAAGAGTTAGGGATGATAACCTAATCTGCAGTGAAATATATACATGATGGTATTTACAATCTGATCCATGCTCAGCCTGCACCAATCAAAGTCACTGGATTGGTTTAAAGATGGGGACTCGGAGGTGTAAAGATTTCAGAATCTCAACAATAAAACACTGGTGTCTACGGTCTACATATTGACCAGAAAGAGACAGAGGAGAAAGTGGTCCAGTCAGCATTAAAGCCACTTTGAGGGGCACAAGGCCAAACTGAGGGGCAATGACAGCCATGGCCTTACATGAATTTCCTGCCCTGTATCTAACTATAATTTATGGAATGTCTGTCCGACGTCCGTCCGCATGCTGACATCACTGATATTAAACAGTGACCACCATGGTACCATGGTAACAGCCACATGCTGAAACAATGTCCAAATAATGTCTGTCTGACATGACGAAACAAGTGACCAAATTTGGAGATGACTGACATCACAGGTATTGCACAACTGGACATGGATGGTGACTGACATACAGACTCCTCAGGGACATCCAATCCCTCCTATCCACCCGTTTCCGCGAGAATGTACGGTAGAATTATGTGTGGGACACTTCCAGAGAACAGCAGACATACAAGCTCAAGTCGTGTCGCAGATGCAACCGTTGTGAGCTTGTAGATCACTGCGCAATGCACAATGGGATGTTGGAAACTAGTATAAATAACAGCCAAAATATAGGATAATAGCATAACTGTACAGCAGACCGCCATTGATGTACTCTCTTCAATTCAGCAGCAGCAGGTTGTAAATCACCTAGGCTACTCATTCAACAGCTTAACAGAAAGCACAGTTAAGCCTCATATTATCTGGCATATTATAATAATGATGATGCATTTAGAAACTCCCAAGATGGACGGGTACAAGTGAAATGCGGGTGACTTTCCGATGAGCTTTCATGCTGCATTGAGGAATTATATGTATGTATGTGTATTATGTACATTATGTGGCTATGAAAAACCAGAACTTTCAGCGATGTTATTTTACATAACGAGAAAACAAATAGTTAATTGTTCTATGTTTTCGTGAGCAGCAGACTCAGTCGGTTTGTAGCTAATAAAAATAAACTAATAATTCATAATTAGGGATGTGTCTCCTCGTTAGAGATGAACCACTTGAACCCTAGAGTCCCTAGTCTGAGGTGAACATTCAGTGGAAATAGCTGATCTACAAGCTCAGCAATCTTCGGCTCAGACTCTGAGGTTTGGTGTGTGTGTCTGTGTATGTGTGTGTGTGTGTGTGTGTGGGGGGGCATACCAAGTACAAAGTAGTTAAATGTCTGAACATTAACATGAACCCAACATGTTCACAGAAAACACAGTGTGTAAACAACACTGATGATAGTGCTTTTTGATTGAATATTAGTCACAATGAACAACAACAACATGTACAGTAGTCACATTTAAGATGCAGCACGGCACAGGTACAGTTAGAACAACCTGCCCAACAGGAACATCCCCAATAAGGCCTTTTACGGTCTCGTTCACGTCGTAAGTCTTTGGCACTCAATTTACAGACACAGCAACATGCTGCTGAGCCTGTCCAAAAGATCAGTGACGTCATTACGTGCGCGTCACGCGTCTCTGACGCATTCACGTTGCCTAAAGACGCATTCACGTCAGTGTCCTTGGGTCCCACGGACGCATCGCCTCCATTGGAGTCCACGTTAAAATAATGTACCACGTCGCGAAAAAAAAAAATATTTTAAAAAGTCCAGACGCCACCATTGTTTATGGGTGAAGGCATGCTACTTAACGCTATGTTAACACAAATGAAATCCGCGTAGAAAGTCTTAAAACAGACGATAGAACTAACGACAGTGTGTTTTGAACGCCATTGTGTGTCCGTGGATGGTCACAGAATTCAATGGGTGCCTGAGTTTTAGCGTAGCACCGGGCCGCTCTCTGACCATAGTGGCACAGCGTGTTAGGTGATACACGAAAAAGGGTTCCCCCACAGAACGTGTATGGCGCAGAAACATGACATGCTCACTGCTCACACAGCGACCCGCCTCCTCTCCCTCTGTCCTCTTCATTCAAAAACAACTGGATACACGCGCTATTGTTTATAGATGTGGTGGACATTGGACAACGTGTTAGAAGCCACACAGGTCTTCATTGCGTCTTTACAACAATAGCGACGATTAACGTCGTGGTGAACGTGGTCAAATAACCTTTATTGGCTCAACTACAACACGGAGGAAGCAAGCTAGCCTAGCATGTATGCTATCTGAGACAGTATGTATGTAGCCTAGGCTGCCTAACTGTTTGATTGATTATAGTGTTTTCGTGGCGGCGCCGTCCATTTGGTGGTCCGCCGGGGCAGCGGACCACCGCGGCCGCCTGTGCCTTGCCCTCCCGCATCCATAGAGGGGCGGCACGTCCCTCTATGATCAACCGTTCAAAACAAAAGTAGCCGATCTACAAGCAATCCTAATCCACTGTTTTTGACCCAGTCCACTGGTTCTTTGTAGAGCAGAGCAAACACAAGCAGGGCATTTCCCCCATTCCATAGAAGCAGTAACAGTACAAACAGGAGACATCATGATCTCACTTAGAAGATCCATATATTATTGATGTATATAAAATAACAGGTGGCTGACTGGCTGTTGATTATGAAGACTCGGTAAAAGCTTCTATCTACGCCCCCAAGTGGTCAACATCCGATATTACCGGTTAGGTATAAAAAAAAATCAAACCATCACATGACTATTTGGAAGTATTAAAATTGTAAGATTTGGAATTGTGGTTCATTTCTTTCAGACACATTTCTACGACAGCCAAGACAGCCAGAGTATCACCACTCCTCAAGAAACCAACTCTTGACGCCTCGGACGTCAAGAACTACAGACCGGTATACCTCCTCTCATTTCTTTCAAAAACCCTTGAACGTGTGGTCTCTAACCAGCTTTCTCTCCATCTCTCACAGAACAACCTGCTGGACCCCAACCAGTCAGGTTTTAAACCGGCCCATTCCACAGAAACGGCACTCCTAGCAGTCACAGAAGCACTCCATGCTGCCCAGGCTGCATCCCACTCTGCAGTCCTGATTCTTCTGGATCTATCAGCGGCATTCGACACAGTGAATCACCAGCTGCTCCTGGACACCCTTGCTGACCTAGGCATCACCGGGACGGCACTAAAGTGGTTCTCCTCCTACCTGTCGGACCGGACCTACCAGGTCTCATGGAAAGGTTTGCTTTCATCCCCCCGAACCCTCCAAACGGGAGTCCCCCAGGGATCCATACTTGGCCCTCTGCTGTTCTCCCTGTACACCAAATCCCTTGGTGCTGTAATCTCTGCTCACAATCTATCATATCACTGCTACGCTGATGACACTCAACTGTTTTTGTCCTTCCCCCCTTCTGCCACCCAGGTGGAAGAGCGCATTGCTGCATGTCTGGCCGACATCTCACAGTGGATGTCAGCCCACCACCTCAAGCTGAACCCGGACAAGACGGAGCTACTCTTCTACCCAGCTAAGTCTTGCCCCATGCAAGATCTCACTATTTCCATAGATAATGCATTGGTGACTTCAGTTCCGACTGCTAGAAACCTTGGTGTGGTCCTGGACACCCAGCTATCATTTAAGGCACATATTGCATCAGTCACCCGGTCCTGTAGGTTCACACTCTATAACATCCGTAAAATCAGACCGTTCCTCACCCAGGAGGCAGCGCAGCTCCTCATTCAGACATCTGTCATATCAAAACTCGACTATTGTAACTCTCTCCTCACTGGTCTCCCGGCATGTGCACTCAAACCTCTCCAACTGATCCAAAATGCCGCGGCACGACTGGTCTTCAACCAGCCTAAGTTCTCACATGTCTCTCCCCTTCTCCGCAGCCTCCACTGGCTCCCGGTTGCGGCCCGCATGGAATACAAAACACTGATGCTGACCTTCAAAGCAGCCAAAGGTATGGCTTGTAGATCTGCTATTTTTGAAAAAGTCATGAAAATGTGTGCAAATCTTTGAATATATGTATTTTCAAAGCGAACGGTTGTAACTCAAATGTTAAGGGTCCGTGGCCAAATAAATATCATGTTGGGGGTCCTTCACATGAAAAGGTTTGAGAACCTCTGACATTAGTAGTCTCTCAAGAACAGACTAACTGAGCTCCAGTTAAGTGAAAAGGACCTTTTCTTTGACGATGGCTGGCCAGATTGCTGACATAGAAACATAGTTTTTTTCCAAAAATCTTAGGATTCAAAAGACACTTATAGAATCGGGTCAAAATTCTAATTTTCACGATTTTTCAAAAATAGCAGATCTACAAGCTCGCAGCGCGGCACTCGGTGCCGCGCAGGGATTAGAAAACTTTGTACTTGTGAGTGACCCAAAGGAGAGACCAGTAAGACTCCCTAATCGGGAGATAAGCGACTGTCAGGTCGCATACACAAACTTTAGAAGTCAAAGGTAGCCAATCAGGAGGGAATATGGGAAATGGGACAGATCCATGTTGATGACATGACTGTAGAGATGCTGTGTACCGCTTTGTGTGATTTTAGGGCAACATCATTAGGAGCAGTGTCCAAAAATGGGTTTCGCAAGAATCAGCCTCATTGTGGCGCTAGAAGAGGGCCATGTGAGAAATGAGTGGTGGAGGTTGTGGTTTGGCAACCAAGTGGTTGTGTGTGCAAAGTTTGGCATGGATCGGGGCAACGGCGGCAGGGATATGAGTAGGGGAAAAGTGTGACGTGTGACTGACAGACTGACAGACAGACTGACAGCCGGTGGAGGTTTTCATAGTAACTGCGACCTGACGGTCGCAATTAGACGTTTGCCCGGGACCCAAACTATAGTGAAAACAGCAGATCTACAAGCTCACAACGCATCGCTTCATGTCGCGTGGTGAGCTTGTAGATCGGCTATTTTCACTAGTTTGTTTGTTTTCTAATTCATGGAATGTCTCTGATTTCTCTTTGATTTCTTCATGAAATTATGAAGAGAAAAGAAATCATTACATTTGTTTTTAATTCATGAAAATTTTAGATTTTTGGGGGCAATGGTTTTTCAAAAATGAAATAATTAAAAACAATATGTAACAAACAAACAAATAAGGGACGCATACAACAATGGGTCCGCGACCCACAAGTGGGTCCCGACCCAGTGCTTGGGCAACGGTGTCCTATAGAGGTTATTAATAGTGTCCTATAGAAGTTATTAATAGCAGTGTTTCCATATAAAGGTTTTAATAAAGTTTAAGTGGTAATAATGCTCACATGGTGGGAGCAGGGATTACATTAATTAACTCCCCTGTTGAGATTCAAGCTGCTCACAGAACTGAGACCACAGGGAGAAAGTTTACTCTGAGAGCCGACAGATCCTGTTTGTCCCAGACAGGTGCCGGGGTAACGCCTCCATGTCTATAGCTGACCTGTTGTGACATCACATTGTTGTGAAATGGTAAATGGTAAATGGTGCATTTATATAGCGCTTTTATCCAAGGCGCTTTACAGAGATTGTGCATTACATTCACCCATTCACGCACACATTCATACACCGGTGGCAGAGGAAACCATGCAAGGCACCAACCTGCTCACCGGGAGCAACCCCTGAGCTATGCCGCCCCACGACATCACATTGTTGAACCATATGGCTCCCAGACGATGCCCTGTTAGGGGAACCACACTAACAGAATGCCTCTTATGCCCATATATGGAGATCCCTGATGTCATCAATATTAAGCCCATATATGGGAAATATATACTGTACATATTGTGTCAGTGTGGCTGCCATGACACGAGTCACACTTGCAAATGAATTCAGTCCTTGTCCCGTGTATGCCCTTACATGGAGATCCCTGAGGTCACCAATATTAAGCCCATAGCTTGGAATGCCCATATATGGACATATTGTGTGAGTCTCATGTGGTCTATAACATAAGGCATCTATGATGGCAGATGGCAGGCATATCCATATTGGGGAAAATATTTTGTCCACATTTTGTCCAACTTAAACAACCAACCGCAACTCAAATCACACTTGCAAATGAATTCCGTCCTGCGCGACCTCGCCCCCTTTAGGGCGCCTTACTGGTAATATATGTGTAGAAAGCTTTTATGTCCATCCATCATTCGACTTTTGCCCCTACCTCAGAAGTTTTCCCCCACCTCAGAATTAATGCCTTACTTCCCAGCACACAAAACAAACGTGGAAAATAGAAGATCCATCGGATCACAGCGTGTTGCAATGCCATGCATTCGGAGCTTGTAGATCTGCTATAGTGGGTATCCACTGGGACCCGCCCCCCCCCCCCCAATCTAGACTGAGTGGCAAAACATTGAGCAGCTTGGAGCATTGGAGTTTGGAAGTGCTAGTTGCAAATCACTCAACGGCCCTGCATACCACCTGTTTCTAAATTGCACATAATGCAGGAGGATGTTTGTGTTGTTGAAAACGAGTGCTTCCAAACTCTGACACTTAGAAAAATAAAAACCTGCACAGAATGTCTTGACAGAAAGTAGCTCATAACATGATAATTCAAGCTTTCAGTACAGCCGCAATGTTGGTGAGTTTAACTTTGTTTAATACAATCAGATAGGACATTACTGTTTGGATGTATGGGCTGCCAAAGGCAGAAATTAGTTTTTTGCCACTCAGTAGGCGTGTTCCGTGCTTGTTTAACCTTTATAAAGTCCCTGAGTTGGTAAATTTTAAACAGATGTGTTCTAGGAATATTAAAATTAGCCATAAGTTCTTCAAATGAAAGCAGAGTCTTATTTTTGCCAATAACTTCCAGCAACAGTGATGTCACGCGCATACCCTCTATAGTCACAATTTTTATGGGGGGAAAACATTCATGGTTTTTGGACATACAAGGTTTCCACCAGACAAAAACAACGATGTATCCACTTCCTTAAGCTGCATCTGTGCGTAGTCTACAGTATACAATTATACATAACGATAATATACATTAATACAGTGGTTCTCAACCTTTTCAGGCTGCGACACCCAAAATAACCAGTAAGACTCCCTAATCGGGAGATAAGCGACCGTCAGGTCACATGTATACACAAATTGGTCTAAGCAACCTCATGGTGGCGCTAGAAGAGAGACGTGAGAAATCATGGGGCGGTTTGGCATGGACAGGGGCAACGATGGCAGAGATATGAGTAGGGCAAAAGTGTGATATGACGGGGACCCCCCACCCTGATGAGCACTAAGAGTTGAGTCATTACATTTTGTATAACACGGTTCTATTGTGAAAATACCAAATCGGCTATCTTCACAATTTCTGCCTCTAATATTTGACAATTTGGCCAATGTTTAATTTGTCATTTTAGAGGTATTAAAAAGTCCTTAAATTGTCACTTTAGAAATGTGCAGATACCCTCTATACACTTAAACTTTATGTTGTTTTGTTTACTGTTGAGACCCACAGGTTGACAACCACTGCATTCAGATACTACGATCTATATATGGGTTTTTTTCTTTCAGAAACCAGAAACACATCCATAGAGGTTACTGTCTGGGGTTGACAACAGCCCACTAAGCAATTTTGGGGGTTAAAACGCGTTCAAATTACGTCTTCGCCGTAACCGGACGTCTAGCTAGATCCGGTCTGTGACGAGTTTAAATTTTAAAGTTTTTTCAACGGCTATACATAGACTAGACATTGTATCACCGTCATTTGAACCGTTAGGTTCCGAACGGAACCCTTGTTTATTTAATACCATTTCGCCGTTAGCGGCCGCCGAAATTAGTGAAAATGATGGCAGCCAGCAGGGTTTAAAATCACTATTCCTTGGTTCTGAGCGCCGTATGCTACCTGAACCACCGCAGCTGATCGTATTTGTAATGCATTCTTGCACTGTTATTATTTGACACAGGGAATCGACGGGGTTCGAACTCGGGAACTTCTGACAATGAAACCTGTGCGCTACCGCTAGACCACGGCAACTGCTTGTAACTTACATGTGTTCCAGCAGCCATTAGTAGTTGACATATCGCCTCCCGTTGTTCGTTTTAGGTCGGTGCATTTTTTTGACAACACAAACTAACTTTATATTGATGGATAGCTATAAAACGATTTTATTTAATCATTATCGTATGGTGGGGGTGGGGATGTGGCCGGGGAGACATGCAGTCTTGTGTGTTTGTGTCTGTTGGTGTCAGAATGAATTATGCAATCTGAGTTCCCAGAGGTTCTTTTTTTCGCCACTAGGGGGGCGAGAAGAACCTCTGGGCCAAAACTATGATATACCTGGCCAGGAAGTTGTCCCAGGCTCAGAATCTGAGCCTGGACAATACAGGAAGTAGAGCCCTGTGCAAACCTTCAAAACATTCAGAATAGAAACCAACCAAAAACACTACAACAATATGCAGCCCATGTTTCAAGGTGAATCCTACCAGACTATGAATTATGTAACTCAATAGTCTGCTATAACAGAGAGCTCTTGTGGGTCATTATCTGAGTTTATTTTTTAAGTTTAGGCGACTGTCGAGCGCCGAGGCATTTAGTGCGGCGTTATTTAACACCCCTTTTAAAAGGACTAATAGACGTCTGACAGACGTTAATTAGCCAGGAAACTGCTCATGTGGATCCAAACTACAACTACGAGGTAGAACCGGGAGATCTAATCATTTCAAACTATACTGTTAGCATCCGATAATGAACAACTTGATAAAAATGTATTTAAAAAAAGATGGTCTAACACACGTTTGTCCTAAACGGTGATATATCGTTTAAATGGAAGCGTTCAGATGACGGCTACAACTAAACTAGACTATATAGTGAAATTGGCTCTTAAAATTACTTTAGTCCAATATTTGAAAACCAGGTGTGCATATTAAAGCTGTTTTTTTAATCAACAAGTATGGAATAATGGATTAAATGTAATCAGCTACAATCGGTCTATAGACAGACTGACGATAGACGGTTCAAATGAGGGCTAACCATAAACCATAGGTCTAGATTAGCCATAAATTATAACTTCCAGCAGAGATCGCTAATATTCGGACGTTGTGTCTCTCCTGGAGTTATAAGGCAGAGTCAAATGGCTCTCGCTGGTTGAGCCTCAACGTCCATATTCGCCTCAAAACATGTATAAATCAAGAACTTGCTCACCTCATCGTCGAAACAGCTTTATATCTACCGATGAGCCCACTCGTTGGCATGTGTTAGTCCATATGTTTCTAATAAATTAATGTTTACTCAAACTTCTCAGAGTCTCATCGCTTTCCTTGTTTTTGAACTGCTTGGGTAAAAATGGCCGAACATATCACGTGACGTTGATCGCCGTTGCGATTCGCTCATACTAGGACATGACGTTTTTATATGCGGAAGTATTCCAACGTTCTGTAGTTCTGAAGCGTTCTGAAGGCGGAAGGATTCCGACGAGGAAACGCGAGTCTCGGAGAAGTTTGAGTAAACATTAATTTATTAGAAACATATGGACTAACACATGCCAACGAGTGGGCTCATCGGTAGATATAAAGCTGTTTCGACGATGAGGTGAGCAAGTTCTTGATTTATACATGTTTTGAGGCGAATATGGACGTTGAGGCTCAACCAGCGAGAGCCATTTGACTCTGCCTTATAACTCCAGGAGAGACACAACGTCCGAATATTAGCGATCTCTGCTGGAAGTTATAATTTATGGCTAGGTCTAGATGACGGCTAGTGTTTACTGGGAGGTCAGTCACTCACATTACCATGAATCAATGCAACATGAATGACTGTGTTCATTTGATCCGTTAAAAGAAGACGATGTGAGTGAGGAGGGAGAACACATCTAATAAAAGGCACTTGTTGTCTTTCAACGATGAGTCGAGATACTGAGAGCCTAAACCAGGGGTCTTCAACAGGGGGTCCGGGACCCCTAGGGGGTACTCAGAGTTACTACAGGGGGTCCTCCAAATCTTTGAGTGATAAGAGTTTTTTTTTCCCATTTTTTTATATTAACCACTTGAACCCTAGTGTCCATATTCTGAGAACTTTAGCCAAAAATAGCAGATCTACAAGCTCACAACGCATTGCATCGCGATGCGAGCTTGTAGATCTGCTATTTTCAAACATTTTGTACTTGTATTTTTGGTACTTTAACTCTCCTGGATTTTGACAGTCCAATGTTGGCAACCCTGATGCCAATACTTCGATACTTTTACTCGAGTACATTTTGAATTCCAGACTTTTACTTGTAACGGGAGTACTATTTCTAATTTGCAGTCTTGATACTTTTACTTGAGTACAAAATGTGAGTACTTTTTCCACCACTGTCAGATCAGATCAGCCGTTCAGTTGAATGAAAACACCTCTAACAAGTTTGAACAATCACATCACAACTCAACACAACTCAACACAATCACAACACAACTCAACAATCACAACACAACAACAACGCGCACTTAAAGCCAAACCACACGCCAAACAACCTGCAGCGCGGCAAAACATCACAGCTACAGACAGACAGACAGACAACAAACCCGCACACACACATACAGTACACAGAAGAACCCCGCGCTACATGCAAATGTTGCGCGCCATGCCAAACAGGAGGTTAAATGGATACATTTGACTTACAGGAAGGAGCGAAGCAGAGATCGAGGCGCGCGGTGTGCGCTGTCTGGAGGAGCAGTATGGAATGGACCGCACGCACGCTCACATGGACGCGCTCCAGCTGCCGTAAGCTCTCTGTGTGTGTGCGCGTGTGTGCCTGTGTGTGTGTGTGTGCGCGTATGAGTGAGCTCTGGAGAAAGCAAACAATCCGACACAGACTACTGACTGCCTCTACCGTACTGTGTGGAATAGACTGCCTCTACCGTACTGTGTGGAATAGACTGCCTCTACCGTACTGTGTGGAATAGACTGCCTCTACCGTACTGTGTGGAATAGACTGCCTCTGCCGTACTGTGTGGAATAGACTGCCTCTACCGTACTGTGTGGAATAGACTGCCTCTGCCGTACTGTGTGGAATAGACTGCCTCTACCGTACTGTGTGGAATAGACTGCCTCTACCGTACTGTGTGGAATAGACTGCCTCTACCCAGGCCCGGATTTATATGACATGAGGCCCCTGGGCAAGGGGAAATAAAGAGGCCCTCGTGCACGCGCAAAAATTCCACCTCCGGTCCACCTGACCACACCGTGAACTCACCTCCGGACCGGCCCATGCATAATCTGAGCATTGGCTCATTGGAAGGGTCTAAAGCGGATACAGAATTGGAGTTTGCATGCATGTGTGTAGCCTATGTGTGTGGAAAGTACCGGATACATAGAGTGGGCGAGCTTTAGACTGCACTAAGCTTTCAGGGCAGCTACATGCAGTGCGGCCAGCAGAGCAGAAGCTCTCAATGTTATTACCATAATAAAACAAAATGTATTGTAACTAAACACAAATATCACTTTATTTGGATTGCAATACTTTAAAATGTCATTATTAAATTAACTCATTCAGGGTCTTTTCAAAATGGCTTCCAAGTTCCACACCGCCTCCCTCTCCATAGACTTCCATGTAATTCATAGTGCACGGATCATGCACGCCCATGCCTAGATCATGCACCACGTGTGTGCACACTGTTCACAGCTTTCAAACAAAAAAATCCGAATGGAAATCCGTTCAGGCATTCATGAGCTAGCAGCCATTATGTTTTCTTGAAATGTAAACAAACATGGCTGCCATGTTTGGAAGGGGAGCGTGTCGCTATTTCGACGTGTCATTTGTTCGACGGCCCGCAATTTCGACGCGCCGATAGTTCGACTTAGGGATCGCGAGATTTCGGCGCCGCTGTTTCGACGGCACCCTTTTTCGAAATAAAGGACGGCAATGTTTCGACACGACAACTGTCCGACACAACAACAGTTCGACAAGGCAGCACGGTATTTCGACAATGAAAAAACAAGTCTCTCAGCGACACGCTCCCCCCGACAGACTCATGGTGCCAACGCTCCAGCCTCCAGTAGGAGCGAGCAACCCGGTTGTAGGTCGCTAAATGATCTCGCCCTCTCTCCGCTCCTAACCCAGCCTTCCCCTCCCCCGACCCTTCTATCGTTTCTAGGCTATTTGTTGTTCTGCCTATCTACATAGGCCTACTGTGTTTTATCCGTCCGTCCGTCCGTCCGTCTGTCCGTCTGTCTGTCTGTGTCTCTGTCTCTCTCCCTCTCTTTCTTTCTCTCTCGTCTCTCTCTCTCCCTCCCTCCCTCCCTCCCTCACTCACTCACTCACTCACACATACGCACAGACAAACCACAATTTTCTGTGGAGACCGGGTTGCAATGCGCACACACACACACACACACACACACACACACACACACACACACACACACACACACAGTCACACACACACACACACACACACACACACCAAACGCTCTGAAAGTAGCCTATATAATCAATGCCAAATTGGGAATTATTTTGTAAAAAGGCTATGAACATGAACTGTAGGCAGGGTCTCCATTTAGAAGCCCCGTGGATTTATTAGCTGGAGTACGTGAGTGATCGCCGATTAGGCCTATAGGCCTAATAACCTATTTAATATGCTCTAGACTGTCCCGACAGAACTTATCACAGGGTGTTCGCGCATCCTCTGTCTGTCTGTCTCTCGCCTCCTCGCTTTCTCTCTCTCCTCTCTCTCTCTCTCTGTGTGCGCGGTGGCACATGCTTAAAATAACATATCTGCAAGCTAACATCCTGTATATCCGACGGTGTTGATAGCTTGTAAATCTGTTATTTTTGCGCATGTAACCATGTACTTGTTTAAAAAAAACTCCATGCTCTGCAGCTTTCTATTGGACACAGACCGGCAGGTTCATAATATGTGCATATAGGCCTATGGCATATGCCCACAGCTAGGGAGGAGAGTATATTTTACGTTTATATGGGGCTAGTACATTTTGCACCCATATTACTGTCATGTCTTAATAATATGTTGCTTTTAACAAGTAAGTTAAGTGATTGGTGGAGCCTGCTGCGCACTGACTGTGGCCATTCATTAGGCTACTCTTAAACAGGGCCGTGCAGTCCATACAGGCAAAATAGGCAGCCCCACACAGGCTGGGGGCCTCATGAGATTATTATAATTTTTTTAACCAACATGGGCATGGGCCCCCGTTGAGCTGTTGAACAGAGAACAGTTGAAGTGAGGGTTAACATGAAACAATTGCTTTGGACATATTAGCTCATTAGAATCTGATAAGAGCTTGGCTCTCAAAGGTGCAGACCAGATAACAATGGCCCTAATCACCCAAGCAGTTCCTTCATGTGTGTTCTGTGATGTCACATACATCTTTAAAGTGATCCCTGACTAGTAAGCCATGTAGGCCTTAATATGTTATAATAACCCTCTTTAAAGTGATCCCTGACTAATACGACAAATATGCCTTAATACATTATAATTGTCCTCTATAACTACAATGTATAATTAAAAACACCTCAATTATTGTAGTGATGACGGTCGTAGAAGATACATTTTGGCTGGACGGGCCAATTTAAAATGGCGGTGTAAACAAGTTTTAGATGTTGAATTAAACACTTTACTAACCCGGCAAAACATCCTACTGGGCCCGACCAGCCAAAATTTATCTTCTACGTCATCACTGCATGCGACGAACAGTGCAATGGCTCCCCCCATGGGTTGAAAATATAACTTTTTTTCTCTCAAAGGAATATATTGTAAGTGTTTTAAATGGTATATTTTGGTTAAAGAGGGTTATTATAACATATTAAGGCCTACATGGCTTACTTGTCAGGGATCACTTTAAGAGGCAGGGGCGTGCAGAGACATTTTGAAGGGGGGTACTCAAGTGAAAAAAAGGGCACCTTGTGGAACCATCGACTACCTAGTAGTTGCATTGGTAATTCAGTGTTTGGGGGGGGGGGGGGGGTGGATTTGAATGATGTCAAGTGGCCGGCACTTACACACATTACATGAGTTAACAGGTTCAGACAATGGTCTATTGATATGCATACCTGCCCTGCTGTGACATATCTAATAGGTATTGATATGCATGTATAAATTCATTGAATAACCGATTAACCATTTAATCGACTATAGTCCCTGAAAATCGCAGGCCCCCCCTGCAAGTGAAAATCGCAGGGTCCCCCTTTTGCAAATGATGGAGTTCTATCCGTCCGTCATTCAAGGTTATATGAGATACATAAAGGTTTCCTGTGTAAATAAGCCGAAAAGGTTGACCTTGGCTTGTACCAGTGAACTGTACTGTCATGAAACTGTACTTTTAATAGTCTTCAATCAATCAATCAATCAATCAATCTATCTGGAAGAAGTTGCACATGAACTCTGCAGCTGCACAGAGGCACTCCAACAAGACCACTCTGACAAGCTAAATGCTGGGTGCAGTAAATGTATTTGTCTGCATAAAGGCAATAATTGAAGTAGCTATGAATTGAAATATAATTAACAGGCTGCCTGTGGACACACATCCATTTACATGCATTTATTGTGAGACAAAGGTTGAGAACCACTGCAAAACAGGCACTTAAAAGTTATTCTTGTTCTTATTATCATTAAGGTAGTTAGTTATTTGTAGGTAATAACTCTGATATTCCCATTATGTTATCTTGTAGCTATAAAAATTCATGTGAGAGTGAAGCACAATTGCTTTTTCTTATTTTGTTTATATGGAATTATTTTTGAAAACATGCTAGTTTGCATTAAACTCATGATTTATTTTCTCATATCTTAATTATTTGAAAATATTTTCAAACGAGCACAGGTCTCCACCAGGCCACACAAATCGGTCTGTTATAGCGCCACCATGAGGCTGATTTAAAAAATGTGGGGCAGAGGTTCTGAATTAGCATCCAGGGAGTGTGTGTGCTCAGTTTGGCAGCGATGGGGCCAACGGCGCCGGAGATTAGCTGGTAACAACCAGGCCACACAAATCGGCCTGTTATAGCGCCACCATGAGGCTGATTTGAAAAATGTGGGGCAGAGGTTCTAGATTGGCATCCAGGGAGTGTGTGTGCTCAGTTTGGCAGCGATCGGGCCAACGGTGACTGAGATTAGCTGTTCACAAACTGCGAGGACGCACGGACGCACGGACGGACGCACGGACGCACGGACGGACGGACGGACGGAGGGGAAAACATACTCTCCCTCAGCCTTCGGCTGGTGGAGACAATAATTAAAAGGAAACCAAATGTAAACAGGCATTTACTTGCGACTCCTAGAAATTGGTCCGCAACCCACACACACATGGGTCCCGACCCAGGGGCCTCAAACTGGGGTTTGCCTGGGCCTCCTAGGCTAGGCCCTAAGCACGGCCCTGCTTATCCCGTAAAGATTACTTTATCCCACGTCCTCAGGTAATGTTGAGAGAGAGAGAGAGAGAGAGAGAGAGAGAGAGAGAGAGAGAGAGAGAGAGAGAGAACACTATAGGGTCGGGGGAGGTAAGGCTGGGTTAGGAGCGGTGAGCGTGTGTGTGAGAGAGACTTTTTTTTTTTCTTTTTTTGTCGAAATACGTGCAGCCTTGTCGAAAGACCGTGCCGGCCAGTCGAAAGACCGTGCCGCCCTGTCGAAAGACCGGCGTCAGTTTTTTCGAAAAAACGTGCCGTCGAAACAGCGGCGCCGAAATCTCGCGAACCCTAAGTCGAACTATCGGCGCGTCGAAGTTGCGGGCCGTCGAACATTTGACACGTCGAAAAAGCGAGATTTCCCCGTTTGGAAGATGGGGTTGGTATGGGGGTTAAACATGGAATTTTGTGATTGCGATCATGCCTACTACATTTGCCCTATGGTAAGTTCGGCCCTGCCTCTACCGTACTGTGTGGAATAGACTGCCTCTGCCGTACTGTGTGGAATAGACTGCCTCTACCGTACTGTGTGGAATAGACTGCCTCTACCGTACTGTGTGGAATAGACTGCCTCTGCCGTACTGTGTGGAATAGACTGCCTCTACCGTACTGTGTGGAATAGACTGCCTCTACCGTACTGTGTGGAATAGACTGCCTCTGCCGTACTGTGTGGAATAGACTGCCTCTACCGTACTGTGTGGAATAGACTGCCTCTACCGTACTGTGTGGAATAGACTGCCTCTACCGTACTGTGTGGAATAGACTGCCTCTACCGTAATGTGTGGAATAGACTGCCTCTGCCGTACTGTGTGGAATAGACCCTATTCACGCCCCGCCCACTCAGCAAATTTCTCTGCAACTTCCTGGTGCTGACGTCAGCTTTGAAGGACAGAAGGGTAAACCCTGCTATAACCTCGCCTACCAGGCTTTCTGAGGGAAAGCCTGGTTATCGTTAACAACGGGCGGTTTGATCCGGTCTAGGCGGAAGCCACAAGCCGAAGAAGCGGCGTCGCTTTGTTTTGGTTCCCTCCGTTTGTTTCCCCAATCCCTATTAAAATGCTCGAGTAGCCTAGTGTAGTCTTGCCAGTCGCTACGAGTTGGAATAAAAGATACATATCACAAACACATTTTTCAAAAGCAAAACTACGCCGCATCGAGGAGTTTATTAGGTAGGCCCTAAAAGTATGTCCTTGAACGCAGGGGAATTATTTTGGGTTAAAACTGAATCCGCTTTGATAGTTCCGGCAAATTGTAGTCCTTTGAGTACTACAACATGACGTAAAGTGGTTTCCTCTCCCGACCGGATCAAACTTCGAAAAGTGAAGTGATCCCAGACTAACCCTGCTAAAACCCCTTAGAGTTAACACAGAAATCGCTGGACTTAAAGCCTTTTACCTTTTAGCCTTTTTTGTGCCTTTTACTATCTTGTGTTCTTGATCATGCAAGCCGTATTGTATACTATTCGGAAATTGCATTAAATGTGCGATTACTGTGTTAACTCTATGGGCTTTTAGTAGGGTTTCCAGTTGGACATCACAATGTATTTGTATTTGAGAAGCAGCCGCTTAGATCAATACAAACACGTCATGTATGTCAGAATATGGACCCTACCCAGCAAGCACGGTCAGGACCTGGACCAATCAGTGACGTCTGGGTTGGGGCCAGATCAAGTCAAACCATGACTAGTCAGATCTGGTCTAGAATATCACCTGATTTCAACCAACATAAATCCTGCCCGCACGAAGACGGCCGTCCTGGATTAATCAGAGAGGGTCCGATCGAGGCCAGATAAATATCATAACTAGTCAGATATGTCCCAGAATATAACCTTACATGCTCATATTTCAACTAACATTACAAACAATAACAATAATCCTATAGTCCATATGACGTCCTGGTAATGACGTCAAGATCATCCCCATATGGGCTGTGATCTGGCCGAGTTAGTTTTGAACGTCACCGGAGTCACCGGAGGACGATATAACGTCATCATGACGTCATTTGGCTGGCAGGGTAGTGTCTCACCACAGGTTTACACACATAGGTGTATGAAGAGAGAAGAAGACATGGAAGGGGGAGGGTGGAGCAGGGAATAAAACATTATATAAGCAAGTCAAAGAGTGGCCGACAGAAAAAGACTGGGATATCTAGGCTCAGTAGGCTGTATAGATTGTATTTGTATTTTCCTGAGCACTTCCCTGTAGAGAGCACCACCGCTGTTGCTGTAGTGCATACATGGGCAACTGGCGGCCCGGAGGCCACATGCGGCCCCCACCTTCACTTAATGAGGCCCGCAGGTTAATACTGGAATACTGATATACAATTGATTTCAGCTGTTACAATTATTGTTGTTACTACACACTAAAAAATGATGGGTTGTTTTGGCTGGGTTAAGCCTATTGGGTTATTTAATTGGGTTGTTTTCATGCAAATGGGTATTCTGATAACCCAATTCGCAGAGTTATTTCTGTTGGGTATGGTGTTATTAGCTGTTGGGTTGTAATTTCCATAGAATTTGTTGAGTTATTTTGGACTACCCAACACGTTGGGTAAATACGTTGGTCACCATTGCTTTGCATAACAATGCAAAGCATGCTGGGTAAAGCATTTCCAGTGGCATTTTAAGCTTTTAGGAGCAAAAAATGCTAAATGTGTCAATGACACTGTGTGGATATGACACAGTGTCATATCCAAGTGTCTGCCAAGGCAAGCTGACTGACATTATGTCAGAATTTGATTTGTCAGTATTTGAGCTTCAACCATAAGCTAAAGTGCTAGGGTGCTAGGTTAGGGTTGAGCTCCCTCCCCCTAGAGGTGAAATTAGATGCAGAACCTTTGAGGACTCTTGAAGGTTTAGCCTCTGAGACCATGCTATTCTTCCATGTATTGTCTCATTTTGGTAATGTCAATAATTTAGTTGATATTGTAACTTAACAGGGAAGATTAGCATAGGCTGAATCGCTTCGCCCATGCTTTGTGATAATGTGATTATTTAATTAAATTGACAACTATCAGTTGTACCGATGAAATTTCAATTTAAAAAAGGAACCATCAACATAATAGTAATATATAATAATGAGGAAATATAATACATTTTAAATAACCCAACACATTGGGTTATATGAATAACCCAACATGTTAGGTTAAATTAACCCAGCGATGGGTCGGTCCAATATTTAACCAGTGTTGGGTTGGGAAACAACCCAAATTGGGTTGTTTTTAACCCAGTGTTTTTCTGTGTGTATATTAGTAGCTTAATGTTAAAATGTGTTTTTCAATGTATTTATTTGTATTTAAGTTCATAAAGTTAACATGAGTATATAACTAAATGTGTTTGAAATTAATTCAAAATGTTACATTTCAGGATTCCAATTAAAAAAGAACAAAAAATAATTCAGGATTCCAATTCAAAAGAAGCAAAAATAGCCGATCTACAAGCTCAAAACGCATCGCAGCGCGATGCGTTTTGAGCTTGTAGATCTGCTCTTTTTGCTTCTTCGTATGAGATACTAGACAAAGTAGTACGTAGCAATATGCAATGTGGCCCTCTGGAGTGAAGGTGGAAATATAGTGGCCCTCTGGAGTGAAGGAGGAAATATAGTGGCCCTTTGGAGTGAAGGTAGAAATATAGTGGCCCTCTGGAGTGAAGGAGGAAATATAGTGGCCCTCTGGAGTGAAGGAGGAAATATAGTGGCCCTCTGGAGTGAAGGTGGAAATATAGTGGCCCTCTGGAGTGAAGGAGGAAATATAGTGGTCCTCTGGAGTGAAGGAGGAAATATAGTGGCCCTCTGGAGTGAAGGAGGAAATATAGTGGCCCTCTGGAGTGAAGGTGGAAATATAGTGGCCCTCTGGAGTGAAGGAGGAAATATAACTGGTCCTCTGGAGTGAAGGTGGAAATATAGTGGTCCTCTGGAGTGAATGTGGAAATATAGTGGTCCTCTGGAGTGAAGGTGGAAATATAGTGGTCCTCTGGAGTGAGTGTGGAAATATAGTGGCCCTCTGGAGTGAAGGAAGAAATATAGTGGTCCTCTGGAGTGAGTGTGGAAATATAGTGGCCCTCTGGAGTGAAGGTAGAAATATAGTGGCCCTCTGGAGTGAGTGTGGGAAATATAGTGGTCCTCTGGAGTGAGTGTGGGAAATATAGTGGTCCTCTGGAGTGAGTGTGGAAATATAGTGGCCCTCTGGAGTGAGTGTGGGAAATATAGTGGTCCTCTGGAGTGAAGGTGGAAATATAGTGGCCCTCTGGAGTGAAGGTGGAAATATAGTGGTCCTCTGGAGTGAAGGTGGAAATATAGTGGCCCTCTGGAGTGAAGGTGGAAATATAGTGGTCCTCTGGAGTGAGTGTGGAAATATAGTGGTCCTCTGGAGTGAAGGTGGAAATATAGTGGCCCTCTGGAGTGAAGGTGGAAATATAGTGGCCCTCTGGAGTGAGTGTGGAAATATAGTGGCCCTCTGGAGTGAAGGTGGAAATATAGTGGTCCTCTGGAGTGAAGGTGGAAATATAGTGGCCCTCTGGAGTGAAGGTGGAAATATAGTGGTCCTCTTGAGTGAAGGAGGAAATATAGTGGCCCTCTGGAGTGAAGGTGGAAATATAGTGGTCCTCTTGAGTGAAGGAGGAAATATAGTGGCCCTCTGGAGTGAAGGTGGAAATATAGTGGCCCTCTGGAGTGAAGGTGGAAATATAGTGGTCCTCTTGAGTGAAGGAGGAAATATAGTGGCCCTCTGGAGTGAAGGTGGAAATATAGTGGTCCTCTTGAGTGAAGGAGGAAATATAGTGGTCCTCTTGAGTGAAGGAGGTAATATAGTGGTCCTCTTGAGTGAAGGAGGAAATATAGTGGTCCTCTTGAGTGAAGGAGGAAATATAGTGGTCCTCTGGAGTGAAGGTGGAAATATAGTGGTCCTCTTGAGTGAAGGAGGAAATATAGTGGTCCTCTTGAGTGAAGGAGGTAATATAGTGGTCCTCTTGAGTGAAGGAGGAAATATAGTGGTCCTCTTGAGTGAAGGAGGAAATATAGTGGCCCTCTGGAGTGAAGGTGGAAATATAGTGGTCCTCTTGAGTGAAGGAGGAAATATAGTGGTCCTCTTGAGTGAAGGAGGAAATATAGTGGTCCTCTTGAGTGAAGGAGGAAATATAGTGGTCCTCTTGAGTGAAGGAGGAAATATAGTGGTCCTCTTGAGTGAAGGAGGTAATATAGTGGCCCTCGCCATCATCAGAGTTGCCCACCCCTGCTGTAGTGCAACCAGCAGCCAGGAGCAGGGGTGTCACACCAAATTCTGGGCCCTGGGTTCAAGGATTCACTGCATGCGGGCCCCCCATGAATGTTCTTCATAGGCGGAGGGGGTTTAATCCATTTAGACTGGGAATGCATTATTTTGTGCTTTACCTATTGAAAAATACCATGTACAAGCTCAAATTTTGGCACTGAGACTGCCGCAATGCAAGCTTGTATATCTGCTATTTTTGAAAACCCTATGTTTCAATGTCAGTGGTGGTGCTCACACGTTTTCATGTCAAGTACCCCCAACATGATATGTATTTGGCCACGGACCCCCATCTCAAAATATTTCGTTCCAGGGACCCCCCAGAAGCAAAATTTGAGTTACAAATATTCTGTTAAAAAACACATACTATATTCAAAGATTTGCATGCATTCTCACAACGTTTCTAAAATAGCTATTTTTCAATAGTTAAAAAGCATAAAATAATTAAGGCCCCTCCACCTTGGGCCCTAGTAACTCAGTCCCACCCCCCCCCCCTTGTGACGCTCCTGGCCAGTGGTGTAGAAGTAAAATAATTGAACATGGGAAATACTCAAGTAAAGTACAAATATTCATAACTGTACTGAAGTACAGTACAGTAAATGTAGGCTACTAACTTTACACTGCTGTTTACACCTCAGCAATGGCGGTGGCGCCCTCTAGAGGGGAGAGCTCAGCAAAACAGTCACATACACATACAGCACAAGAGCTGATGAGCAGGTAGGTCTATATGAGCTTGTAGATCTACTTTGAGCTTGTATCATGATCACATCAGATCAGAGATCATAATATCATGTTTTTGTCCTCTTTATTTTCCCTCTGTTTTCACACACATTGCAACATTTTGACATGATCAGTGTAAACCAGGGGTCAGCAACCTTTTTTGAAATGAAGTGTCATGTTTTTATTTTCTTGATAGTGTGTGTCAACATGTCAACATACATTTAAGTGACTCCCATAAAAAATGACATATTATGATATGTTAGGTCATTGTTATAATGATCAGACTCATTAACAATAACTCACCCATATCACCCCGACTCCCTCCCCAGTCAGAGTTAAGAACTGAATGAATGTAGAAGCACGTGCAGGATGTAATTTGCTGCAAATTACATTCATTTAATTTACAAAGTTTAAAACAATATTTGATTTTAAATATTTATAAATCCTCTCTCTCTCACACTTCTGCCAGTGTGCCAGTGATCTCCTCCCCTGTGCCAATGTTGGCACCCTATAAGGTTGCCACCCCTGATCTAAACCATAACTTATAATAACACATAAGTATAAAACAAGGCCTTAATGTATGAAGAAAACATGGAAGGATGAATTATGGAGGTACATTAAAGGAGCAGTTCACCCCCAAAATGACATGTGTTCTATTTATTACTCACTTGAGTTCAATAATATTTTTAGTTTTTTGTCGCATTCCTATAATAATAATGGGGGTACATTTACTAAAATCTAATTTTTATTTTAACAGTGCAACAAAAAACTAAAAATATTATCGATCTCATATCTCCATGGCGAGAGTAATCAATAAAAAAAAAAGTCATTTTGGGGGTGAACTACTCTTTTAATGTATGAAGGAAACATGAAAGGATGAATTATGGAGGTACAGGGTTAGTTGTGGATCAAACTATAGTATACATGTCAGAGAGATAATCTGATCAACAATTTCACAATTCTCTTTCAAGTTTAATCACATTTGCCTTTCATCTCAGCTAAGTGCTGCATTCAGGACCCCGATCTCAAAATATTTAGTTCCAGGGACCCCCAGAAGCAAAATTTTAGTTAGAAATGTTCGCTTAAAAATACATATATTCAAAGATTTTCACACATTTTCACAACTTTTCAAAAATAGCAGATCTACAAGCTCGCAGCGTGGCACTCGGTGCCGCGCTGTGAGCTTGTATATCTGCTATTTTTCATAATAAAGTTATTAGGGCCCCTCCACCTTGGGCCCTGGTAACTCAGTCCCACTTTCCTACCCCTTGTGACGCCCCTGGTCAAGAGGATCAACCAAAATTTATGTCACATAAATTGGTGCCACTACAAAGATCGTCCATTAAGTTTTCCCCATAGGCTTTTACAAAATATTTACATCAATTATTTTAAAGGACAACTTTGTTCATAATTATTGTAGAGAAAAGAAGAGTATTAAAATGTTTTCATTTACTGCTTTCTATCGTTTTAGCTATTTTAGCAATTTTGATTCCAGTGGTTGAGGGTATGAGTATACGTGTCTTTTTAGACACAATAAGCCGGCGATGGTGGCAAGGCGCAAGTTGGCACCTCAACAAGAGTGAGTCTAATATATCAGTATTAACTCAATGGCTGCCAGGCGCCGCTAGTCGCCGCTAGAGTGCCAGGCATTCTTCCATTCACATTCACTATCACATCCGGGTCGCCAGCCTGACCTGGCTTGGCTTTACACTGGAATGAGTGCTATGCTAGCGAGCCGGAGGAAGTTAGCTTTCAGTTAGCAATCGGCTCTGTAATTTTTTAGAAGACCGATCTAAAGTTATTCAGCCGCCAAAAAAACTTTTCTGCTGGCCTCGGAACACAATCCGGAGAAAATCCGCTTTAAAGATGTGTTTTTCTATTGGAGTGGGCGGCGTGGCGCGACCTTTTCTTCCCATTTAAACATGATCATTAAAAAATACAATGGACACAACAGTGCTCTTGAATGTGTCTTTATTGACAACATGAATATGAGCATTATGGAAGCTCTTTAATGTAATGAATGTGTCTTTATTGACAACATGAATATGAGCATTATGGAAGCTCTTTAATGTAATGCTACCAGGTCCAGTGGTGGAAGAAGTACTCACATTTTTACTGGAGTAAAAGTACAAATACCTTTTACAAGTACAAGTTACAATTTAGACATTTACACTCTTATCCACAATGACTTACAAGTAGAACCACAATGTAGAAATACTCTGTTACAAGATACACTCCTGCAAAAGTATTAAAGTATTGTCATAAAGAAACACTTACAGTACTCGAAAATAGCAGATCTACAAGATCATAACATGATGCATTGCAACACATTATGAGCTTGTAAATTTGCTATTTTGGAAGAAACAAAGTGTAAAATTGTGCTTAAACGGATAATGTAATCTACAAGTAACTAATTAACTAAAGCACTTGGATAATTGTAATGGAGTAAAAAGTACAATATTTTCCTCTGAGATGTAATGGATTGTCAAATTAAATATTAATATGTATTTTGTCTGCAGATCCCATCTGAAAAGATTTAGAGCCCCATGAGAGAAGATTTGAGATTTTTATATTAATCCACATTATTAATTATTTTTAAATAGCAGATCTACAGATCATCTATTTCTGAATAGTAAGAATAGAATAGTGGTTAAATGATGATGATGATGATGATGATGATGATGATGATGATGATTATAGTAAAAGTATGTGTAAATGTTACTTAAACAGAGTATTGTAGTAAATGTAGTCAGTGAGTTTCCATCAGTGTCAGTAGCAGTGTTACATAGAATAGAGCAGGAAACCACTGAATGTGTTGTGATTGTGTGAGTCATCATAGAGCCTGTAGGAACCACCAGGTAACCTCATGTCTACTGTGTCTCCCTGCTCCATCTCTACTATCACTGCATTAGAGACGTATTCATTACCCTGTGCATGATTATTGTATCCATAGTTATTAATGAGTAGCTGATTATTTTTATACATGTAGATCAACACACGCTCTGATGATCCAGTGTTAGCAGCAGTGAATCTGAGGTAATAAACTCCTCTGATTGGAGCGCGAAAAAAACCTGCAGTATAGGAAACACACACACACACACACACACACACACACACACACACACACACACACACACACACACACACACACACACACACACACACACACACACACACACACACACACACACACACACACACAATTCAGCCAATAAACCAGATTTGCAGAGGGGGGTTGAATAATTCTGAGCACAAAGGAGTAGTTCACCCAAATGCATTTGGGTCCCCATCCGGAATCAATGGGGGTACATTTATTGTAATCAAGTTACTGTCTTAGAAATGTGACAAAAAAAAAGGAAAAAAAAGAAAGAAAAAAATAAAAATATATATATATATATATATATTGAACTCAAGTCTCCATGGCATGAGTAATCAATCGTTTTTTGTTTTGTTTTTTTACATTTGAAAAAGCTGATCTACAAGCTCACAACGCGTCACATTATAGCAACATGTTGTGAGCTTGTAGATCAAGAATGTTTGAACATTTCATCCGGTAATAACACAGCAGAGTTAACCCTTCACATGCTGTTACTGATGTTTTCTCAGAGATGTAAGTTGTGTCATTGTTGGTGAGAGATAATTTTGATCATGTAATTAACATAATCACTTAATGTAGCCCAAAGCTCATTAGCATATTGTCATCACTTAATGTAACACTCATTAATTTAATTTAGAGCTCATTAACATAATTAATGTAATCACCACCTACCTGTAGATGGATTGTAGGCGTTGCCGATGTTAGTGTGAACTCTCTGATAAACCAGAGTGGTTGTAGAACTAAATGGTCCAACATATCCATAATTACTCAACCCAGCATAGAAGGCCACCTTTGGTTGGTCTGTCAACACAAGAGCATTATCACATTATTTATATGATTATAAAAGCATTTATAATACTATTAACACATTATTTATAATTGTGACTAGGTCTGGTACTTTGTGCCTTATGTCAGCCTTATCCCTCTAGAGCCCACTGTTGTAATATTACAACGTTTGTATTTTATCCAAAAAAAGGTTTAAATCATTTTATTTTAGCTCCCCCTAACCACCTAAACATCACCATTGGATTCTATTGTTTAGTATTACAATGCCATTGGCCACAATATTTGCATATAAATACCCCCCACAGGGGCTGACATTCACACCCGCCACACCCGCTGACATTCCAGAGTTTTGACGAACATCTCACTTGTTCATGGAAGCTATTCCTCACAAAAACATAAGTAAAATGCCTGTACTATTTTTTTTGGTGATCATTAGAATGTCTAGAACATGTTCATATGTTATTATTGTGAAAAATATCCCCCATATGTAAATTAGAGCATGATTTTAACATTACATTTTCCTCTGATTAGGACTCCTACAACACCATCTGATTTTTTTCAATTTATTTTGGCAAGTAGAAATTAATTTGGGACTTACAGGGTTATTTTCATTTGTACAGAATCTAAGTTTTCATATGATGTATCAATTGTTGAAATTGGAACATATTTGAAGAAGTTATGGACATTTTAAACACCATGCACCATGAAAACCAAAACGGTTAAAAAGCCATCAGAAAACTAGAAAGATTTTGACACCTCCGGCCAGTCAGAAGTGGGTGTGACAATGGGAGGGTCAATAGGTACTTAACCACACCCCTAAACACTCCCCCAACGCTAAACCACCCCCACAAGTTGGCTGTCAACAACATAAATAAACTAAATAAACTAAGTACATTTAACAATTTCTAGGTATTTGTACTTTAAAATTTGTACTACTAAAATGTCAGTACTTTTACTCCTACTCCACTGACCACTACATCTCAGAGACAAATATTGTACTTTTACTCCACTACAATTATTTTAAAACTTTAGTTACTAGATTTACATTATTATTATTGCAAAACATAGCCTACATTATACCCACTTCAAATTAGCAGATCTACAAGCTTCACAATGCGCCGCATTGTGAAGCTTGTGGATCTGCTATTTTCAAATGGCAGAATTGTTTTCATTTTACGCTCTCAAGAGTTAAATTATTGTTTTATCATCTGCATTACTTCATTTGCAAGAAGTCAACACAATTAGATAGGCTAATGTAGAAAACGTATTCTTTTGATTAACAGTAAACGATTATAAAGTACAACAATTACATTTGAAAAACACAAGCCTGTTTTGGTTTCTATTTACGTGCAAGGCTTATATCCAGTCTAAAGCCACCCACTGTATCCACTACTTTTCACACACACATACATACAATGAAATGTTTCCGTATCCTTTCTCCACCGGATGTTGATGTCCACAGGCGCCACGTTTTAGTTCTGTGACACTAACCTTTACACACAATGGGCCCGATTCACCAACCTACTTACGAACGTTCTTACGAAGAAATTTGTTCTTAGACCCTTTTAAGAAGTTTTTTAAGAAGATTTGGCATACACCAATGTTTTCTTAGCAGTGATTTGTTCTTATGTTAAGAAAAAATCAACGCACACTGTAGAGCACTCTTAGGTTGGCCTTTTAGTTCTTAAGTGTGACATGCTGTGTTAAAATAATGTATTCTTTAAGTTTCATCAATTCTACAGTTGTATAATAATATGATTTAAATCATCAAAAGTATTTGTATCATATCTTTAGAGCAGTGGTTCTCAAAGTGTGGTTTGGGGACCCCCAGTGATCCTTTAGGAAGTTCCAGGGGGTCCACAGTAAAACAAGGGAGAGTTTTACCATTTTAACCCAGTTTTAAAATTTGTTTGAAAATAGCCAATCTACAAGCTCACAACAGAACGCATTACCATTACAGCCCATTTTGAGCTTGTAGATCGGATATTTTTTAAACACTTTGATAAATCTTGAAAAATCTTCCCAGGCAGAAAATATTTTCAGGTGGGGGTCAACAGAATGCATGTTAATTTGGGGGTCCTTGACATGTTTAGAACCACTGGTTTACTGACTAGTTTTCAACAGGTCTGAAAATTGCATCCCAACCCAAAATGAGCCGGTTGAGTTGAAGCCCAAGCCCATACTCACCCCATAGGGATATGTGGGGCGTCTACCTATGATAATTAGGATTACCTGGCACACCCCTTCAAGTTACGAGGATTGGCATTCATCATGAAGAGAACCTAGTTAAGAACAATTTTGCCCTCCTAAGAACGTTTCATGAATCGGACTCAATTTCACTTAGGAATTCACTTAGGAAGAAATTTAAGAACAGGTTAAGAAGAAAGTTAAGAACTTATTGGTGAATGAGGCCCATTGTCTATATAAAACCACAAACACTGGTTTTAGTCGGGGAGCCACAGGCCCAAAAGCTCAAAGAATAGGGTTTTACCTGTGACGTCATGACATACTTCTTATTTTAGTTTTTTCAGTTCATTTGGTCAATAAGGCACACAGAATGAGAGGCCTGCTCTGCCGGAAACATTGCGAAAAAAGGTTATGGCCATTTGTATATTCACTGTCCCATCGACTTCACTATACAGGAAGAGAATACAAACAATAAATCTGCTTTAAGTAGCATGTGAGGGGTCAAACTAGGGGTTCTTCATGATTCTGAATCCATTGCAAGCATTTGTTTTGCACGAAAAACATTCCTTGGGCTAGATTTCGGCCTCTCAAAAGGTGAAAAGTGATGAGTCATCACTTTTCCCCGTTTTGTGGGGAAAGCTGCATTTTGTATTATTTTCCTGTATAGTGAAGTCGATGGGACAGTGAATATACAAATGGACATAACTTTTTTTCGCAATGTTTCCGGCAGAGCAGGCCTCTCATTCTGTGTACCTTAATGACCAAATTAATAGGACAAACTAAATGTTGAAGTATGTCATGACATCACAGGTCCTCTCTCATTTTTGGCCTGTGGCTCCCCAGCTATTTCAGGCTGGCTAACATTATAGTCATGGAATATAAGTACCATTTCCTTGTAGCGATCCCAGGAAATGGCAAATGTAACGCTCTCTGTGTTAACAGCAAGACAACAGCTTCGAGACACACTAGCTAGCTAGTGAGGTTCCTCACTTTTGTCATCCACAACCGTTCGGTTGCGGGGCTCCGAACACTTCTTACCTTTTGTGAACATTCTATCAAATAAGTAAAGGTCCTATGCCGGTCTCTCATCTGTTTATTTCTCAAGCGTGGAAGAAAATTGAAGCAGCGTGTTGAAATAAAGCTTTATATTGCTCATTTTGCCAGCCGGTCCCATTCTGGACTGGTCACGTGGTATAGACATGGCAAATTAATAGTGGGGGACAGGGCCGGATGTAAGCTCTAGTAGTAGGTGGGGCGAGAGGAAATGCCAGGGGGGCAACCTTTTTAGGGGGTCATAACGCCAGAAATGCATAAAAACCTATGCATTTTGGCACACTTATACCAATGACACACCACACCATGCTGTGTACAGTACAAGTCACAGAAAGAAATAAAATACACAAAAAAGTAAAAAAAAAAAAAAGAAAACAATCACACCCGTGTGAACTGAGCGGTGGTTTACCCACCTCATAGATCATGTGTACCGATTTTTGTGACATTTGAAGAAAATATGTAGGAAAAGGAGCAAAAGGTGTGTTTTGGAGAAAATTCAAGATGGCGGAAAATCTATCCTGGCGCAAATGGGCGTGGCCTATATGGGGAGATGCGTCTTGACCCAAGGAATCCAGGGAAAAAAGAATTTTAATTTTCCGATCTACGGTTCAAGAGTTACAGGGCAAAACGTAAAGTGGGCCGTTATAGCGCCACCATGAGGCCGAGTGATGTAATTATTTTTCGATTCATTCTTAAAATCATTATGAATCTCCTCTCCGAGGTTTGAAACTGTAGCTCCAATGGTTTACGAGAGAAAAATACTTGAAAGTGATTTCTTGCATTGTCCCATTATAAGTCAATGGGGACAATTAAGCGTCGTTTTTTGCCGATTACGTCGGCATGGTAAGGCGGATCGGAACGAAAGGTAATAGCACACCATTCCCGGCCGAGCCGCACATTTTGATGTATATATTGCGCGAGTGGCGTAAATGGTGCGGCACTAGTTACGCGCCGAAGTTTAGGCTACATACAGACACGGACGGAGACAGACAGACACACACACACAGCCACGTATAGGAGCGTTGTGACCACCGCTCAAAAAAAACACAAAAAAAACAACAAAAGGTTAAAGAAATGATAAATAATGTGATGACAAAAGACAGACATGTTACTGGTGTGATAGCTATATAAACTGATGTGATTGACAAAGATGAATGCAAATGATATTATAAACTGATAAATATAGATTGATACACTGATATGAGACTAGATGGATGATAGATATGATACTGGATAGATTGAGACACTGAGATGACACTAGATGGATGATAGATATGATACTGGATGGATAGATTGATACACTGATATGACACTAGATAGACAGACAGACAGACAGACAGACAGACAGACAGACAGACAGACAGACAGACAATGACATTATATTTCCTCCAAATTTGCGACAAGGAAAACAAAAGCACGCATCTAGCTTCACTGAATATTCCAGCCATGGTCTTCCTCCACGGTACCAGCCCGGGCTGAATGCGCGTGCTGTCTTGCCAAAATGACGTTTTGGAAACACAAGATTAGCGGGCTGTGATGGTGCTGTTGTGCTTAAGCCAGTGCTGTTAGCAGCGGCCACTGCTGCGTTGCGAACGGCGACGCTTTCAGCTTGTTGCCGTGCTTGTGGAACTCAATTGGGGGTTAGGGTTTGGGTCGGGTCGAGGTCGGAGCAGCTGTACCCCGAGTCGACGACGGCTCGGAGCCTGCCTGTGGACTGACTGGAGCCGTAGCAGCAGTGCTACTCGCGTCGCGAGGTTTAGAAACCAGAAATCGACGCATATTGACCGAAAGAGCCAGAGAAAGAGAACAGAAGTTAAAGTGAAACAAGCTGCAAGCACAACTAAAAAACAAACTGTTCCTTCTCTCGATTAGTTCCTTAATGCGCTGGACAAAACTGAAGTTAGTTGGCAACCAGAAGTGGTGCGTGTACTTGTCTGTCGAGACGAGACTGACTGCTATTCCCTCCTACGTCCTACGCATTCAACGCATATCGGGGGCGGAGCTGCTGGCCTGGCTGGAACATTATTATTTGTTTTACTTCTTTTGAGGTGCAGAGAGGGAGAGAGATGGCATTGGCGATCGGAGTTTTTAAAATGTATATATAATGAAATGGTGTTGGTTTTGGTGGTGCGACAGCTGTAGCATAATATAAAAATAAAAATAAACGAAATATATATATTTTTATTTGTTCATGCCATCTTGTTTGGTGGGGCAGACAGGGCATTTAGGGGGGCAATGCCCCCCCTTGCCTATGGGGAGATCCGGCCCTGGTCAGCGATATAAACTCTTTTTTTCAACATGCTGCTTTGATTTTCTTCCACACTTGAGAATTAAACAGATGAGAGAACGGTATAGGACCTTTACTTTTTGGACAGAATGTTCACAAAAGGTAAGAAACGTTCGTGAACGGCGGGGCTTTATGTTTTACTACAGACCAGTGTTAGCTGAGTCGCCGCACGAGCGGCGACTCAGTGCGCCCGGCGAGCGAGTCAGATCACGATGTAGGCTATACATCAAAAAATAAATCCTTCCAGAATACTGTCTTCTGCAAACCGGTAACATTTGCGAGATGAAGTTAGTCACTGAGTGTGTTTACACACTACAACCAGATGCACCACGCTGTATGGGGTGGTGTTCAAAGCGTTTAATTCAGAGCACAATCTCTCCTCCCCCAAAAACCACGGATAGTTCCTTCCAAAAATAGCCTAGTTCAACATAAAATTAGCCATTTCATTACCTTAAAACAACTATCTTTTGACATGAAACCCTTGTTCAACATTCGAATCAAGCGTTCATATGCAGCCGTTCATATGCAGCCGAAATGATGTAGTGTCCACGTCACTGTGTGAGCAACACAGAAACGCAAAAAGCAACGACGCATGTAGGCTTTTTCTCTCATACTAATAGATACGGAAAGCCCTTATCAACATTGTGGTTTGGTGGCCGAGTGGTTAAGATATTGGTTTTTCGACCCGGCAGCCGGGGTTTGTGCCCCGCTCGGCCACCTCTTTCTATCAGGGCGGACAACCTTTTTTTTCCGGCGATAAAGTTATTATTATTATTATTACCCTTATTAAAATAAATTATTTTCTTAACATTATTTTTCATGCCTAATATGTGTAATCTTTGAGTACCGTTCGGATATTATAGGAATGTTCAGGTATTATTCATAGCCAGACCCCCCACCCTATTCCTAGCAATGCTGTCATCTTCAAAGAGAGAGAGAGCTGATCACTTAACATTCCAATCAATCAACTCGATTGCCACCAGCTGGTGGGAGAAACCTAGACTGCAGTGAGCAGGCATGGTTGGTTAATTCTTAAAAAAAATCATAACTCTTGACAAGAATGTGATAGAGACTTACTTTTTTCCCTAAATGCTCAGGAATGTATGCTCTACAAGCCTGGGGCCGGATTGAATCATCTCGCGGGCAGTGATGGGCAAGCTACTTGGAAAATGTAGTAAGCTAAGCTACAAGCTACTCTTGATGAAATATAGCTTAAGCTACAACGAAGCTACCCACAGAAAATGTAGCAAAGCAAGCTACAAGCTACACGGCAAAAGTAGCTAACTACAACAAAGCTACTTTTTTAATTTTTTTTAATCAACTTTATGATCAAGTGTAACTTTCCATCAAACAAATAGGCAGGCAAAAAATGCTCAGTTCTATTGATTATTATAAAACTGGAAACAAGCCCTCATGTCTGGCTTTTTGTGTCATGACTGTCATCCTTTCATTTACTTTTTAAATTAAACTAGCCTACAGCCCCTTGGTGTGAAGCAGACAGACTGTGATGTTGACGCCCATTTGTGATGTAAATCGCATCACAGGACAGCCGCCTACAGGCCAAAATTTGGGAAAATATTTTAAACATTTGGGGATTATGAGAAGTAGAGACACATCTGAAGGTGATAAAGTTGATGTTGGGCAAGGTACATGCGTTATTGATTTTTGTATTGTGTTTTTTAGACAATTGAGCAACTGCTGAGCGTGGAGTTACAGATGGACGGTCGGACCAACCAGCATACCAGCATACACACTATTTTTTGGGGCGATTCTAATTAGGTTGTACCTTTTCAGGCTTTGACCCCCCAAAAAAATCCTATTTGAACTGGGGACCCCACCCTGACAAGCAATTGGAATTAGGAGTTGAGGCATTACATTTAGTTTCACTCTGTTCCACTGTTCATCCTATTGTGAAAATAGCAGATCTACAAGCTCACAACGCCTCGGAACACAAGGCGGTTCGAGCTTGTAGATCTGCCATTTTCACAATTTGTGCCTCTTTTACTATTGTCAATTTGGCCAATGTTGACCATGTTTTTATAGTTGATAACTTTTGATGCAGTTTTGGTCTTTTATTTATATTTTTTTAGGTATTAAAAATGTCTAAAAGGTCCTTAAATTGCAACTTCACTGTCATTAGTTAGCTGTGAACAAAAGAGTGCTTTGACTTGTGTGCAGTCGCTGCAGCCAGTGATGGACAGTAACTGAGTAAATGAACTTGAGTACTTTTACTTTTATTTGTACTTTAAGTAGCCTATTTTAAAAAGCATGTAGGTACCGGTATGTACTCTTGAATACTTAAGTACATTTAAAAGCAAGTATTTGTTTTACTCTTACTTGTAACATTATGACTGAGCTACTTTTAGTGTGGACAGGATTAGGCTAAATGTGACAGGAGTACTCTGTACTCTTACTCAAGTACTTGGGTAGAGTACTTGAGTAGTCGCGGGGTGGAGTTTATGCTCCACCCCGCGAGATCTACAAGCTCACACAGTTAGCATTTGCAACGCGATGTGAGCTTTTATGTCAGTTGTTCACCATTTCGTCACGGTAGAGGTGGGACGTCCGCGAACTAATCGAATCTTTTGAACGGCTCTTTGAAGTGAACGATGGGATCCGGTTCGTGCAGTAGAGAGCGCTAAGTAGGGAGCGCATAGTGAGACAGATCCTTGGCTCGGTCTCACTTCAAAGAGCCATAAATCCCTCGCTTTAGTCGCTTACTCGCTTCCCAGCAGAAAGCCTGGTGAGGCGAGGTTACTCGCTTCTCTAACACACAGAGGAGCTTCGTTGAATGAAGTGAAAGCGGCGCTGCGCAGAACAACACGTTTGGGGATCTGTTGGGAATTCTTTTCCTCACAAACTTTATTTAGCAGTCATTTTTCGCCGGGATAGTAACGTGTAGCATTTGTTGGACGCTACGTCACTACTGGGGTCTAAAAATAGCTACGCTACGCTAAAAGCTATTTGGTTCAAAAGGAGCGGCGCTACCATGACGCTACTGAAAAATTTAGTTAAGCTATGTAGCGTCGCTACTTGTAGCTCGCTACTGCCCATCACTGCTCGCGGGCCGGATCCGGCCCGTGGGCAGTATGTTTGACATCCCTGTGTTAGTGGAACAGAATAAACCAGGCTTTACGGAGGAGGCGTTTGTCAAGTCTGGATTGGTCTTAAATCCTGGCTTAGTTTATTCTACTTTAGTGAGATATCCCCCAGGTCATTGTAGATATTGTAATGTCTGGAACGGATGTGTCTATTTATTCACTTTCCCTGATATGTGGTGGTTTTCATTGGACGGAGGCAGGGGCGCAGGAGGCATTTTAAAAGTGAAGGGGACACATCTGGGAGGTATGTGCGCGCGCACATACCTCCCCCCCACTTTTGGTGATATCCCCCCACTTTTGCCCCGAGGAGGGGGGGACATATCCCTGTGTCAAACCAAAGACACATGTCGGCTGCTGTCTTTTTTTTTTTGTTGTTGTTGTCAGAATTCGCCTGGTCATAAAGTTTCATAAATCATGAAAATTAAATCACTACAATTTGTTCTATGTTCTGTGCATGTTGACAAGTTTCAAACCGAAGACACCACATGCATGTACAGTGTTTTACTTTAGTAAAATATTCTGTGACCAGTGAGTGACACTGACAGTGATTCTTTCACTCTTTCACTGATTTATTTTCACGTGGGGCCATGAGTGATTGCTTCATTGGTGTCCATTTTTGGGTCCGACATGAAAAAGTTGGGAACCACAGTAACAAGAGGAAACGTAAAATGTGTTGACAAACGAAATTGCATTTCCATTATGCATCTGTTCAAAGGTAGGTCTACTTACATTGTTGCTTGATTTAAAGAACGACGTTATCGTTTTTTGGTTTTTTGACCGTTTCATTTTGACTGAGAATGATGTCGAGACTAGCCTACACACACCAGCAGCAGGTCCAGCACCTGCAATGACGGTCTCCTTCTGCCACTGCCTGCCTGCTTGTCACTATCGCGTTGCATTAATTAAACTCATTCAGAACAGCTGAGCTGAGCTGCCGACTGCACTGCACTGGTGGGACTGTGCCTCTAGAGGGCAGTAATACGCCTTGAAATGAGAACTACTCAGTGTGTACAGTATAATCGATCATATTTGCGGTTTTTTCTTGGACCTGAACACTGGAGGGGATATCCCCCCCACCCAAAAAAAGTGGAGGTGTTAATCCCCCCCGTCCCCCCCTACCCCCTGCGCGCATGGACGGAGGTGTTTGGGAATGTTGTTGGGATTGATATTGTTTAGATAGTTCAGGTGGACTGACATGGTTTTAAAGAGGAAAAGATAGGAGGAGTTATTGTTGTGCTCCTCAAATGACTGTTTTGGTTTTGTTTTGGATTAGATAGGTAACTCCTTCATGCCTCCATTAGACTGTTCCAATTGGGATTAAAATGTGCAACTGGAATTAATTTATTTTGAGTTATTCTCATCATTATACTTTTTTTAAAGTATATTCACACTGATCATAAAATAACCCAGATGACTATAGCATCAGATTGTAGTTCTTTGTGTATCTGAGGACAACAGCAACATGTAACGGTTTTATACCAGAATGCAGTCTCCTCAGTTCTTCAATCTGGTGGTCACTTTCATTCAGCCCCGTGGACAGCTGAGCAAGCTGGGCTGAAATCAACACAGCATTGGTTTTAGATCAGTCATAAGTCATACATAGAATAATCATGCATTTTTTTGAGTGGGTAAGCTTTAGATAAAAGTAAATTACACTATCAAAACTATTTAAAAAAATAATAATAACATTGTCTTTGGCATTCAGTCTGGCGGCCAAATCTGAAAAATATAGTATAATGCTTCATTCATACTACGAAAAGCCAAGCTAATGGTTTGCTTGGTAATTCAATGTATTCACTATGCAAACCAGCTTTAAACATTTCCAAGCTTTTTTTCCAGCTTGGACATTTTAAAAGCTGGTTTGCATAGAGAATACATTGAATTACCAAGCAAACCATTAGCTTGGCTTTTCATAGTGTAAATGAGGCATTACAGAGAGATTTAGTGAAAAGATAAAAATCCCCAAAAACCCATACAATGTGTTTTCACACTTTAGACCAGGTTGATGTAATAAGGTATATTTAACTTGTAATAAGTGCATGACAAAGGATTTCATAACAAAAAAAATAAAAATAATAAAATAAAATAAAAAACATTGTTAACTCTCCTACTGCCAGATTATTTATTTATTTATTGGGTCTGGTGCCATCAAAAAGCGGCTTACCTTTGCGACGTTATAGTAGATAGATAGACATTTATTTATTTATTTTATTTTTTTATTGTGCAATAGTGCACTTTGGTCTGCCAGGCAGCAGAGGGCGGCGTCATGCGAGAATGAATGTGAATTTGCCTGTTATGTGTTGCTGTGCATTCAGACCAGTCACTGGCCACAGAGCCTCACAGCCAGAGAAATCAACAAGGAAGTGAATTGGTCTCCGTTGATGTTAACTCATCTGCTGCCATTTAACAATACCTTCGTACTCCAATCCTGTCATGAGTCTCCATAGACTTCCATGTAATCAGTAGTGCACGGATAATGCACACCCATGCCTAGATCATGCACCACGTGTGTCCACATTGCTCACAGCTTTCAAACAAAAAAATCAGAATGGAAATCCGTTCAGGCATTCATGAGTTAACAGCCACTATGTTTTCCTATAATGTAAACAAAAATGGCTGCCATGCTTGAAAGATGGGGTTGCTATGGGGGTTAAACATGCGATTTCGCGATCGCTATCATGCCTACTAACGTTTTTGGGGTCCAAAAAAAATCTTGAAAAAAAAAAAAAATTTGAAAAAAAAAAAAAAAAATTTTTTCAAAATGGCGGCCATTCTCGGGTTCCTCGGGCGTGGCAGGGTGGGACATCGGGAAATTCTCGGGTTCCTCGGGCTTGGCAGGGTATGAGTTAACGCATAATGGATTTTTTACACCATCACCGCGGAAAATGTGTTTACAGTACACGGCGGCGCGACCCCTCATCAGCTTCAACAAGGTAAACGAACGAACGAACGAACGCGAACGAGCGCCGTATTGGCGCGGAGGTCTCTTGAGAATTGGGGCGAACAGGAACGTCCATAGCAGTAGGAGAGTTAACTGTCAGAAAGTGTATAATCTCTAATCAGCCAATGAAATAGACAAATTAACTGGAATAGCAAACAGGTATGCCACCTTCCAAACTGAACACTCTGGACTAAAATATGCACAGAGCCTATAAAGGATTTATCAACCTTAAAGATGGGGTGCCATGACCCCCCCCCCCCCCCCCAAAAAAAAAACAAACAAAAAAACATGATGATCAGGTATTATGATTATACTAGGAGGAAGATCTTTTCCAAAAAAGTGTACAGAAAGAGTTAGAATTAGGTTCTTACGTGGCCACACCCACCAGTTCATTAAGTATTCCTGGTTGTCATGGTGGGTGGTTACCATGAATGGTGGGTGAATGGTAAAAGGGGAGGGGATGATTATAAGATGTCATTTGGATCTGTTTTTGGATCGGCACTTTTGACCCACAAGGTGTCAGCCTCCAGGAAGAAACATCAAATACAAAGGGAATACATAAGTGCTCATAATAACCACACCAGGGGGTCTAATGAAGTACTGTCAACCTCCAAGACACATGAAAACCAGAAAAAGTACAAAACGATGGCACCGCCTCTTTAATACAACATTGTTCTCACTTTAGACCAGAATGGTTAACCTCTAATAAATTCATAATGAACTATGTTTAATGATTGTAGCTTTTAGCAAACTATAAATAAACCAGTAAGACGCCTAAGGGCGAAAAGCGACCTCAAAGTCATGCAGGATGGAATTCATGTGCAAGTGTGATTCGAGTTGTGGTTGGTTGTTTAAATTGGACTGGTTAAACTGACACAATATGTCCATATATGGGCATTCCCAGATATTGTACGGGTGGTGTCAGGCAGATTCTCAGAAAACGAATTTGCCAACATGCATTCCTGGTCCTTTCGCCGGGCACTTTCGCTGTGGAGAAGAGTTTTTTTTACCTACCGTTGTTCCCTATTGAGCTTGGCACATGTCCTGGGGCAAGCTGCCTCGATCACGTCACACATGTCTTCTTATTTTTTCATTCTCAAAAAGCGCCTGCAATGTAGTGCATTTGAAACTATATTGCAGACAGTGCACATCATGGGGTGATCACTGCTTGCCTCCTGTGAATCGTTTTATTTTTGTTTATTTTCTGTTTATTTCGTTGCTGAGTGAGGTCAGCAGACAAAGTGACATGAGTGAGATGAAAAAAAACCTGGGTGAAATGTGCCAATCTCAACAGGAAACAACGGTACCTGTCTGGCCTATTCACCACCGTTGAAGAGCCATTTCGCCTACCCTCAATTCTGCTGTCAGACTGTCCATGTTTGCATTATTCATTTGTCATGTCCATGTGCATATCATTTTGCATAACCTATATATTTTACAAACCTTTTTTCACTATAAAGCATAGCAGCAGTATGATAGTCTTCCAAATCAATTGCTATGATTTATAGCATCGAGACATGACCTATTTGTGCAGTGCACATATCAATTAATTAATTATTGCGACCGTTAGGTCGCAGTTTAGTATCAAAACCTCCACCGGCCATCCGTCCGTCCGTCCGTCCGTCGGTCACACGTCACACGTCACACGTCACACCTTTGTTTGTGTACGGTGTGATGTCATACTGATGTCAGCAGTGTGATGTCATACTGATGTCAGCAGCTATGTCTCTATATATGGAGTTATATGTTGTTCATGTCCAAATATGGGGCTTGTGAGGTCAGACTTAGTGAGATTTGTCGGTTATCTCCATATATGGAGGGAGAACCAGCTTATGAGCCGATGAGTTGTGTCAGAGTCGAGATCCTGCTTGCATCTAATCTGTCGGTAGATAATGCCGGTCTTATATAAGGGTCATTTGTGTACGGTGTGATGTCATACTGATGTCAGCAGTGTGATGTCATACTGATGTCAGCAGCTATGTCTCTATATATGGAGTTATATGTTGTTCGTGTCCAAATATGGGGCTTGTGAGGTCAGACTTAGTGAGATTCGTCGGTTATATTTGTGGAGATAAGCGACCAACGGTCGTTTATCTCCCGATTAGGGAGTCTTACTGGTGATGTAATTGCGACCGTTAGGTCGCAGTTTAGTATCAAAACCTCCACCGGCCGTCCGTCCGTCGGTCACACGTCACACGTCACACCTTTGTTTGTGTACGGTGTGATGTCATACTGATGTCAGCAGTGTGATGTCATACTGATGTCAGCAGCTATGTCTCTATATATGGAGTTATGTTGTTCGTGTCCAAATATGGGGCTTGTGAGGTCAGACTTAGTGAGATTCGTCGGTTATCTCCATATATGGAGGGAGAACCAGCTTATGAGCCGATGAGTTGTGTCAGAGTCGAGATCCTGCTTGCATCTAATCTGTCGGTAGATAATGCCGGTCTTATATAAGGGTCATTTGTGTACGGTGTGATGTCATACTGATGTCAGCAGTGTGATGTCATACTGATGTCAGCAGCTATGTCTCTATATATGGAGTTAAATGTTGTTAGTGTCCAAATATGGGTCTTGTGAGGTCAGACTTAGTGAGATTGGTCGGTTATATTTGTGGAGATAAGCGACCAACGGTCGCTTATCTCCCGATTAGGGAGTCTTACTGGTTACTATGGAGTGCATAGGATAGCCGTGTGTAATGGTCACCGTTTGACAGGTAACACCATCTGTCACAGTCACTATAATAATTAAATGACAAAGGGATAACATGCAAACATGGACAGTCTGACAGCAGAATTGAGGGTAGGTGAAATGGCTCGTCAACGGCGGTGAATCGGCCAGACAGACTCTTCTCTATGGCGAAAGTGCCCGTGAAAGGACCAAATGCATTTTGGCGAATAGTGCTGGTGGTGACCTTATGGGAATTCCCAGATATGGGCTTAATAATTGATGGGCATAAAACGGATTCTATTAGTGTGGTTGCGCTAACAGGGCATCATCTGAGAATCAGATGTAGAGAGCAGGGATCTCCATATATGGGCATAAAAGGGACAAGGATGTAATTCATCTGCAAGTGTGACCCTGTCGCGGCAACCACACTGGTTAAACTTGTGGTTGGTTGTTTAAGTTGGCCTGGTTAAACTGACACAATATGTCCATACGGACAAGATATGCAGTTTTTTCATAGTAATACCACAAAAACGGTGGTAGTAGTGCAGTAAAGTTTTGGGTTTATATACATAAAATTAATTACTACATTTCAGGCCCCTGAGCAATGGTTGTCCCATGTTTGGTGAGGATGGGATTAACGCTGTACCTGCACCTTGTGTGCAATACTGGCGTTGCCTAGAGCAAATCAGAATCAACAGCCACACTAATAGTCAGGGAATATCTTCAGAGAAAAGGTCCAAACCTTGAATAAATGCCTTACCAAGAAATGTCCAATGTGTTTGTAAAGGTGTCTAGAAACACATCTCACAAAGACTGAAATTCCTAACCCTAACCCTGCTTGCCTCCTGTGAATTTTATTTTTATTTTTTTGTTTATTTTCTGTTTATTTCATTGATGAGTGAGGTCAGCAGACAAAGTGATGTGAATGAGATGAAAACACCTGGGTGAAATGTGCCAATCTCAACAGGAAACATCTGTATGCTTGAAGTAGAATGTGAGGGGTCAAACTAGCTGTTTTTCATGATTCTGAATCCATTGCAAGCATTTGTTTTGCACGAAAAACATTCCTTGGGTGGAAAACTGCCCCCACGAAACTGTGAAAAGTGATGACTCATCACTAAGCCATAGGTTAGTTAGTTATTTAGTTACTTTCATTTATTGTCCACAGTGTGGAAATTTGTCTTTTGTCTCATATACATTTAGACAATAAAATTAAAGATAAACAGCAACAGACACTTACACACAAAACAAAAAGAAGGACAACAGTGGCATATAATGTGAAGAAACAGGCAGATCAACGAGACATAACATCATTCAATGCCTTAATGGTATTTGGAATGAATGATTTTTTTGTTAATATTACGGCTACGGTGTGCCCAAGCTGTTCTATAGCGTCTACCAGAGGGAAGTAAATGGAACTCCCTATGGAGTGGGTGAGAGGGATCATTTATTATCTTGACAGCTTTTTTCCTAAGCACTTCATTGTAGTAACTTAATTGTTTTTGTTTTTTCCCTATGATTTTTGATGCCAGATTTACTATTCTCTGCAGCTTGCCTCTACATTGTATGTTAAGATTACTGTACCACATTGCCATGTTGAAGGTTAAGATTCCCTCTATGAGGTTCTTATAAACCGTTTCCATAATGTGCTTGCTCACCCTGAAGGAGTTGAGCTTGCGTTAAAAGGTGGATAGATACGTTGGTTACAGGATTTGAAAATATAGTCAGTGTTGTCACTGAAGTTAAGGTTGCTGTCAATTATAGTGCCTAGATATTTAAAGTTATTTACTATCTCTACATCGTGTCCCTTAATTGTAAGGGAGACGATTGTAAAGGTTTATGGAGCTGTTTTTAGCCCAAGGAATGTTTTTTGTGCAAAACAAATGCTTGCAATGGATTCAGAATCAGTCCCCTACTTTGACTCCTCACATGCTACTTAAAGCATATTTATTTGAGTGTGTTTTTTCCTGTATAGTTAAGTTAATGGGACCCCAACTTTCAGCATCTGTCACAGATTATCCTAGGGAAACTGAATTTTATTTTTTTGAGATGTGTTTTAGACACATTTATAAACACATTGGTGAAGATTTTTATTTGGTAAGGAATTTATTCAAGGTTTTTTTTAAAGATATTCCCTGACTATAACCAGTATGTATTGTCAGAGTTTTCTAACGATGAAAGTACAATACCTTCATTGTTTCTGTTCACTTCCGCCACTCGACGCTCACTTACATTCAGCCTCATTTCGACGCTGGACAGCTGAGCTGAAATCAACAAAATATATTAACATTATATAATCACTCATTAATACTCATGCAGTTTGATTAAAACACTAGTAGAGTTTACAGTTAATCTGATTTGAGATAAACGTATTTTTGAATTCTCTGAATATTCATCCAACGTTTCACTCGGACCTTCATCAGCCAACATGCCTGGTTTGATTCAAAGAATTCATTGAAGAAAAGAGTCAGGTGACAGGCAACATGCCTGATTAAAGTCTGAGTTGTATCAATACAATTTTGTAAGTGCAGACAGAGTGCATTCAAGTTCTTTACTCCAACGCACGGGTCCCTCTCGTATGTGTGCAACAGGACTATTTTCTTCAATGAATTCTTTGAATCAAATCTGCCTGAGGGAGAGATTTATGTTGACACTGAATTCATGGTTAAAATAGACACACGCAGACGCAGGGACACAAACTGTGGGAGTAGTTCTAGCATTTTAAATACAAAGTCACAATTTACAATTCACGCCTTTAGCAGACACTCCAGAGCAAACAAGGGAAACACCAGATAATACATCAAATGTTAATACATCAGATGACTGGTTTCAGATTTAACATTTTTGTGTATCTGAGGACAACAGCAACATGTAACGGTTTAAAACCTGCATGCAGTCTCTTCAGTTCTTCAATCTGGTGGTCACTTTCATTCAGCCCGGAGGACAGCTGAGCAAGCTGGGCTGAAATTAACACAGCATTGGTATTAGATCAGTCATGCGTCATACATAGAATAATTATGCAGTTTTGTTTGAGTGGGTAAGCTTTACATAAAGTCAATTACATTATCTATAATGGATTTATCAACCTTAATAAAACATTGTTCCCACTTTAGACCAGATAGATTCAAAACTTGTAGTTTAAATGATAAAATGTGAATCGTTAACCGCTAATAAATGCACAATGAATGAGCCATGTTTAAGGATTTTAGCTTTTAGCAAACTATAAAATATTTAATATAGTAGCACTAAATGTGCATGCGTGCATGTGTGCGTGCTTCTGTGTACCACTAAAACTGTGGGAGTAGAGCAGTAAAGTCTTGGTTTATATACTGTACATGACCAGTAAGACTCCCTAATCGGGAGATACGTGACCGTCAGGTCCGCTAGTAAATGCAAAATGAGACATGTTTAAGGAAAATCCAAACCTTGAATAAATTCCTTACCAAGACATTTCTTAACTAATGTGTTTGTAAAGGTGTCTAGTAACACATTTGACAAAGACTGAAATTCAGTTTCCCTAGGAGAATCCGTGACAGCTGCTGAAAGTTGGGGTCCCATTAACTTAACTATACTGGTTATCAAAATAAATACTGTTGTTTCCTGTTGAAATTGGGACATTTCCTGGGGCAAGCTGCCCAGATCACACGTCACACGTGTCTCCTTATTTTTTTCACTCTCAAAAAGCGCCTGCAATGCTGTGCATTTGAAACTACATTGCGGTGCACATCATGGGGTGATCACTGCTTGCCTCCTGTGAATTGTTTTATTTTTATTTCTGTTTATTTTCTGTTCATTTCGTTGATGGGTGAGGTCAGCAGACAAAGTGACGTGATTGAGATGAAAACACCTGGATGAAATCTGCCAATCTCAACAGGAAACATTGATATACTTGAATTAGAATGTGAGGGGTCAAACTACAGTATTTTCTGGACTATAGGGCGCACCTGACTATAAGGCGCACTGTCAATGAATGGTCTATTTTCAAACTGTTTTCATATATAAGGCGCACCTGACTATAAGGCGCACAGACGCTAGGAGCTGTGCTAAAGGGAATGTCAATGTCAATGAATGATCCATATATAAGGCGCACTGGACTATAAGGCGCACTGTAGTTTTTTGAGAAAATTAAAGGCTTTTAAGTGCGCCTTATAGTCCGGAAAATACGGTAGGTGTTTTTCATGATTCTGAATCCATTGCAAGCATTTGAAAGCTGCCCGCACGAAACTGTGAAAAGTGATGACTCATCACTAAGCCATAGGTTTGTGGGGTTGTTTTTAGCCCAAGGAATGTTTTTTGTGCAAAACAAATGCTTGCAATGGATTCCGAATCATGAAAGTCCCCTACTTTCACTCCTCACATGCTACTTAAAGCATATTTATTTGTGTGTGTTACTGTTTTTTCCTGTATAGTTAAGTTAATGGGACCCCAATGTTCAGCATCTGTCACAGATTCTCCTTGGGAAACTGAATTTCATTCTTTGTGAGATGTGTTTTTAGACACATTTATAAACACATCGGTGAAGATTTTTATTTGGTAAGGAATTTATTCAACGTTTTTTTTTTTTTTAAGATATTCCCTGACTATAAAACCAGTATGTATTGTCAGAGTTTTCTAACGATGAAAGTTCAATACCTTCATTGTTTCTGTTCACTTCCGCCACTCGACGCTCACTTACATTCAGCCTCATTTCCACGCTGGACAGCTGAGCTGAAATCAACAAAATATATTAACATTATGGGTGCGTTCGGAAACCCGCACCGGGTGTGTGCTCAGTGAGTGCAGTGGGCGTGATGTTGTAGAGTGCGTTCAGTGTGGCTTATTTACGAACGACCAGTTTTAACAGGCAGCTGTGTGCTTTTTCACTCTGAACTCTGAAGGTAAACTTTCTGAAAAGCAGCAGTTGCTGAGCATGCTAACGTAACGTTGCTATTAGGAGATGTAGGTATAATTCACAACATTGGCATAGGCCTACCTGCTGTTAATTTACATGTTGATGTGTGTGAAACTATCAAGCCCAAACGACCAATTAAGCTGCAAGTGCTGTATTTTGCGGTTATTTCCTCCATTGTTCAAAGCTGAGAATCATTCGAGACACGGCCATGAAAACCAACCAATCAGAACACCGCACCACACCACCACACCGCCAAACCCCATCTTCTGAGTAGGGTTGGTGAGTGCGTGCACTCAACACACCAGTGCGCCGCGCATTGGATTTCCGAACGACAACGCACCAAGTGCACCGAATAAACAAACGACAACATGGCACACCAGTGTGTTGAGTGCGCATTTCCGAACGCACCCTATATAATCACTCATTAATACTCATGCAGTTTGATTGCGACCAAAGGTTGCATATACTCTGAAGAACCGTGTCGCTTGAGTGACCTTCCTTCCTTACGTATCCTCTGAGTGACCTTCCTTCCTTCCTTCCGTATCCTCTGTGATGTCAGTGTGATGTCAGCGAGTTGTGACATCACTTCCTGTACAGGGCGGCTACACAAAATGTGGATAACACTATATATGGAGATAGTCCAGTCCATCATGTCATATGGGACTACCGTCATAGAAAGTAGCCATTGTTAGGCCGGAGTCAATGGCTGTCTGTCTGACTGTCTGTACAGGAAGTGATGTCACATGACATACTTTTTATATATATATGTAAATATGGGGGCGTCTGTGTTAAGAAATGGAGCGAAATTTGTTTGGCCTAAACATGGAGATGTGGAGAACACTAAATATGGAGAAAGTCCATTCCATCATGTCATATGGGACTACCGTCATAGACAGTAGCCATTGTTAGGCCAACTCAATGAACTGAGTCAAGCTCAACGTTGGGCATTCGGACCTATACATGGAGAAATGGAACGAATCTGTTTGGCCTAAACATGGAGATGTCATATGGAACTACCGTCATAGACAGTAGCCATTGTTAGGTCGGAGTCAATGGCTGTCTGTCTGAACGTCTGTACAGGAAGTGATGTCACATGACATACTTTTTATGCCCATATATGAGTCCTTCTGTACCACATCTCCATGTTTAGGCAAACTCCACACAGAAAGGCCCTATCGCCAACCCAACCTAGGGTGTGAGCGATAGGGCCTTTCTGTGTGGAGTTGGCATGTTCTCCCCGTGTCTCCTAGGGTTGATACCCTCACAAAAACATGCACAAACTCCCCCCAGAATGACAACAACTAGAATCGTCAGAGAAACGCTGTGGTTGGCCAGATGGTCAAGAATTGGCGCGACCTCGCCCTTTAGGGCGAGGTTGCATGTCACCCTAAACATGGAGATGTGGAGAACACTAAATATGGAGAAAGTCAATTCCATCATGTCATATGGGACTATCGTCATAGACAGTAGCCATTGTTAGGCCAACTCAATGAACTGAGTCAAGCTCAACGTTGGGCATTCGGACCTATACATGGAGAAATGGAGCGAATCTGTTTGGCCTAAACATGGAGATGTCATATGGAACTACCGTCATAGACAGTAGCCATTGTTAGGTCGGAGTCAATGGCTGTCTGTCTGAACGTCTGTACAGGAAGTGATATCACATGACATACTTTTTATGGGGGCGTCTGTGTTAAGAAATGGAGCGAAATTTGTTTGGCCTAAACATGGAGATGTGGAGAACACTAAATATGGAGAAAGTCCATTCCATCATGTCATATGGGACTACCGTCATAGACAGTAGCCATTGTTAGGCCAACTCAATGAACTGAGTCAAGCTCAACGTTGGGCATTCGGACCTATACATGGAGAAATGGAGCGAATCTGTTTGGCCTAAACATGGAGATGTCATATGGAACTACCGTCATAGACAGTAGCCATTGTTAGGTCGGAGTCAATGGCTGTCTGTCTGAACGTCTGTACAGGAAGTGATGTCACATGACATACTTTTTATGCCCATATATGAGTCCTTCTGTACCACATCTCCATGTTTAGGCAAACTCCACACAGAAAGTAATACAGTATCTGGCTTAAAGTCCTGTTCGCAATTTGGTGTTAGGGGAGTTTCTCACCTGAACTGAGTCAGTGGGTCCCTAGACATGAAAAATCACCGAGGTGCTCGTCCGCCATAGTGCCACGAATGGCGCAATGGCCATATCAAATATGGCTGCCATCGGCTATGATGAAAATCCAACTTTTCTGTTTCTGGGTGTATATGCACATGTAATACCTCTATTTGGACTAATTGTGGTGTGGGGAATTCATTTCTGATATTGTTTTGACCATTTTGGGTGATTTGGACCTCAAAAGGTTATGGTCAAGGTCATTGCTATTCCGAAGACCGTGGGCCTAACTTGGCCATTGTTAGGAGTAAATACAGGTGCAGTAGGTCTAAATCAACTAATGCTGACATGTATAATTCATTTCTGACATTGTTTTGACCATTAAGGATCATCTTGTCTTTGAAATATCAATGTCAATGCCAAACGATTTTGTTCATTACTTGCACTTTTATAGTATTTTTTGTAAGTTTGTTACTATTTTATAGTAAGTTTGTTTTGTTTATAACAAAATACATACTAGTGAGAAATACAACAAGTAAACATCCACATTTAACTTTAAAGGGGGGTTTTAAATGGGTGTTTAAATGAGCAAATAATACTATTTACGAATAAAAGTGACAAATAAAATCACACAACAAAAGCACACACAAAATTAAATAACAATTTCCCTCAAAGTGCACCATATTGTGATTGTGTGCATCCAAGTTAGTATGATGTGTTTTTACAGGATGGATTTGCCATTGTTCCATGGCAAAATATGATGCACCGATATCCATCAGCAAGGCAGCCATATCCTCGAGAGTCGAAGTGTTCCTTGCATCCATCCATGTTCCATTGGTTCTAGTCTTTCCTCAGGTTCCTTGGCTGTTGCAAGCAGGTGGCAAGACATGCACTAGAAAGGTGCCTTGTTGGTATCAGCAGTTGTACTTCTCTGCTACAAATGCTATGTCTTGTTCTGTCAAGGTCTTTGCCTCTCCAAAGTTTGTTAGATATTGTATTCGGTCAGAAGCCATACCTGCATGCTTAGTCCCCACCTGGCCCATGCAGTCATCTCCAGTTTCCAAGGCATATGTCCCCTGATCACTGTCTTGGCTAGTGGTGCTCCAAGATGAGAGACTACTTGATGCTGTAGAAGCATGTGCCGCTGCACACCTAGTGCCATACTGCTACCAGATCTACTTAATCCCCAGTGCTTGGAAGTATCACTACGACAACTCTCTGGGGTCCACTCATAATCCTGGCGACCCATTATTCCCTCCATTAGGTTACGGGTTATGGGTAGGTTTAGTTATAATAGGGCCAGTTGACTCCACATGTACCAGCAGCTTGGTGACAGCCTCCTCAATCTAGTTCAATCTTTGGGATCTCTTCACCTCCAGCCCCTTTTGCATGGAGCCACTCATCATCATCAGAGATAACAGACGCACCCATCCCTCATCAACTTTACAAATTCTGGGTGTCTGAGGAGAACACACAGCTCTCCAGCTGTGTGTTCGGAATATGGTGTCCATTCAAGCTTGTGGCGATGTAGGTAGAACGGCTGCCTTGGAATCTGAAGGTTCCAGGGTCGATTTCTGGCTCCTCCTGCTTATTTGTCGAAGTGTCCTTAAGCAAGACACTGAACCCCTAACTGCTCCCGGTGAGCACCTTGCATGGTTTCATGGTGTGAATGTATGTGTGAATGTGTGTGTTAATGGGCGAATGTGAAATACATTGTACAGTGCTTTGGAGAAGAGCGCTATATACTGTAAATGCAGTCCATTTACCATTATCAGCTCTGTTGTCTCTGTTGATGATGTCGCTAGTGGAGAAGAGATCCCAGACATCTTGAATAGGATTAAGGAGGCTGACACCTGGTGCATGTTCAGCCTCCATTATAACTAAGCCTATCCCTAACCTTCACTAACCTAATGGTCAGAATAATGGGATGTCGGAACTATGAGCGGACCCCAGAGAGTTGTTGTCTCCTTCACATTACTGCTATATTACATCCCATATTTCCAAGCACTGGGGATGAAGGAGATCTGGCAGCAGTATGGCTCTGGTGAGACTCACTTCTACTGCATCAAGCAGTCTCATCTTGGAGCACCACTAGCCAAGACAGTGATCACTGATCAAGGCACATATGCCTTGGAAACAGGAGATGACTGCATGGGCCAGGTGAGGATTAAACATGTAGTTATGGCTTCTGACCGAGTACAATATCTAACAAACTTTGGAGAGGCAAAGACCTTGACAGAACAAGACACAGCATTGGTAGCAGAGAAGTACAACTGCTGAGACCAACAAGGCACCTTTCTAGCGCGTTTCTTGCCACCTGCTTGCAACAGCCAAGGAACCTGAGGAAAGACTAGAGCCAATGGAAAATGGAACAGGGCATGACATAAAGGCTTGTCCTGTTGATCCTCATGGCTGAGTTCGCAGTTAACCCAGTGACAACAGTCATAGTGGTGTACTCGCCCACTAACACGGCAACACCTGAGGATGTTGAGAAGTTCTATGAGGACCTCACAACAGCAGTCCGAGGTGTCCCAGCGCACAACTTCCTGGCAATCCTTGGCGACTTCAACGCCAGGATCGGACAGGAGGATGCACCATTCCCATACCATGAGTCTACCAACCGCAACGGCGCATACCTCACAGCCCTTCTCATGGAACACCAGCTCCTGGCAGCGAACACCATGTTCAGGAAGAGAACAGGGAAGAGATGGACCTTCCGAGACCGAGCCACAAGGCCTGGGGAGCTACCCAGGCTATATCAGTTGGACTATATCCTAGTGAGGCAAAAGTGGAGGAATTCCATCCTGAATGCTGAGCCATACAGCACGTTCAGCTCTGTAGGCTCTGATCACCGTGTGGTCTCCATGAGGGTGCGACTGAGCCTCAGGGTCCCCAAGCCAAGCCCCAAGATTCGGCATGACTGGAAGGCACTCACGACCAATCCGGGCCTCCAAACCAGGTACACGGAGGAAGTCAGGAAGCGCTTTCGGCAGCTGGATAGGGGAGGAGAGCCCAGCCGTGAATATGGGAGATTCATCACAGCGAATGAGGAGGCGACCAGACTGTGCGTGCCAGTGCTGAACAGAGTAAGAGCACCACCACGGTCCAGACACCCGAAGGTTGTAGCAGCACGAGGCAGGATGGAGGAAGCACGACTCAACTTTGAGCGTGAACCAACAGAGGAGGGTCGCGAGACACTGAACGAAGCCAAACAGTCTCTCTTCAGCACCTACGACACCATCAAAGGGGAGGAAGTGATGGAAAGTGTGCGAAGAGTGCAGGCAGCGCAAGGTGAAAGGCAATACGGGGAGGCCTGGAAGGTAATAAATGAGATGACAGGGCGGAAGAGGGCCAAGGAGGGCCAGGTGGAGGGACACAGCCCAGAGGAGAGGGTGGCAACATGGTTCGACCACTTCCAGAGGCTCCTGGGAACATCAGTGGAAGAGGGAGAGGAGGAAAATATACCGACAGTCCTCTAGGGCCTGAACATCGACGACGGACCCTTCACAACCAGCGAGCTCGCCAGGGCAAAATCCACCCTGAGAGAGGGAAAAAGTGCTGGGCCTGATGGCATACCCCCAGAAGTCTTGAAGAACTGCGACCTAGACAACCTCATCCTAGACTTTTGCAACAATGCTCTACAGCACAACAAGCAACCTGAAATATGGTCTCTGTCTAACATCATCCCGGTGCCTAAAGCTGGAGACCTCTCAAAGCCAGACAACTACAGAGGCATCAGCCTGACATGTATCACTGCTAAGGTCTTCAACCGAATGATACTGAACAGGATACGGCATGCCATCGACCCTCACCTGAGAGAGAACCAAAATGGTTTTCGAGAGGAGAGAACAACCGTAGCACAGATCCTGGCATTAAGGAGATTAATAGAGGAGGTGAAAAAGGACAACCTAGCAGCTGTACTGTGCTTCATTGACTTCAAAAAAGCTTTTGATTCTATCCACAGAAGCAAGATGGTGAAGATCCTTGAGGCCTACAATGTCCCTCCCAACATTCTCCGGGCTATCGAGACCATGTACGCAAAAACAAGGGCCAAAGTGGTGACCCCGGATGGCAGCAGTGAGGTGTTTGACATCCGAGCTGGTGTAATGCAAGGAGACACCCTAGCCCCCTACCTCTTCATCATAGTTCTAGATTACGCGCTCAGGAAAGCCATAGGGGGACGAGAACAAGAGCTTGGCTTCACGCTAACACCAAGGAGGTCAAGGCGGCATCCCGCAGTAGTTCTGACAGACCTGGACTATGCGGACGACATCAGCCTGCTCTCCGACAGCATGGAACAAGCACAAGAACTCCTGAACAGGGTGGAGATAGAGTGTGCCAAAGTTGGTCTCAGGCTAAATGCTAAGAAAACTGAGGTTATCACCTATAACCTACCTGATCACTCACCTCTGACAACAACAGAAGGAGCTGTGTTGAAGGAAGTCAAGGACTTCAAGTACCTGGGCGCATGGGTCGACTCAACTGAGAAAGACCTTAAAGTAAGGAAGGCACTCGCGTGGAGGGCCCTGAACGGCATGAACAGTGTATGGAACTCTAACCTCCCCCGCCAAATCAAACTTAGCTTCTTCTTTGCAACGGTGGAGTCTGTTCTCCTCTATGGCAGTGAATGCTGGACCCTGAAGCCAACCCTGCAGAAGTCTCTAGACGGGTGCTACACTAGAATGTTGCGTGCAGTACTCAACATCAACAGGAGTGCACATGTTACCAACAGGAGCCTGTATGAGGGAATACCAAAGGTAAGCGAGAAAATTGCCACCAGAAGAATGAGACTAGCAGGACACTGCCAAAGACACCAGGAGCTTCCAGCCAGCAAATTGGTACTGTGGGAGCCAACACATGGGCACCGGTCGCGAGGACGTCCCACAAAAACATACGTGGACATACTCAAGGAAGACGTAGGGACACAGAACACCAATGAGCTGGCCAGATGTATGGAGAACCGAGATGACTGGAAACAACGATGGAGGGCTCGTCTGAGGACGACCTAGATAGATGTTGTCCAGGACAAGTGCCCATACTATGGAGTGGAGGGAGCAAGGGGGGTCATTAGCCGTCCTTTTGTTATTATTTCAATGTATGACATTTTTATCCGGACAAGTGACTTTTGTCCCCGGACAAGTGAATGGGAAATATACTTGTCCAAACGAAAACTGCCTCAAAAAGTCAATGTCAAGCTCTGATGGATGGAAGGAGCACTTTGACTTTAGTACACTCCTGCCATGTCTGAAGCAAGACACTCGACACTGATGGAGTTCTGTGCATCATATTTTGCCATGGAACAATGACAAATCCATCCTGTAAAAACACCTCATACTAACTTGCATGCACACAATCACAATATGGTGCACTTTGAGGGAAATTGTTATTTAATGTTGTGTGTGATTTTGTTGTGTAATTTTATTTGTCACTTTTATTCGTAAATAGTCTTATCTGCTCATTTAAACACCCATTTAAAACCCCCCTTTAAAGTTAAATGTGGATGTTTACTTGTTGTATTTCTCACTAGTATGTATTTTGTTATAAACAAAACAAACTTACTATAAAATAGTAACAAACTTACAAAAAATACTATAAAAGTGCAAGTAATGAACAAAATCGTTTTTGAAAAATGGCATTGACATTGATATTTCAAAGACAAGATGATCCTTAATGGTCAAAACAATGTCAGAAATGAATTATACATGTCAGCATTAGTTGATTTAGACCTACTGCACCTGTTTTTACTCCTAACAATGGCCAAGTTATGGCCCACGGTCTTCGGAATAGCAAAATGACCTTGACCATGACCTTTTGAGGTCCAAATCACCCAAAATGGTCAAAACAATATCAGAAATGAATTCCCCATACCCCAATTAGTCCAAATGAAGGTATTACATGTGCATATACACCCAGAAACAGAAAAGTTGGATTTTCATCATAGCCGATGGCAGCCATATTTGATTTGGCCATTGCGCCATTCGTGGCACTATGGCGGACGAGCACCTCGGTGATTTTTCATGTCTAGGGACCCACTGACTCAGTTCAGGTGAGAAACTCCCCTAACACCAAATTGCGAACAGGACTTTAAGCCAGATACTGTATTAAAGGCCCTATCGCCAACCCAACCTAGGGTGTGAGCGATAGGGCCTTTCTGTGTGGAGTTGGCATGTTCTCCCCGTGTCTCCTAGGGTTGATACCCTCACAAAAACATGCACAAACTCCCCCCAGAATGACAACAACTAGAATCGTCAGAGAAACGCTGTGGTTGGCCAGATGGTCAAGAATTGGCGCGACCTCGCCCTTTAGGGCGAGGTTGCATGTCACCCTGAGGTCGCATTCCACCCTCAGGTGTCTTACTAGTTAAAACACCAGTAGAGTTTACCGTTAATCCGATTTGAGATAAACATATTTTTGAATTCTCTGAATATTCATCTAACGTTTCACTCGGACCTTCATCAGCCAACATGCCTGGTTTGATTCAAAGAATTCATTGAATGAAAAAGTCAGGTGACAGGCAACATGCCTGATTAAAGTCTGAGTTGTATCAATACAATTTTGTAAGTGCAGACAGAGTGCATTCAAGTTCTTTACTCCAACGCACCGGTCCCTCTCGTATGTGTGCAACAGGACTTTTTTCTTCAATGAATTCTTTGAATCAAATCTGCCTGAGGGAGAGATTTATGTTGACACTGAATTCATGGTTAAAATAGACACACGCACACTACGCACGGACACAAACTGTGGGAGTAGTTCTAGCATTTTAAATACGAAGTCACAATTTGCAATTCACACATTTGGCAGACACTCCAGAGCAGGGGTGTCCAAAGTGCGGCCCGGGGGAAAGAGGCGGCCCGAGGACTCATTTTATACGGCCCGCGGCTTCATTCCCAAATTGTATTATAAACGGCCCGCCAGCACCGTCAAATAAGAATATTTTCACAGAGTATAATTTGTCAGGATTCCCTGTTCTCTTATTCTGAAGGGTTCAGAGAAACACTATTATATTTATTTTTTTACCTTGCAAGTCTGGTTTGTGGTTACATTTGGTAATTTGAAATAAGTTACCACAAAAGACCATTGATATTAAATATTGATGATGATAGTTAAATAAAATAGTTTAAATGCAATGCATATGTACCGGTATGTGACTTTGTTATGGTCCGACCGAAGGAGATTATGGTCGGCCCTTGGGTGTTTAAATATTTTCTAATATGGTTTGGACACCCCTGCTCCAGAGCAAACAAGGGAAACACCAGATAATACATCAAATGTTAATACATCACATGACTAGTTTCAGATTTTAATTCTTTGTGTATCTGAGGGCAACAGCAACATGTGACGGTTTTATACCAGCATGTAGTCTCTTCAGTTCTTTATACATAACTTCTTTAGTTATTTATACATAACTATTCTCTGAGCTCGAACCAATTTGCATTAACACTACAACAAGTCATTTTTAAACATCGTCAACTACAAATTACCTTTGTTTTCTTTTTTCAAGTTCTCCACATTGCTTTCACTAGCATTCAATCTGGCAGCCAAATCTGAAAATATACAACAGAGAAACTGAAAGTTAAAAATCCCCCAGACCCCGGCCTATATGTTTCAGTGAATCAAATGAAGCTATAGCCAAATTAACCAGAATGGCAAACAGGTATGCTACCTTCCAAACGGAACACTTGGGCCTAAACTATGCAAAGAGCCTATAAAGTATTCATAAACCTTAATTAAACATTGTTCCCACTTTAGACCAGATAGATTGAATATTGTAGTTTAAGGGTTAATATGTGAATGGTTAACCGCTAATAAATGCATAATGAGCCATGTTTAAGGATTTTAGCTTTTAGCAAACTATGAATAAATTAATATAGTAGCACTAAATGTGTGTACGTGTGTGTGTGTGTGTGTGTGTGTGTGTGTGTGTGTGTGTGTGTGCCACTAAAACTGTGGGAGAGTGCAGTCAAGTTTTGGGTTTACATACGCCTACATGATAACTAGGGGTGTAACGATACATTTGACCAACGATACGATACGCATCACGATACATGGTTGACGATACGATACATGGGCAATATTGGTTCATTCGTGGCGATACGATTCGATTCAATTATTTAAAATTGATATAGCTATTTAGCAAGGTTTAGGGTTATGGTTAACCCTAAATCTGTGTGAAACGTGTCAATAGAGCAGGTTTTTTAAGGGCAAAATCTATTATTATGGATATAAATAAGTAAACACTTGTGATTCTTTGGCAAATACATGGACATTACATTACAACACATATGGACAAACCCACATATTGACGTGAACACAGAGATGGCCCCAGAAAACAATGGTTTAGTGAAAAGTGATGACTTCACTAATCACAGTTTAGTGGGCATTTTCTGGGGACATTTGTAGCCCAAGGAATGTTTTTTGTGCAAAACAAATGCTTGCAATGGATTACATAAACATATCTATGAAAGTCCCCTACTTTGACCCCTCACATGCTACTTAAAGCATATTTATTTGTGTGTGTTTTTTCCTGTATAGTTAAGTTAATGGGACCCCAACTTTCAGCATCTGTCACAGATTCTCCTAGGGAAACTGAATTTCATTCTTTGTGAGATGTGTTTTTAGACACATTTATAAACACATTGGTGAAGATCTTTATTTGGTAAGGAATGTATTCAAGTTTTTTTTTAAGATATTCCCTGACTATAACCAGTATGTATTGTCAGAATTTTCTAACGATGAAAGTTCAATACCTTCATTGTTTCTGTTGACTTCCGCCACTCGACGCTCACTTACATTCAGCCTCATTTCGACGCTGGACAGCTGAGCTGAAATCAACAAAATATATTAACATTATATAATCACTCATTAATACTCATGCAGTTTGATTAAAGCATATTAATTTTTTGTATTATTTTTTCTGTATAGTAAATTAATGTGACACAAACACAAATCACTTTTTTTATGAGGTGTCCCCCAGGAGTTGAATTTCAACCTTTTAGTACATATTATTACACACCTTTAGAAACACATTGGTGAAGAAATTTCTTGGTAACGATTTACTTTGCAGATTGGTCAAATATCTTATAACATCCCCTATAGCTCTAATCTGTATTGATGTAATTTCTATGGAGTGCATAGGATAGCCATGTGTAATGGTCACCGTTTGACACCCTACACCAGCTGTCACAGTCACTATAATAATTAAATGACAAAGGGATAACATGCAAACATGGACAGTCTGACAGCAGAATTGAGGGTAGGTGAAATGGCTCTTCAACGGCGGTGAATCGGCCAGACAGACTCTTCTCTATGGCGAAAGTCCCCGTGAAAGGACCAAATGCATTTTGGCGAATAGTGCTGGTGGTGACCTTATGGGAATTCCCAGATATGGGCTTAATATTAATGGGCATAAAAGGGATTCTATTAGTGTGGTTGCGCTAACAGGGCATCATCTGGGAATCAGATGTAGAGAGCAGGGATCTCCATATATGGGCATAAAAGGGACAAGGACGTAATTAATTTGCAAGTGTGACCCTGTCGCGGCAACCACACTGGTTAAACTTGTGGTTGGTTGTTTAAGTTGGCCTGGTTAAACTGACACAATATGTCATACGGACAAGATATGCCGGTTTTTCATAGTTATACCACAAAAACTGTGGTAGTAGTGCAGTACAGTTTTGGGTATATACATAAAATTAATTACTACATTTCAGGCCCCTGAGCAATGTTTGTCCCATGTTTGGTTAGGATCGGATTAAAGGAGCTACAGTCAACTTTTTCTTGAAAAACAGTGCTAAAATAAAAATAATGTTTCAAAAATATTTTATAAAAAAATAAGCTTCATATATGTGTTTCTATTCAAAAATGACCACAAAAAGCGTAAAATAATGATAAAATAATCATTTTGGCCATTGTCAGACCGACACTTTGTTTACATCCTAGTCTATAGACTAGGATGTAAACAAAGTGTCGGCCCTACAATGAAAAAGTTGACTATACCGGTAGCTCCTTTAATGTTGCACCTGCACCTTGTGCGCAATACTGGCGTTGCCTAGAGCCAATCAGAATCAACAGCCACACTAATAGTCAGGGAATATCTTCAGAGAAAAGGTCCAAACCTTGAATACATTCCTTACCAAGAAATGTCTTCACCAATGTGTTTATAGGTGTCTAGAAACACATCTCACAAAGACTGAAATTCAGTTTCCCTAGGAGAATCCGTGATAGCTGCTGAAAGTTGGGGTCCCATTTACTTAACTATTAACTATACAGGTTATCAAAATAAACACTGTTGTTTCCTATTGAAATTGGCACATTTCCTGGGGCAAGCTGCCCAGATCACATGTCATCGTGTCTTCTTATTTTATTCACTCTCAATGTAGTGCATTTGAAACTACATTGCAGTGCACATCATGGGGTAATCACAGCTTGCCTCCTGTGAATTGTTTTATTTTTGTTTATTTTCTGTTTATTTCGTTGATGAGTGAGGTCAGCAGACAAAGTGACGTGAGTGAGATGAAACACCTGGGTGAAATCTGCCAATCTCAACAGGAAACATTGGTATGCTTGAATTAGAATGTGAGGGGTCAAACTAGGTGTTTTTCATGATTCTGAATCCATTTTAAGCATTTGTTTTGCACGATTTGTGGGTCTGTTTTAGCACAGGGAATGTTTTTTTTATTTTTATTTTTTGTGCAAAACAAACGCTTGCAATGGATTCAGAATCATGAAAGTCCCCTAATTTGACCCCTCACATGCTACTTAAAGCATATTTATTTGTATGTGTTTTTTCCTGTATAGTTAAGTTAATGGGACCCCAACTTTCAGCATCTGTCACAGATTCTCCTAGGGAAACTGAATTTCATTCTTTGTGAGATGTGTTTTTAGACACATTTATAAACACATCGGTGAAGATTTTTATTTGGTAAGGAATTTATTCAACGTTTTTTTTTTTTAAGATATTTCCTGACTATAAAACCAGTATGTATTGTCAGAGTTTTCTAACGATGAAAGTTCAATACCTTCATTGTTTCTGTTCACTTCCGCCACTCGACGCTCACTTACATTCAGCCTCATTTCCACGCTGGACAGCTGAGCTGAAATCAACAAAATATATTAACATTATGGGTGCGTTCGGAAACCCGCACCGGGTGTGTGCTCAGTGAGTGCAGTGGGCGTGACGTTGTAGAGTGCGTTCAGTGTGGCTTATTTACGAACGACCAGTTTTAACAGGCAGCTGTGTGCTTTTTCACTCTGAACTCTGAAGGTAAACTTTCTGAAAAGCAGCAGTTGCTGAGCATGCTAAAGTAACGTTGCTATTAGGAGATGTAGGTATAATTCACAACATTGGCATAGGCCTACCTGCTGTTAATTTACATGTTGATGTGTGTGAAACTATCAAGCCCAAACGACCAATTAAGCTGCAAGTGCTGTATTTTGCGGTTATTTCCTCCATTGTTCAAAGCTGAGAATCATTCGAGACACGGCCATGAAAACCAACCAATCAGAACACCGCACCACACCACCACACCGCCAAACCCCATCTTCTGAGTAGGGTTGGTGAGTGCGTGCACTCAACACACCAGTGCGCCGCGCATTGGATTTCCGAACGACAACGCACCAAGTGCACCGAATAAACAAACGACAACATGACACACCAGTGTGTTGAGTGCGCATTTCCGAACGCACCCTATATAATCACTCATTAATACTCATGCAGTTTGATTGCGACCAAAGGTTGCATATACTCTGAAGAACCGTGTCGCTTGAGTGACCTTCCTTCCTTACGTATCCTCTGAGTGACCTTCCTTCCTTCCTTCCGTATCCTCTGTGATGTCAGTGTGATGTCAGCGAGTTGTGACATCACTTCCTGTACAGGGCGGCTACACGAAATGTGGATAACACTATATATGGAGATAGTCCAGTCCATCATGTCATATGGGACTACCGTCATAGAAAGTAGCCATTGTTAGGCCGGAGTCAATGGCTGTCTGTCTGACTGTCTGTACAGGAAGTGATGTCACATGACATACTTTTTATATATATATGTAAATATGGGGGCGTCTGTGTTAAGAAATGGAGCGAAATTTGTTTGGCCTAAACATGGAGATGTGGAGAACACTAAATATGGAGAAAGTCCATTCCATCATGTCATATGGGACTACCGTCATAGACAGTAGCCATTGTTAGGCCAACTCAATGAACTGAGTCAAGCTCAACGTTGGGCATTCGGACCTATACATGGAGAAATGGAGCGAATCTGTTTGGCCTAAACATGGAGATGTCATATGGAACTACCGTCATAGACAGTAGCCATTGTTAGGTCGGAGTCAATGGCTGTCTGTCTGAACGTCTGTACAGGAAGTGATGTCACATGACATACTTTTTATGCCCATATATGAGTCCTTCTGTACCACATCTCCATGTTTAGGCAAACTCCACACAGAAAGGCCCTATCGCCAACCCAACCTAGGGTGTGAGCGATAGGGCCTTTCTGTGTGGAGTTTGCATGTTCTCCCCGTGTCTCCTAGGGTTGATACCCTCACAAAAACATGAACAAACTCCCCCCAGAATGACAACAACTAGAATCGTCAGAGAAACGCTGTGGTTGGCCAGATGGTCAAGAATTGGCGCGACCTCGCCCTTTAGGGCGAGGTTGCATGTCACCCTGAGGTCGCATTCCACCCTCAGGTGTCTTACTAGTTAAAACACCAGTAGAGTTTACCGTTAATCCGATTTGAGATAAACATATTTTTTAATTCTCTGAATATTCATCTAACGTTTCACTCGGACCTTCATCAGCCAACATGCCTGGTTTGATTCAAAGAATTCATTGAATGAAAAAGTCAGGTGACAGGCAACATGCCTGATTAAAGTCTGAGTTGTATCAATACAATTTTGTAAGTGTAGACAGAGTGCATTCAAGTTCTTTACTACAACGCACCGGTCCCTCTCGTATGTGTGCAACAGGACTTTTTTCTTCAATGAATTCTTTGAATCAAATCTGCCTGAGGGAGAGATTTATGTTGACACTGAATTCATGGTTAAAATAGACACACGCACACTACGCACAGACACAAACTGTGGGAGTAGTTCTAGCATTTTAAATACGAAGTCACAATTTACAATTCACACATTTGGCAGACACTCCAGAGCAGGGGTGTCCAAAGTGCGGCCCGGGGGAAAGAGGCGGCCTGAGGACTCATTTTATACGGCCCGCGGCTTCATTCCCAAATTGTATTATAAACGGCCCGCCAGCACCGTCAAATAAGAATATTTTCACAGAGTATAATTTGTCAGGATTCCCTGTTCTCTTATTCTGAAGGGTTCAGAGAAACACTATTATATTTATTTTTTTACCTTGCAAGTCTGGTTTGTGGTTACATTTGGTAATTTGAAATAAGTTACCACAAAAGACCATTGATATTAAATATTGATGATGATAGTTAAATAAAATAGTTTAAATGCAATGCATATGTACCGGTATGTGACTTTGTTATGGTCCGACCGAAGGAGATTATGGTCGGCCCTTGGGTGTTTAAATATTTTCTAATATGGTTTGGACACCCCTGCTCCAGAGCAAACAAGGGAAACACCAGATAATACATCAAATGTTAATACATCACATGACTAGTTTCAGATTTTAATTCTTTGTGTATCTGAGGGCAACAGCAACATGTGACGGTTTTATACCAGCATGTAGTCTCTTCAGTTCTTTATACATAACTTCTTCAGTTATTTATACATAACTATTCTCTGAGCTCGAACCAATTTGCATTAACACTACAACAAGTCATTTTTAAACATCGTCAACTACAAATTACCTTTGTTTTCTTTTTTCAAGTTCTCCACATTGCTTTCACTAGCATTCAATCTGGCAGCCAAATCTGAAAATATACAACAGAGAAACTGAAAGTTAAAAATCCCCCAGACCCCGGCCTATATGTTTCAGTGAATCAAATGAAGCTATAGCCAAATTAACCAGAATGGCAAACAGGTATGCTACCTTCCAAACGGAACACTTGGGCCTAAACTATGCAAAGAGCCTATAAAGTATTCATAAACCTTAATTAAACATTGTTCCCACTTTAGACCAGATAGATTGAATATTGTAGTTTAAGGGTTAATATGTGAATGGTTAACCGCTAATAAATGCATAATGAGCCATGTTTAAGGATTTTAGCTTTTAGCAAACTATGAATAAATTAATATAGTAGCACTAAATGTGTGTGCGTGTGTGTGTGTGTGTGTGTGTGTGTGTGTGTGTGTGTGTGTGCCACTAAAACTGTGGGAGTAGTGCAGTCAAGTTTTGGGTTTACATACGCCTACATGATAACTAGGGGTGTAACGATACATTTGACCAACGATACGATACGCATCACGATACATGGTTGACGATACGACACATGGGCAATATTGGTTCATTCGTGGCGATACGATTCGATTCAATTATTTAAAATTGATATAGCTATTTAGCAAGGTTTAGGGTTAGGGTTAACCCTAAATCTGTGTGAAACGTGTCAATAGAGCAGGTTTTTTAAGGGCAAAATCTATTATTATGGATATAAATAAGTAAACACTTGTGATTCTTTGGCAAATACATGGACATTACATTACAACACATATGGACAAACCCACATCTTGACGTGAACACAGAGATGGCCCCAGAAAACAATGGTTTAGTGAAAAGTGATGACTTCACTAATCACAGCTTAGTGGGCATTTTCTGGGGACATTTGTAGCCCAAGGAATGTTTTTTGTGCAAAACAAATGCTTGCAATGGATTACATAAACATATCTATGCAGGCCCGGATTTATATGACATGAGGCCCCTGGGCAAGGGAAAATAAAGAGGCCCTCGTGCGCGCGCAAAAATTCCACCTCCGGTCCACCTGACCACACCGTGACCTCACCTCCGGACCGGCCCGTGCATAATGTGACTGTGTGCAGAGGCGTAATTTGACCAATATCTAGGGTGTTGCAAGGAATTAAGTGTATCCACCTGCCCGTAGGGCGGGTGCAAATTTTTGGGGGTTTTACCCGTTTTTGGGTGCTTTTTATATTAATTTTTGTCAAAAAAAAATATTTTTTTGATTTTTTTTTTTTTTTTTTTTTTTTAGGCCCCCCTCCCCTGAGGCCCCCGGGCGCGTGCCCACCCTAGCCCAATGGTAAGTCCGGCCCTGTATCTATGAAAGTCCCCTACTTTGACCCCTCACATGCTACTTAAAGCATATTTATTTGTGTGTGTTTTTTCCTGTATAGTTAAGTTAATGGGACCCCAACTTTCAGCATCTGTCACAAATTCTCCTAGGGAAACTGAATTTCATTCTTTGTGAGATGTGTTTTTAGACACATTTATAAACACATTGGTGAAGATCTTTATTTGGTAAGGAATGTATTCAAGTTTTTTTTTAAGATATTCCCTGACTATAACCAGTATGTATTGTCAGAATTTTCTAACGATGAAAGTTCAATACCTTCATTGTTTCTGTTGACTTCCGCCACTCGACGCTCACTTACATTCAGCCTCATTTCGACGCTGGACAGCTGAGCTGAAATCAACAAAATATATTAACATTATATAATCACTCATTAATACTCATGCAGTTTGATTAAAGCATATTAATTTTTTGTATTATTTTTTCTGTATAGTAAATTAATGTGACACAAACACAAATCACTTTTTTTATGCGGTGTCCCCCAGGAGTTTAATTTCAACCTTTTAGTACATATTATTACACACCTTTAGAAACACATTGGTGAAGAAATTTCTTGGTAACGATTTACTTTGCAGATTGGTCAAATATCTTATAACATTCCCTATAGCTCTAATCTGTATTGATGTAATTTCTATGGAGTGCATAGGATAGCCATGTGTAATTGTCACCGTTTGACACCCTACACCAGCTGTCACAGTCACTATAATAATTAAATGACAAAGGGATAACATGCAAACATGGACAGTCTGACAGCAGAATTGAGGGTAGGTGAAATGGCTCTTGAACGGTGGTGAATCGGCCAGACAGACTCTTCTCTATGGCGAAAGTGCCCGTGAAAGGACCAAATGCATTTTGGCGAATAGTGCTGGTGGTGACCTTATGGGAATTCCCAGATATGGGCTTAATATTAATGGGCATAAAAGGGATTTTATTAGTGTGGTTGCGCTAACAGGGCATCATCTGGGAATCGGATGTAGAGAGCAGGGATCTCCATATATGGGCATAAAAGGGACAAGGACGTAATTCATTTGCAAGTGTGACCCTGTCGCAGCAACCACACTGGTTAAACTTGTGGTTGGTTGTTTAAGTTGGCCTGGTTAAACTGACACAATATGTCCATACGGACAAGATACTGTATGCCGTTTTTTCATAGTTATACCACAAAAACTGTGGTAGTAGTGCAGTAAAGTTTTGGGTTTATATACATGAAATTTATTACTACATTTCAGGCCCCTGAGCAATGTTTGTCCCATGTTTGGTGAGGATCGGATTAATGTTGCACCTGCACCTTGTGTGCAATACTGGCGTTGCCTAGAGCCAATCAGAATCAACAGCCACACTAATAGTCAGGGAATATCTTCAGAGAAAAGGTCCAAACCTTGAATACATTCCTTACCAAGAAATGTCTTCACCAATGAAATGAAATACCTTCTCATCCCCTTCTCATCCCACAAGGGAAATTCAGATATCGCAGCCCACCCAGCTGCTTTTTTTTCCAGCTTAACCCAGCTGAACCCAGTGCTGCTCACAAGGAGCGCGGGGGAGAGGGGAGCAGTGATGGCTGGAGCTGGGAATCGTACCTGCGACCTCTGGGGCCTCCAGAGTACTAGGCATGGACACTAACCACTCAGCCATCACTGCTCGAATGTGTTTGTAAAGGTGTCTAGAAACACATCTCACAAAGACTGAAATTCAGTTTCCCTAGGAGAATCCGTGACAGCTGCTGAAAGTTGGGGTCCCATTTACTTAACTATTAACTATACAGGTTATCAAAATAAACACTGTTGTTTCCTGTTGAAATTGGCACATTTCCTGGGGCAAGCTGCCCAGATCACATGTCATCGTGTCTTCTTATTTTATTCACTCTCAAAAAGTGCCTGCAATGTAGTGCATTTGAAACTACATTGCAGTGCACATCATTGGGTGATCACTGCTTGCCTCCTTTGAATTGTTTTATTTTTGTTTATTTTCTGTTTATTTCGTTGATGAGTGAGGTCAGCAGACAAAGTGACGTGAATGAGATGAAAACACCTGGGTGAAATCTGCCAATCTCAACAGGAAACACCGGTATGCTTGAAGTAGAATGTGAGGGGTCAAACTAGGTGTTTTTCATGATTCTGAATCCATTGCAAGCATTTGTTTTGCATGAAAAACATTCCTTGGGTGGAAAACTGCCCCCACGAAACTGTGAAAAGTGATGACTCATCACTAAGCCATAGGTTTGTGGGTCTGTTTTTAGCACAAGCAATGTTTTCTTTTTTTTTGTGCAAAACAAACACTTGCAATGGATTCAGAATCATGAAAGTCCCCTACTTTGACTCCTCACATGCTACTTAAAGCATATTTATTTGTGTGTGTTTTTTCCTGTATAGTTAAGTTAATGGGACCCCAACTTTCAGCATCTGTCACCGATTCTCCTAGGGAAACTGAATTTAATTCTTTGTGAGATGTGTTTTAGACACATTTATAAACACATTGGTGAAGATTTTTATTTGGTAAGGAATTTATTCAAGTTTTTTTTTTAAGATATTCCCTGACTATAACCAGTATGTATTGTCAGAGTTTTCTAACGATGAAAGTACAATACCTTCATTGTTTCTGTTCACTTCCGCCACTCGACGCTCACTTACATTCAGCCTCATTTCGACACTGGACAGCTGAGCTGAAATCAACAAAATATATTAACATTATATAATCACTCATTAATACTCATGCAGTTTGATTAAAACACCAGTAGAGTTTACAGTTAATCCGATTTGAGATTAATAGATAACTCATTCATTATTTAAGCCAAGGTTTATTATCATGGCCTTATAAGAATAGTAATCAGAATAATACAGCAATAACAACAACGAAATAATATCTCTAAAATAAATAAAGTAACTAAATAATATAAGGCGAATTCAAATAACAAAATACTCAAATAAGTAGGCCTATAGCAGGTGTAAAGTTTATTCACTTAGACGCTAAAGCCCCGGACTACGATGTCTGTGTGTAACAGCCATGCAATGATGCAACTACTGTATACTATAGGCGATGCGGTCGCCGGTCACACATTTCTGTAGGCTCTGCCCGACACCAATATCTGTGTAACATCCTCCATGCATGCATCTATACACGAGACACTGCGCTGACAGAGACAGCGATTGGATTTGACAAAACAGACCCCGTCACTCGTCGGGGAGAAAGAGAAAAGAAGAGCTTAAAACACAACTCTAGTGCTGTTACGTGTTGATGGCATAGGTTTATTGCCGATCTTCAAGCTCAAAACTTCAGTGTCTGCTTCGCGTCGCTTTTGACTGTTTAATAAGAAAGGGACATTACATAAGGGACTTAAGCCAACTTACTTTTATCAAGTGATCTGACATGTTGCTCGTTGTGGAGTGGTAGGTCATAGCCAGATCCTGCATCTTACTTTAGTTTTGTCCTCTTACTTGTTTAAAGTGACGGAGCCTGATTGAGTGTTAACACTCAAAGGTCAACACAGCTGTGCAGGTTCTGTGGAGTCTACGCAACGCACACACACAGACAGGGCTGTGCCTCATTGATTGATTGAAAGCAGTGCGATTGTGTATATAATAGTACAATGTGCCACCAGCGCTCGGCTGCTTGCTGCCTGCGTGGCAGCGCACAATGAGCATTTTGGGGGAAAGGATATGGCTTGTTTTGACCATATAGTAGTACTATAATAGTACATTGTTATTTATTTTGATTGTCAATAGCCACACTGCCACTGTTTCTTAACTCAGACTGTGTTCACTGGCTGCTGATATCGTTAAGCTATTTTTTAAAATGCTGAAAACAGTTAGTCTGGAGCCCTGTAGCGCGTACATAGAGGGGGGCCCTTGGAGCTTCAGTGCCCAGGGGCCCTCAGAGGTGTTAATCCTGGCATGTGTACTGTGACAATAGTTGAAATGAAATGTTTGCTATTTATAATTTATTTTTGATCACCTAATCACCTATAATGAAAAATACAACAGGAGAAGCAATACAAAGAATAGCTAGCAGAGGGCGCTCTCTGCTCTCTTTAAGCCATCATCTACAATTCTACATAATGACAAATAAGAGTCAGCCCACTTGTAGATGGGTGCTCAACTGTCCACTGCCCTCCTTTGACACACAAACTGAGTAGACAGAAATGGTGCCACGGTACCTCATGAGCATTAGTGAGGAGGAGTCTGGGGACCAATGGATGACAGATATGTGAAGGACCCTTTTAAGCACATTATGACTATTTGTTTTTTTGCAGAACCGTCCATGACAACTGGCAAGTAGCAATTCAAATGTATATTGTTTAGTTAGCCTTTTAGTCTGCCATTGACAATAGTAGCCTATTATCATGTGCATCCCTGTTTAGGGCCGGTCTCTGGCATAATCAATAATAAGATGTCACTTAGGGTTACTTTTTTACATTATGTCAGGTATCCCCTTCCCCTATTCAAAATTATACCATAAAATTAAGATCTCACACAAGACAAGTTGACAATTGCATTATGCAATCCACCTGTGGTCATTCAAAGACGCCCTATCCGGCTGTAGGCCTATCCAATGAAAGGAGACAAAAGGGTATCCCTAGTGGGGGGCCACCTAAAATAATCTTGCACAGGGCCACCTGAGAATGAGGACCGGCACTGCCTGTTAGATAGGGGCCATTGAACATTAATTTTGACTATTTTGAGAGCACTGCAAAAAAAGAAATGTTTTAATTATTTTGGCACTGCACTGCCGCTAAAAGAAAACGTTTTTGGAACTCCAGGTCACCAGGAAGTGAATAAATAGCCTATAATGTCAGATATCACTAAACAGGGGTAGAACAGTAAACAGACTAAACACACACTACACCCTAGATAGACCCCTCACATGCTACTTAAAGAAGATTTTTTGGGGGGGTCTTTTTTCCCTGTATGGTAAGTGAATTAGAGCCACCAGATCCCATGGGAAAAGTGCTTGGATCCGTCAATTTTTTAAATCGGTGCACAAAAATACCCCTAGGTGCAAATTTTCACGCTTTCTACGGGAAGTGAACACGTCTAGCCTATTTTTGTTACATATTTCTCCCACTACCAGTAGGCTATGCATGTTTTATTGCGAGAAACCAAAGTATATGTTAAATCATCAGACATTAAGCACCCCCAATATCGTAGTCCCATTCGACTAAGATATTACCATTCGACTAGGTGCCGTTTCGATCGATAAGTCGACTATTCGACTATTCGGGGTCACCCCTACTTCTTTCGTTTATTTTTAATATTATTTTGGGGAAATAAAAACAATAAATATAGTTACAAAATCTTTAAAAATAAACGGAAAGAGTTATTGAACAAACACAATCTGCTCAGGTATTAGGAGGGCGTCAGGAGTCACCTGAAAAAAGGATGGGTGTTTTCATTAAATCTATCATGGTTAAAATGGAGTTTGAAGTTACAATGGGTTTGTATAGGAAGGGGGCATGTCTTATAAAATGAATATCAAATATCTAAATCTAAACTGAATCAAGCAAACAGTCCTGGGTGTTCAGAAAAGCCTGATTATATGATAAAACTAGAAAATATTGTTCCTTCGAAACAATTGTGGGCTCGCTTCAAGCCAGAAAACAATGGCTATAAAAGTACAAAATGTCAAGATCGCAGGCAGTGCTCTCTTTGATGTTACTGACGCAATCGGACACTGCATGCATGATTTGAGGCATTTTGTTCCAAAAATGGGTTATGCAAGTTGACCCGCTGGTGGCGCTATAACAGGCCAATGTGAGAAGGGTGGCATCTGTTCCTTGACCTAGTGGGAATGTGCTTGCAAGATTTAACGCACATCGCAGGCTGTGTTCATGATTTGAGGTATTTTTGGCCACTTAATCGCTGCTTGCAGCTATATTTATTATTATTATTATTATTATTTTTGTGTGCACTTCATAGGCATGTTAGATAAAGGTCCTTAGATTGTGTTTAGAATGTTTCATGCAAATTGTAAAAAAAAGAAATCCTAGAATAAAAACAGGTTTAAGCGTTTCACAAACTGTTCAAAATGATATAGCGCCCCCCTTTGGCCAATTTGGGTAAGATTGGTTTTAGTGATATTTGGATAACACTCTACATCTTTGCCAAATGCCATGAATATGTTACTTTGCATGTATGATTTAGAGGCAGAAGAATAATTTGCATAAAACTGCAATATTCATTGAATTTATTAAAAAAGCATGTTTCAATTTAAAAAAAATCCGATCTGACAGATCTTTAGATATTGGTCCAAAGTTCACGTAAAAAAAGTTTTGTGCATGTGACGCGAAAATTCCATAATAAAAGTGGGTTTAAGGGTTTTACAAACTGCTCAAAATGGCGGAAATTCTAAGGGCGGAGCTTACTTAACAAAGACACAGATGTCTTCCGCTCGAGTCAAAGCATGCATGTAAGCAAGTTGCATGACTTCAAACGAAACGAGTCATGACTTATGCCCGTTTGAAGTTTGAATTTTCAAACGCTTTGTATAGCGCCCCCCTTTGGCCGATTGGAATAAGATTGGTTTCAGTGATATTTTGACTAACCCTCTACATCTTTGCCAAATGCCATGAACGTGTAACTTTGCATGTATGATTTAGAGGCCGAAGAATAATTTGCATAAAACCGCAATATACATTGAATTATTAAAAAATCATTATTTAACGTACAAACTTCTCACCACATAGCCTGTATAGATATAGGTTCAAATTTCATTTCAGTTTTCATATAATTCAAAATTCTGGGGGATCTAAAGGTCAGAGGTTAAAAGTCAGAGCGTAAAAGTTGTTCGGCATGAGGAGACGCATACGTGTATACAGGTTTCATGGCTGTACCTCAAACACAGCATGAGCTATATTTGTTCAAAGTTTGCACTTTCGAAGGCTTCCTACAGCGCCACCATTTGGCCGATTGTTGTAAAAAGTAATAGCACGCGTCGCCACAGTAAGCTGAACACATTGATGTTTTTATTTTCATTTTCTCACTAAGTATGTAGGAGTAGAAAGGTGCCAAAGTATTGAGGAGAACTGACCTAGTATGACTGACCTAGTATGACTGATAGATAAACTAGAAGATATTGTTCCTTCGAAACAATTGTGGGCTCGCTTCAAGCCCAAAAACAATGGCTATAAAAGTACAAAATGTCAAGATCGCAGGCAGTGCTCTCTTTGACGTTACTGACGCAATCGGACACTGCATGCAAAAGTTGACCCACTGGTGGCGCTATAACAGGCCAATGTGAGAAGGGTGGCATCTGTTCCTTGACCTAGTGAGAATGTGCTTGCAAAATTTCACGCACATCGCAGGCTGTGTTCATGATTTGAGGTGTTTTTGGCCACTTTATCGCTGCTTGTAGCTATATTTATTATTATTAATATTATTAAAAAAATTGTGCACTTCATAGGCATGTTAGATAAATGTCCTTAGATTGCATGTAGAATGTTTCATGCAAATTGCTCAAAAATCCCAGGCTTAAAATGGGTTTAAGCGTTTTACAAACTGCTCAAAATTATATAGCGCCCCCTTTGGCCAATTGGGGTAAGATTGGTTTCAAGATTTGGAATAACCCTCTACAGTATTTCGTCATGAAAATGTGACTTTGCATGTATGTTTTCGAGGCAGCAGAATAATTTTCATAAAACTGCAATATTCTTTGAATTATTAAAAAAGAATGTTTCAATTAAAAAAAATCCGATCCGACAGATCAGGTCAACTTTTGCATAATACATTTTTGGAACAAAATGTCTAAAATCGTGCATGCAGCGTCCAATTGCGTCAGTAACGTCAAAGAGAGCACTGCCTGCGATCTTGTCATTTTGTACTTTTATAGCCATTGCTTTTTGGCTTGAAGCGAGCCCACAATTGTTTCAAAGGAACAATATTTTCTAGTGATTTATAGCACTTTTTCAAAAAAAAAAAAAAAAAAAATGACAATTTAATTAATAGTTACCGGAATCCAATTTGACAAGCAGAACCTCTCCATGCTCTGCATGTTCCAGTTGGGAACAGACCCCCATTTCGACGCACCCCTATTTCGAAATATCGCTACTCCGCCCAACCGCTACTCCGCCCCCCGCTACTCCGCCCCCCCGCGACTTCGACCCCCCCCCTTTTCGAAAAAAACGACCGAACGAAACGACTGACTGACGGCCGAGCAAGATGAGAGGGAGAGGGAGAATTGTCAAATCAATTTGATCATCGCTCTCTCTCTCTCTCTCTCTCTCTGTCTGTCTGTCTGTCTGTCTGTCTGTCTGTCTGTCTGTCTGTCTGTCTGTCTGTCTGTCTGTCTGTCTGTCTGTCTGTCTGTCTGTCTGTCTGTCATATGATATGATATGATATGTAGGCCTATATGTGAAGTCCTTTCATGAAACCAAACAGCATCGCTTTCTTTTTTTTATGTCTCCAATAATACTTCTGCACATTTGGAATCAGTTTTTACCCAGTCCCAGAACTCAAGCAATTTAAATCGTACAAAGTCTCTTTTATAGCTGATCAGTCATCGATCAGCTATAAAAGTGCCCATATGCGCACGTAGGCCTATATTGTTTCCAAAAACGGTCTGGCTTTATGGGCATACTGTAGGCCTATATATAGCCTAAAAAAACATAGGCTACTTGAAATGTATGTTTTCAGTCCCAAATACTGTAGGCCTAATGCTTTAATTGTCGTTAGGCCTATTGGCTATACGTTTGTATTGCATTAAAAAGGATATATCCAATATGTTTCTTTTATGTCCGCTCCAGTTTTATCATTGTCAGTTTTGACTAAAGTACCTATTTTATTTTAGCCTAATAGTTAAGGTATAACGTGACGTGACCGCATATTTTCTAAATCTGCTGTCGTGAAAATAATGCGTGCGAAACACCAGGCGCATTGTAGCCTATACGGGGCGCGCCGTGCGCCGGAGTTGTTAATTAATTCCCAGCTGGTAGATCAGAGTTGATGATGGCCCATCAAGCTACACGCGCTGTACCTAAATGGCCAATTGGAACTTGAAAGGAGTAGAGATTACGTAACTGCACGGACCATCAGAGAAAGTGACGGAAGTGCGAAGTGGTGAACTTCACCGCAGACAGACAAGTGTCTGTTAGTGGCCAAGTGGCCATGGCTTTCAATCATGATTTCCCCTGTCTTTTAACAAATTACCGCGGTGCAGGCGAATGGATCAATCAAATATAGGTAATTATTAATCATTTTTGGATAATCGCAGATGAAATAATGCAGGAAATAAATGATGACACAATCTATTCAGCAAAAACCTAAATCTCTGAATGCTTGTGTCTGTGTGTGAGTGTCTGTTATAGGCAGCCTAACAGACACTCAAAAAATAACAAATGATACAAAATAGCCTAACTTAGCCTATTTTGTATTGTTAATTTTTCCACACTAGTCCACGAAACAGCTGTGACCACCACTTGACTCGAGTCGGATCAGCATCACGGCATGCTGGTCGCACTGACCCACCTTAATTACCTCTATGGTAGGCTGGTAGCGCTGCGCAAGTTCACTCTCTTTCATAGAAACTTCACGAAGTTCACGCATAGGCCTATTGCAAAGTAGCAATTAAGACTAACAAGTGTGTGTGTGTGTGTGTGTGTGTGTGTGTGTGTGTGTGTGTGTGTGTGTGTGTGTGTGTGTGTGTGTGTGTGTGTGTGTGTGTCTCTCTCTCTCTCTCTCTCTCTCTCTCTCTCTCTCTCTCTCTCTCGCCACCCGCTCGCTCTGTGCCAAATGGAGAGCTTTATGCGCTGAGCGCAGAGAGAAGGAGCCAGCGAGAGAGAGACGTTGACGTTCTCCTATTCATAGATATATTAATATCTTGCTAAAGTAGGCTATTTGATGTCTGGTTTATTGCAAGATTTTGAGAGTCCCGTCGGCTGCCTGGTTTTATTTTTTGATCGCCCGTTTCCTACCGCAGTAGGCCTAATAGGCTACCGCCTGCTTACATTAACCGTGGGTTGAACTTGAAGAATAAATAAACACAGGGAGATGAGGAGGCATTATTATTATTATTCTCTCTCTCTCTCTCTCTCTCTCTCTCTCTCTCTCTCTCTCTCCTCTCCCTCCCTCTCTCTCTCTCTCTCTCTCTCTCTCTCTCTCTCTCTCTCCCTCCGTGTCTATCCATCTGTCTGTCTGAATCAGCGCGCCGCAGCAGAAAAAAAGACGAACATAGCACTCAGTAGGCTAAATCAATGCATTTCTGTGAATACAAGAAAATATAAAAAATAATAATTTGACATAATGGAAGATGTGATGGTGCGGATGTATACATTGGATTAATATAATTAGTGCGGTTGGATAATGGATAATTAATTTGCGCAGATGGATTCGGATGACCTCAAAAAGCCTATCTGTGCAGCACTTAACAACTTAGAAGGTGAAGTCAATAGTCTACTGTCGAAAAGCCGACGTGTCGTAGTGGCGACGTGTCACCAATTCGAAGTGGCGGTGTCTATAGAAAAGTGGGGACACCCCGCCATTTCGACCCATTGAAGTCAATTGTCGAAATGCCGACATGTCGAAGTGCCGACGTGTAACCGTTACAGTTGTGACAATGGTTTCTTACGAGCTTTCTGACTAATGAGATTTCTGACTTATGGGCAGTACCCCCAGTACATCACCTTCCAGCGCTGCCATTTTCCGCTGCATCTCCTGAAATTCATCTCCACAGCCTGCTCTGGTCTCCTGCAAAAAGCAGCACAGCAAAACAACAGCTGCAGCAAAGGCCTTCATTCTCCATACAGGGCACAGAGCTGAGAAATCAATGCGATATGGAAGTTTAGCAAATTTAGCCAGTCGTGTGACTTCCTCACTGAGATCGTGTGTGCTGCGTGTGGGTGTGTGCGTGTGTGACTGACTGTAATAGTGAAGTTACAGTCAGGACAGAAGGATTAACACTCCTCCTTAAACTCCATAAAGTAAAACATTTCCTCATACCAGGTTATGTGTCACTGCCAATACAACTATTCAAAATGTTTAGTGCATGCGTGCGTGCGTGCGTGCGTGCGTGCGTGCGTGTGCGTGTGTGTGTGTGTGTATAAACCACAATAGTGGAGCTTTACATATTCTCTCAGTGAACGATGAGTGTCTCTTCACTGGCAGTCGTGTTGTTGTTGCTCTGTGGAGCTTATCATGGAGGAGCCCAACAGAACAACTTTTATGGAACTGTCATGACCTTTGACCCAAAGGACATAAACGCAGATTATTATTTAGTCTTTATTATTTGTCTTTTCTCAGTCACGTTTCTGTGGTCATGAGGTAATTTTTACCTAAAGTTTATTTGGTGAGGCATTGCAGAATGTCTTGAGGAAAATACGATTATTTTGTGTTTATATTGTAGCCTACATTGTTTACAAATAATAATACATGTCAAAGTTATTTTGTAAGTAATTCCATTAATAAATAATAAATAAAATCGAAGAAATGTATTGAGGAAAATAAAACTAAATAAGGTAATAGAATTACCTTATGACCACAGGAAGGAAGTCCGTTATTATGCTTTGTTGTGTGAATCCTTCTCAGTCATATTACTAGATTCTAGCGATCAACAGACTAACTAGATTATATTCTTCTGCTTTCTTATTTTTTTTATATATACCACGATGCCTTGTTGTGTACATATTGGCTGTAATAACTCCAGGAGAAAGCTTTCATTTGCGCTAAAGATAAAGCTAAAAGGGACGGTAATCACGCGAGACGCGAGACTTCATTCTTCTTCTCTTGAGGAGTTGAGGTAAATATTGATCCGTTTTCAGGAAATGCATGCTGTTTGGGGATTAACTGCGGACTATATCGTCTCTAGGAACTATAAATAAAATATTTATGATGGAAAAAGTGACTTTGGAGCGGTGAAAATTAGCGCTTTTGGAGGACCTCAATTGACCGCCGTTTTGGCTGTGGGAGAGAGATCTGAGGAGTCCAGGAGAAGTAAAAACTGGAAGGGCTATCATAAAAATCCATCATACCAGGTATGTACATGCGTGATAAAAGGCTGATTAAGTGGTATTATGTTTTATTCTGGAATTTTCCTTTAAGGAAACGACGACCGATCGGATTAAAATGCTCCTCGTTAAATAATACGATCATTACGGGACATTCTGCTGGAGCGTACCCTATGGTGACACCCGTGACCCTTCACTAAGCAATTTATCTTTGTAATCTGACCGTTTGTGTAGACGTACGTAGCAAATTGGTTAAATTGCTCAACAGCAGATTGTGTTGAATTCACGGTTGGCGCAGCGTAGCGTCTTTACATTTAGCCCAATAATGCTATGCTAAAATAGTTGCCTACCGATCTATTAAACTAATGTTACTACTTGTTGTTTCATTCTTTTTTCAGACAACAGCGTCGCCGTTGTCTAGCCACTGACAGAAAATGATTCAACAGCTGCAGTGTAATGGATTAACATGATCAAATAATAGGCTACTGTGCTAATAATAATTTGTAATTGCCAATCCTTTGTGTAAATAAACTGCTATTCATACTATTGTACGACTATTTCTTTATCATGTTGGTTGCACAAACATTTGGTTGGATATGAGATCATTTGGTCTATGCCAGTGGTGTAAACGTAACTAAGTACATTTACTCAAGTACTGTACCATCCTTTGTTGAGCCTACAATTTTGAGGTATTTTATACTTTATTTGTATTTCTAGTTTTCAATACTTTACTTCTAGACTACTCCACTACATGCTCACAACGTGTCGCAACGCATTGCTTGGAGATCTGCTATTTTCATTTCATTCCATTTTGTACTTTACTTTTGGTACTTTGAGTATATTTTGATGCCAATACCTTTGTAGGCTACTTTTATTCAAGTACATTATTTTATTCCTGAACTTTTACTTGTAACAGAGTATATTTATATTGCAGTATTGGGGGGGGCTACTTGAATACAGGCCTACTTGCATATTCCCTGTGTATTCAACTGGTAATCATTTAGCTGAATAGTTGATAATGTTTAGAACACGGATAAATGCATAGTCTGTATAGCCTACTGTACATAGTAAAGCATGTTTTGTTGTAGCTGAACTATATAAATACATACTATATACATTTTGGTGTGCTGGTCGGTGCATGATGGAATTCCAATGCAGGGCCCAGGCCAGCCATCACTTCAATGGACAGGAGCATCATGTTTTATCTTCATGAGTCGTCAGTAAAATTAATTTACATCTGAGCAAACAATAGCCTATTTAACACAACAATAAGGTAGGCCTATATATCTCAGTTGTAAAACTAAGGTTTGAGGTGAATACTTTGCAATCCAATCCATAACAACACACTTCCACACCATGTGACTACTACATGTGTGTTTGTTTATGTTTTGTGTGGGCAGAGTCTAGATGGAAGGACATCCTATATGGGTGGGAATTTAGGAGGAGTCGAGGAATGGTGATATGCAAAGCAATCTGGGAGTTGGAGTTATTCAGTCAAACACAGAATATCATGAAATACTAAGATTTCTAAAGACACATTTTGAACACATAAGAACCCCAAGAGTGTGTTTATTGTCTCACAAACAACATTAAAATAAGATTTGGTTGTCCCAGGGGTGGCATTTCCCTTTAAGACTCTTATAGACCTAATTTTTGGATTTTGCTGTATTCTGTCATAGAACTAGAACTATACCTATATGTTCACGATCAAACGTTGGGCATGTGATTTGATGTGCACACATGGGCTGTCACTGAATCAATGGCAGCTGCTAACCACTGGTTATACATGTGCAGCATTTCACTTAACAGTAAGAATTTAGAAAATCTGCCTTTTTACATTGCCTTGAGCTACATTGAACATTCCTGTCCATTACAATTGTTTAGTATATTTCAAGCTGTAGGGGTTATGATCAAAACTGGCATTTTTAACTGTGATGAATGAAATCATGATATAAATTAAACCCCTAAAAAAGAACCCCTTCATGAAAAAAGAAAAATAAATATTGATCTTTCATAATTTTATTGCAGTTTAAAGTTCAACATACAATCTCATAGTTAACCCTATTTCTTTTCTTTTTTTTTCTTTTTTTTTTTTTTTGCAAGGCATAATGGTAAATAATTGTTGTGGGCTCGCTTTGAGCACACGTATGTTATCTTCATTATTTATCTATTAGTCAAGTTCTCCTCAAAATGACATAAGTCTATCAGTCAAGTTTTACTCGACAGTACAAAGGCAGGGCCCTTAGCCAATGAGGTGGAGCCAAAGGTCGATCTTTGTGCCCATACATGGTGTTACATGCAAGTTTCGTAGGAGCAGTATTTCTAGTTAAATAATGAATTTCACAGAAGTAAACTAGCAAACCCACTTTAAAAACTGAGTAAAGCTGAATTGAACTTGAAAACAGTCAAAACGGGAAAAATATTTTGACAATCAAAAACCTTAACAACCTGGATGAGAGGTTAAATCATGCTTTATAGGAACATAGCTAAGCAGATTAATGGTTTAATCGTTCACTTTGTGATACAAGCGTGAAACTTGGTACATATACTCTTCAAATCCTGCTCTCTTCAAAAATAGCGCTGGCCACTCAAAATTCCAAGATGGCGGCCCCCAAAATCCAAGATGTCCGCCCAAAAATGTTGTTTTTCCTTTATAACTCGAGTTGCATTCATTTTAAGACCCATAAATGTATTGAAGTTGAATATAAAGATGGGCATTGCGGATGTTTTGGTAGCATATACTCAGAGCAGATTAATGGCTAATTTCATATGAATCGTTCATTTGTAATGCAAGCATGAAATTTGGTACAAATACTCTCTAAGGGCCACTCTTATAGAAAAAGGCGCTGGCCACTCAAAATTCCAAGATGGTGACCTTTTTTTTCAAAATGGAAGCCACCTTCTCAGAGGAGATCTTGATATAATAAGAATAAGAATCGTTCACTTTGTGATACAAGGATGACATTTGGCACATTTACTCTGTAAGGGCCACTCTTATGAAAAAAGGCACTGGCCACTGAATCATTCGTTCCTTTTTCAAAATTTGCCTTTAATCTGCTCCGACTATATGCTGTATCTCAAGAACCGTAATAGATACAGACATGTACTTGGTACCAAAACATCCACAATATATTCAACTTCAATACATATATGTGTCTTAAAATGAATGCAACTCGAGTTATAAAGGAAAAACAATATTTTTGGAAAGACATCTTGGATTTCGGGGGCTGCCATATTGGAATTTTGTGTGGCCAGCACCTTTTTCCATAAGAGTGGCCCTTACAGAGTAAATGTGCCAAATGTCATCCTTGTATCACAAAGTGAACGATTCTTATTCTTATTATATCAAGATCTCCTCTGAAAAGGTGGCTTCCATTTTGAAAAAAAAGGTCACCATCTTGGAATTTTGAGTGGCCAGCGCCTTTTTCTATAAGAGTGGCCCTTAGAGAGTATTTGCGCTAAATTTCATGCTTGCATCAAAGTGAACGATTCTTATGACATTTGCCATTAATCTGCTCCGACTATATGCTGTATCTCAAGAACCGTAATAGATATAGACATGTACTTGGTACCAAAACATCCGCAATATCCATCTTTATATTCAACTTCAATACATATATGGGTCTTAAAATTAATGCAACTCGAGTTATAAAGGAAAAACAAGATTTTTGGACAGACATCTTGGATTTCGGGGGCCGCCATATTGGAATTTTGCGTGGCCAGCGCTATTTTTGAAAAGAGAGGGATTTGAAGAGTATATGTACCAAGTTTCACGCTTGTATCACAAAGTGAACGATTCTGATGAAATGACCCATTAATCTGCTTAGCTAACATCAGCATCTCCACCATCCTTACCAGTGGTCTGGTTTGTCAGCTGGTTGTCGGGATGGTTGAGGCTCAGCTCCAACGCTGTTCCTTGGTCGTCGATGTGGTTGAGGTTCAGCTCCAACGCCACTCCCTGGTTCTCATGGTGGTTGAAGCTCAGCTGGAAATGAAGGTCGTTGTCGGCCCAACACCGACAGAAGAGGAAGAGCAGCAAAACAGCAGCAGTCTTCATCCTGGAGCGCTCTAAGGATGCTGCGCATGCAGCCGTCTTATATACTCTATTTGTGGGCTCGCCTGTAAGGCGAGCACACTTTAGATATTGTCATTATTTGTCTATCAGTTCTCCTCAAAACTTCGGTATCCTACTACTCCTACATACTTAGTGAGAAAATGAAAATAAAAACATCAATGTGTTCAGCTTACAGTGGCGAAGTGTGCTATTATTTTTTACAGCAATCGGCCAAATGGTGGCGCTGTAGGAAGCCTTCGAAAGTGCGAACTTTGAACAGGTATAGCTCATGCTGGGTTTGAGGTACAGCCATGAAACCCGTATACACGTATGCGTCTCCTCATGCCGAACAACTTTTACGCTCTGACTTTTGACCTTTGACCTTTAGATCTCCCACAATTTGGAATTATATGAAAAACAGTAAAAATCTATCTCCTCCTGGGATTTTCGCGTTACGCTTACAAAACTTTTTTCACATGAACTTTGGACCAATACGGTCAAACAGGTCTCGGCGGATTTCTTTTAAAGTGATTTTTTTTTTTTATATAATTCAATCCATATTGCGGTTTTATGCAAATTATTCTTCGGCCTCTAAATCATACATGCAAAGTTACACGTTCATGGCATTTGGCAAAGATGTAGAGGGTTAGTCAAAGTATCACTGAAACCAATTTTATTCCAATCGGCCAAAGGGGGGGCGCTATACAAAGCGTTTGAAAATTCAAACTTTAAACGGGCATAAGTCATGCCTCGTTTCGTTTGAAGACATGCAACTTGCTTACACGCGTGCTTTGACTCAAGCAGAAGACATCTGTGTCTTTTTTAAGTAAGCTCCGCCCTTAGATTTTCCGCCATTTTGAGCAGTTTGTAAAACGCTTAAACCCGCTTTTAATCTGGATTTTTTGCATCACGTCCACAAAACTTTTTTTACATGAACTTTGGACCAATATCTAAAGATCTGTCAGATCGGATTTAAAAGAAAAATTGAAACATGCTTTTTTAATAATTCAATGAATATTGCAGTTTTATGCAAATTATTCTTCTGCCTCTAAATCATACATGCAAAGTAACATGTTCATGGCATTTGGCAAAGATGTAGAGTGTTAGTCCAAATATCAGTAAAAACCAATCTTACTCCAATTGGCCAAAGGGGGGCGCTATATCATTTTGAGCAGTTTGTGAAACGCTTAAACCCGTTAGGATTTTTTTTGCAATTTGCATGAAACATCCTACACACAATCTAAGGACCTTTATCTAAAAAGCCTATGAAGTGCACACACACAAATAATAATAATAATAATAATAATAAATATAGCTGCAAGCAGCGATAAAGTGGCCAAAGCCAAAAACACCTCAAATCATGAACACAGCCTGCAATGTGCGTGAAATCTTGCAAGCACATTCCCAATAGGTCAAGGAACAGATACCACCCTTCTCACATTGGCCTGTTATAGCGCCACCAGCAGGTCAACTTTTGCACAACACATTTTTGGAACAAAATGGACCAATCTTTGACGTCAGTAACGTCAAAGAGAGCACTGCCTGCGATCTTGACATTTTGTACTTTTATAGCCATTGTTTTCTGGCTTGAAGCGAGCCCACAATTGTTTCGAAGGAACAATATTTTCTAGTTTGTTTTTGTTCTTAGCCGACATGCATTCCATGAGTCTTACCTTCAATGAGTCATTGGAATGCAGAGAGATGCCGATGTAATTAGAAGCTTGGTAATTACAAACTTGGTGACAGAACATATTAAGCTTTGGATGAGAACTCTGTTAGTGTTTGTACAGGATGCGTGCAGGAATTCCAGAGCACGCCATGCACTGTCACGAAGGCACGAAGCACCTGCACCTGTCTCAGTAGAGTTAGAGCTACGTATAACCCTAACATTAATGCATGGAATAAATGGTGCATTTATATAGCGCTTTTCATATATTGCACATAACATTCACCCATGCACTCCGATGGCGGAGGAAACCATCCAATGCACAAACCTGCTCATCGGGAGCAATTAGAGGCTGTATTTTGATTGGCTTAAGTACCAGCTCTTATGCCTTAACTTAAAGGCCTATACATACTGTCTCCAGCAATCGAACTTCCGACTTTCCGACGTGCAGCTTTCCGATCCCTAATTCGGGGTAATGCTTTTCAGAAGATGCGAGTGCCGTCATTTTGTAGTTGAACCAGACCTTTCTGACGGACGGTTTGGTGGTCAGAGACAGTATGGACAGGCCTTTAAGTCAAGGCATGGTCAGTCTGTCACATCACGTCACACGTTTGCCCTACTCATATCTCCGCCACCGTTGCCAAGGGGCCTTCACCGCTCCACTCACATCCGACTCTGGGGCCTCGGCCTCGGACCGCAGAGTGGCACATACTCGGGGACCACCTCCAGGTAGGGACCCCTGGCGATATGACTGTGGACCTGGGGATATGGCTTTGGAGAACCAGGCGGGTTAGGGTTATAAATGCCGTAACTCCAATGGCACTTACAGGCCTCTTTGTGTATACATGTGACCTGACGGTCGCTTATCTCCCGATTAGGAAGTCTAAAGCCTCGTACACACTGAGGGCGAATTGGCGAATAGCGAATTAGCGTATGATTCGCCTTTTGTTTAAAACCTTATAAAGTCAATGGAAGCATCCACACCAAACGCGAATTTCGAAAAAGCGAAAAGGCGTCTGTTTTTTATTCGCCCTTGTGTCGAATTAAGCGAACGTTCAAAGGCGAATTCCTCTCTCTCTCTGTATCAAAGTAAGCTCACTCTACCCTATTTCAAGAGAGAGAGAGAGAGAATGGTGGAGGGACCTTCACGTTACATTGAGGCCGAGGGGAACAGTGTCGTTCTCCTTTTCCGTGTCTCATCTGCGTGGCTGCTTGGAAAAAGTAGCCTACTCGAATGTCTTACCGGTAAAAGCATGGTTTAGGCCTATGTGTTTGTTATTGTAGGCTACTTTATATCTGCAAAAAGACTAATGTTTAAAAATAAATCGCTGGGTATTAAATAGCCTACAATAGGATCCGAAATTAGTCGATTAGAAGGAAAGTACTGGAAATTCGACTCAAGTACAAATACCTACAAGTACAGGCTACTCAAGTAAATGTAGGCTACTTTTAGTTTACACTGACTTGCTTTTTTTACAGACCGAAATCGTTTTATTTCCGAGAGACCCAACCATTTAATCATTATTAAAACCCTCTTTCATGCTCACTGCAGCCGTGCAGCGTGCGCTGTTAACTGATTGACAGGCAGAAGAAGGCTACCAAGGAATCTATAATATTAAGATCGAAACAAAAGCCAGAGATTAAAAGGAATACTTTTAGGCTATTTTCTAACTACAGAGAGGTAAGTCATGGTTTAACTTGTACGCGGTCGCGGCTGCTATCTCATCATCCTGGCAGCAGGCTACGCATCACGCATGCATTACGCACGCACCAATATCTTTTACCCCTGCTGTTAAACTGATCCTAGACCAGCATTATCATTCATCTCGCTGCCTCACGGCTAACAGACCATGATCCTAGGTCAGGCCAGCCTAAACACAGCACACACGTTAAACAGAACTCCAGTAGCCTAGTTCGTTCCTTATAGCGCACGCCAGCGCGCGCACACACACACACACACATTGATTGATTGCTTTACAGTTTGCATAAAAAAAGCAGAAAGTACACACACAATACGGGTCCTCTTGGGTCTCTCGGGTAATACACATAATGATTGACAGCCCCGTATTCCGAGGGTGATGCGGCCATTCCGACCCGGCTATGATAAAACACTGACCGACCCTGTCTACTCTGCCCCCGGCCGGAGCTGAGGGGAGGGGGAACGGAGAACGCGTGTTGTCACTTGTCTCTTCTGTTCTTTTTCTTATTTAATAGGCTAACAACCACGGCCAGGTCTCATCATCACTTGAGGATATAGTTTCCATTGTTTTATTTGTTTCCCTATCTCCGTTCTCTTCTCTCCTCTCCTCTCTCTCCTTTCTTCTCCTTTCTCCTGTGGCTATGCAGGCAGATATCGCCCCCTCGTTTTTAGGCGAATTAAACGAATATTATACGCATATTCGCGTCGCTTTTTGGTGTGTATGGAAAAGGGCGAATGGCGAATTCTTCGCCTTTTTGGTTCGCTTATTCACGTCGCTTTCGCTAATTCGCCGGTGTGGACAGAGCTTTACTGGTACTTAAGACAATCAAAATAGAGACAGATTCTTGCTCAAGGACACTTCGACACTAACTCTGGGGGAGCCCGGGATCGAACTGGGAACCTTGCAGTTCCCATCTGGCCCTGAGCCACTGCCGCCCCTAACACTGTCTCAGTATAGATCTATAATCCTAACTCTGTCTCAGTATAGATCTATAATCCTAACACTCTCAGTATAGATCTATAATCCTAACTCTGTCAGTATAGATCTATAATCCTAACTCTGTCAGTATAGATCTATAATCCTAACTCTGTCTCAGTATAGAGCTATAATCCTAACTCTGTCTCAGTATAGATCTATAATCCTAACTCTGTCTCAGTATAGATCTATAATCCTAACTCTGTCTCAGTATAGATCTATAATCCTAACTCTGTCTCAGTATAGATCTATAATCCTAACTCTGTCTCAGTAGGGTTAGCTGGAAGACTAATGTTGTAAATAGTCATGCTAACACTAACAATGGGTGAATTTTACCAATATAATAAATTCCATCAAAACATATTTCTCATCAAAAAAGTACAACAATACATGGCAATTAGAGGTACATGAAATTTCACAAAAAAAAAATAAAATAAAAAAATAAAAATAATACATTATAACTGTTAACTGTATAACATAATACATTATAACACTAAACTATTTAAAATAATAGATTATAAATGCTGTTAACTGGTGGGATAGAATAGAAGGAAGTTGGCACAGATAAATAAGTCACACCCTGTGTTCTTTGGTGCATCATGTGAACTTAAAACACGAGGAAGTAAACACAGATACTTGATTCTCCCAGACTGATGGAGGAAAGATAACTGATGCGTTTCATCAAGCTGTCATCGTTAAAGGTTGATTCATTAATGTTGTTGTTGTAGACACCCTGTTTGCCCTGTTGGCTTCTCAGGAAAAAAAACAAAAAAACAAAACAAAAACAAAAAAAACATGTGAGAATGGTCCAAGGTAGTCTGACTGCAAGCGTCAGACTCAATCACACACTTCGTTTTAACAGGGGGTGGTGATGTGCGGACTGAAGTATCAGGCTAGGTCCAAGGCACCGTCTAATTGCATCAACTGCCCTTTGTGGGAGTATAGGATTCATTTTATTTATTTTTTACTATCTAGCGCTAACGCTGGGTGAAAATCACCTGAAGATCTGCTTGTATCGGCCATGACCCCCCAAATAATCATATTTTAACTGGGGACCCCCCACACACTGACGAGCACTTAGAGTTGAGTCATTACATTTTGTATAACTGGTTATATTGTGAAAATAGCCGATCAAAGCCAATCATCCATTCAGGGCAGAGTATCGGTCACTCAGTTTCATGACACACACACACACACACACACACACACACACACACACACACACACACACACACACACACACACACACACACACACACACACACACACACTATATTTACATCACTTGTGGGGACATTACATAGACTTCCATTCATGTGTATGCAAGTCCTGTGGCCTTACCGTAACCTCTATCCCTAACCGTTGTGGGGACCTACTATTTTGTCCCCACACTGTCAGAGGTCCCCTGCAGGTGACTGTGTGACCATGCGTTTAGTCCCCATAAGTATAGCTAGACAAACTCGCACGCACGCAGACACACACACACACACACACACACACACACACACACACACACACACACACACACACACACACACACACACACACACACACACACACACACACACACACACACACACACACACCCACCCACCCACCCCTCACATTTAGGAAATCTCTAACTCTAGCAGTCATCAAGCTTGTTGTTAATGAAGACATTACCAAGAGCACTCTTATATACCAAACTCTGCTGACATTATCACCAGGAATGCTGGTCCCTCATTGGCTGTAGGGGGACACCTACATACACTCCCAGAATCCCAGCCGTTTCAGGGCTACGGTCTTCATAAAACCCAGTCACCTTCATACATACCCAGGTCTTCATAAAACCCAGTCACCTTCATACATACCCAGGTCTTCATAAAACCCAGTCACCTTCATACATACCCAGGTCTTCATAAAACCCAGTCACCCAGGTCTTCATAAAACCCAGTCACCTTCATACATACCCAGCCCATTACAGTACTTGCACGCTCTGCTTGCACAGGTAATAACAACAACTAGAAGTAGTGCTCCTCCGAGCACAGGTCTCCACCAGGCCAGGCGTCCTGGTGGTGCTATAATAGGCCAATGTAAAAAGGGTGGCATGTGTTCTTCGCCAATCTTAGACCTTTCATGGCAGTTGGACACTGCATGCATGATTTGAGGCATTGTGTTCCAAAAATGTGTTTTGCTAAAGTCTACCAGCTGGTGGCGCTATAACAGGCCAATGTGAAATGGGTAGAATTTGTTCTTTGACATAGTGGGAATATGTGTGGCAAATTTCACGGTAATCGCAAGCTGCATTGATGATTTGAGGCATTTTGTTCAAAAACGGAGCAATCCTGCAAACTTTGGAAGCCAATATTAGTCAATTAGGATGGAATATGAAATATCAGACGGATCGGACTTGATCACATGACTATAGAGATACTGTGTACTGATTTGCATGATTGTTGGAGAAAATCTGATGGAGTAATAGCAAAGAATGTGTTTTACATAAGTTGTCCTCCTGGTGGCGCTATAAAAGGCAAATGTGAAAAATGCAGGGCAAAGGTTTATCCTTAGCCTCTAGGGAGTGTGCATACAAAGTTTTCTATTTATCAGTGGAGTTAAAGGTAAAAATCACACCCGTGTGAACTGAGCGGTGGTTTACCCACCAACCCCCCCCCCCCCTCCCCCTTCCCCCTTCCCCCCTGTGTGTGTGTGTGTGTGTGTGTGTGTGTGTGTGTGTGTGTGCGTGCGTGTGTGTGTGTGTGTGTGCCTGGTCTGGCCTGGCCTGAAAACAGCGCCCCTCCCTTAACATGTGTGGTCAGAAAAGGTACTACACCACAGGCTTGAGGCTACATACGGACGGACGCACCCACCCACCCACCCACATACATACATACCTACACACACGGCCACGCTATGGAGACGGTGTGACCACCGCTCAAAAAGACAAATTGCCCTGTTATAGCGCCACCATGAGGCTGATTTGAGAAATTTGAAGTGGCATTTTTTCCTCTGCCTAGTGGGAACGTGCACGGACAATTTCACTGTGATTGCACTCTGCGTTTGTGATTTGAGGCATTTTGTTCAAAACGGAGCAATCCTGCAAACTTTGGAAGCCAATTGTAGCCAATCAGGATGGAATATGGAAAATCAGACAGATCCATGTTGATCACATGACTGTAGAGATACTGTCTACCGATTTGTGGACAAAATCTCTAAGAGTAGTGTACAGAAATGTGTTTTGCAAACATCGGCCTCATGGTGGCGCTAGAACAGGGCCATTTGAAAAACATGGGGCAGAGGTTCTGAATTGGCATCCAGGGAGTGTGTGTGCTCATTTTGGCAGCGACCGGGCCAACGGCGCCGGAGATTTGCTGGTAACAACCTGGATGGACTCACGGACGGACGCACGCACGCAAGCACGGACGGACAGGTGTGAAAACATACTCTCCCCCATGCCTTCGGCTGGTGGAGACAACAACAATTTGCTTCACAGATAATAGAAACAAGCTTTTTCTGGGTCATGGTGGGATGGCCGGGGGGGCGCTCTCCATTCAGACATGCTGCCATTCAGACATTGACTTCTAACTGTCTGAGTGGCAACACTTCCATAGAAGTTAGGGTTAGGGTTAGGTATAGGGTTAGTGTCTGAATGGTGACACTTCCATAGAGGTTAGGGTTAGGTATAGGGTTAGTGTCTGAATGGTGACACTTCCATAGAGGTTAGGGTTAGGGTTGGTATAGGGTTAGTGTCTGAATGGTGACACTTCCATAGAAGTTAGGGTTAGGTATAGGGTTAGTGTCTGAATGGTGACACTTCCATAGAGGTTAGGGTTAGGGTTAGGTATAGGGTTAGTGTCTGAATGGTGACACTTCCATAGAGGTTAGGGTTAGGTATAGGGTTAGTGTCTGAATGGTGACACTTCCATAGAGGTTAGGGTTAGGGTTAGGTATAGGGTTAGTGTCTGAATGGTGACACTTCCATAGAAGTTAGGGTTAGGGTTAGGTATAGGGTTAGTGTCTGAATGGTGACACTTCCATAGAGGTTAGGGTTAGGTATAGGGTTAGTGTCTGAATGGTGACACTTCCATAGAGGTTAGGGTTAGGTATAGGGTTAGTGTCTGAATGGTGACACTTCCATAGAGGTTAGGGTTAGGGTTGGTATAGGGTTAGTGTCTGAATGGTGACACTTCCATAGAGGTTAGGGTTAGGGTTCGGTATAGGGTTAGTGTCTGAATGGGGGATGTCTGAATGGCAGCATGTCACCGGATGGCCAACTTGGAAGTACGCCAAAATAATGTGTCTCCCGTTGAACCATGTTAAGGATCACTGGTCAAAACCAACTGACCAATAGCGTACGCAAGCCTGCTAATCACTCTGTGTGAGTGTGTGTGTGTGTGTGTGCGTGCGTCTGTGTGTGCGTGCGTCTGTGTGTGTGTGTGTGTGTGTGTGGGTGGGTGTGTGTGCGTGCGTGCATGTGAGAGAGAGAGAGAGAGAGAGAGATAGAGAGAGAGAGAGAGAGAGAGAGAGAGAGAGAGAGAGAGATTTTCAAGGGTCCACAACAATGACAGACCAGTTTTGCTGTAGCTGTTGTCCTTTACCTGTATAAAATAATCCATTAGAACTCTTACCTGTTTAAAATAATAGATTATAAATGCTGTTAACTGGTGGGATAGAATAGAAGGAAGCTGGCACAGATAAATAAGTCACACCCTGTGTTCTTTGGTGCATCATGTGAACCAGGAAGAAAACACTGATACTTATTTAGTTAAGCTGTCATCGTGGGTTGATTAATTAATGCAGTCTGTCTCTAACTCTAGCTGTCATCAAGCTACCATGACAGCCGGGGTTCTTTTAAAAAGGACACCGCAATGAATGAACTATTCTGATTGATGCTCAGCCAAATGAGGAATGTCACTTTAGAGCCACATGACACGACGATAGGTGAGGAATGTCACGTACTGCCAAATGGCAAATGCTATGTTTTGGTCGCATGTGAACGCTGAAGACACGAGGAAGTAAACTCGCAGTCAGACTACTAAAGAAAACACATTTAGCAGTAGCTGTCAATCTGTCATCACATTTTGATGAAATGTTAAATGATTAATGTTGTTTACCACAGGAGACGTGCTCAGTGAGAGAGAGAGAGAGAGAGAGAGAGAGAGAGAGAGAGAGAGAGAGAGAGAGAGAGAGAGAGAGAGTCCACAATGACAGACCAGAGAGGGAGGGAGGGAGGGAGGGAGAGAGAGAGGGAGAGGGAGGGAGGGAGAGAGAGAGAGGGAGAGAGGGAGAGAGAGAGAGGGAGAGAGGGAGAGAGAGACAGGCACACACTTCATTGACCGGGGTACCCTAAGACATCCTGTGGCTCGGGTGGGGACCCCCCAATTGATTAACTTAAATGTGCAACATTGTTTGCTCACTCAACAGTAAACTAACCAACATGAAGTTTAAGTGTATAGAGGGTATCTGCACATTTCTAAAGTGACAATTTAAGGACCAAATTGGGCAAATTGTCAAATATTAGAGGCAGAAATCGTGAAAATAGCCAATCTACATGCTCACAACGGCGTTGTGGGCGGGGGGGGGGGGGGGGGGGAGTGTCTCCAGTTTAAATATGATTATTTTGGGGGTCATGGCCTGAAAAGGTTGAGAACCACTGGCCTAAGGATGTGCACTTAGCCTATAGCACTTACCCTAGAGGACCAAACATGCTTATGCAAAGGGTAAAATGTCATTTAGAATGCATTCTTATGCAGACTGGTGTCAGGCCATTTTCTACTTGGCATCCTGCTGTACATGGAAGCTAGGGCATTCACGAAGAGTGATTTTTAGTATTCGAATTATTCGACCTCAAAGTATTTGAATAGTCGAATATTCGACAGAACTGGCCAAACTGTCCAAACTGTCAAATATTAAGTAAGCAAGAGGCGAACATTGTGAAAATATTTTCACAATATTTATCTTCGGAACCGAGTCACATTAAATGTAATACCTACAATTCGTCGTCCAGGGTGTTTTAGGGAAGGGAGAAGAGTCTGGGATGCGTGGAGCGTCGTCCAGAGGGAGAAGAGTCTGGGACGCGTGGAGCGTTGTCCAGAGGGAGAAGAGTCTGGGACGCGTGGAGCGTCGTCCAGGGTGTTTTAGGGAAGGGAGAAGATAATCCTAACTCTGTCTCAGTATAGATCTATAATCCTAACTCTGTCTCAGTAGGGTTAGCTGGAAGACTAATGTTGTAAATAGTCATGCTAACACTAACAATGGG
>NC_137820.1:3921796-4044296 GCF_963921795.1 Nannobrachium achirus | reverse complement strand
ATGGCGGACCGGAGCTTTTATACATGTGTAACATAAGCGAGCATCTATTGCCATCTGCGCTTCTAAAGTGTAGTTTTGAGATAATGGACATTAAAGATGAGATGGCCCGTCCGCCTCAATGTTATGGGATTACTATTTTGTGCTCGTGGATCCGTGATGAGGATAAATCAGCGACGGAGATCGACTCGGGACCTTCCGCCATTGTACTCGGTAGGATACCAGCCGTTACAGTATATTACTTTTCACGAGATATCTCGGGATCGGCACTCCGGATACTTGAGTACTTTTCACGAGTATTCTCGGGAATGGCACTAAATCGGTTAATGTTGATCTATTGATGAATTACCATGTGCTGTCCTTACTTATTGTAAATCACTCTGGATTACTGAACTGTACATTGTGTGATACAGTATCTCTAAGAGTCATTAAACAAACATTGTGTGATACAGTATCTCTAAGAGTCATTAAACAAACATTGTGTGTGATACAGTATCTCTAATAGTCATTAAACAAACATTGTGTGATACAGTATCTCTATTAGTCATTAAACAAACATTGTGTGATACAGTATCTCTAATAGTCATTAAACAAACATTGTGTGATACAGTATCTCTAATAGTCATTAAACAAACATTGTGTGTGATACAGTATCTCTATTAGTCATTAACCCATTTAGGCCTAGAATTAGAAGGATTCAAAAGACACTTATAGAATCGGGTCAAAATTCTAATGTTCACGACTTTTCAAAAATAGCAGATCTACGAGCTCGCAGCGCGGCACTCGGTGCCGCGCTGTGAGCTTGTATATCTGCTATTTTTCAATAGTTAAAGCATAAAATAATGATACACAAAATGTGTACCCGTTCTAAATGGGTTAAACAAAACGAGTCGTTCAGATGTTTCATACTCCCTCCTGATTGGCTAAGATCTTTCCACAACATTTCAATTAATTGTACTTTTGTTTTCAAAGTGTGGCTGTAGGTTAAACCAAACAATAAGAGTATCAACAGTACATAAACACTGACCTGAGGTCTGTTAAACCTAACATTAAGGGTACCAACAGTACATAAACACTGACCTGGGGTCTGTTAAACCTAACAATAAGAGTATCAACAGTACATAAACACTGGCCTGAGGTCTGTTAAACCAAACAATAAGAGTATGAACAGTACATAAACACTGACCTGAGGTCTGTTAAACCTAACATTAAGGGTATCAACAGAACATAAGAGCTGACCTGAGGTCTGTTAAACCTAACAATAAGGGTATCAACAGAACATAAACACTGACCTGAGGTCTGTTAAACCTAACAATAAGAGTATCAACAGTACATAAACACTGACCTGAGGTCTGTTAAACCTAACAATAAGGGTATCAACAGTACATAAGAGCTGACCTGAGGTCTGTTAAACCTAACAATAAGGGTATCAACAGTACATAAGAGCTGACCTGAGGTCTGTTAAACCTAACATTAAGGGTATCAACATGAACATAAGAGCTGACCTGAGGTCTGTTAAACCTAACATTAAGAGTCAATAGTACATAAACACTGACCTGAGGTCTGTTAAACCTAACAATAAGAGAACACTGACCTGAGGTCTGTTAAACCTAACATTAAGAGTATCAACAGTACATAAGAGCTGACCTGAAGCCAGTGAAGCCAAACAGCACCGCCTGCAGGAAGCCTCCCATGCCGGTCAGGAAGTTCACCGCTCCCGTACCGTCCGCTGATTCACTCCATACCTGAGAGAGTGAGAGTGTGAGTGGAGACGTTAATTTATTATCACTCCACACCAGGGCATCAACGACTTGTGATTTTTGCAAGTCGACTCGACTCAGTAAAAAGTTGAGTTGAACTCGACTTAATCGTTTGATGACGTCATCACATCACACACCACCCCCCAATTATTTTGGGTTAATTGGGGGGTCCCCAGATGATTAACTTAATGGGCAACATTGTTTTCTCACTCAACTGTAAACAAACCAACATAAAGTTTAAGTGTATAGATAGAGGGCATATGCAAATTTCTAAAGTGCCAATTTAAGGACTTTTTAATACCTCTAAAATGACAAATTAAACATTGTCCAAATTGTCAAATATATGGAGGCAGAAATTGTGAAAATAGCAGATCTACATGCTCACAACGCCTCACAACGCGAGGCGTTGTGAGCATGTAGATCTGCTATTTTTACAATAGAAAGTTTTTTTTTTTTTTTTTCAACTTTCTCTGGTGGGAGTCAACTTGTGTAATGTTAATGCCCTAGTCCAGACTAGGGCTGACCTCCATTAGTGGAATTAGACGAATATGGAGTCTTCAGTCGACTACCAATCTCTTAGTCGAACAATGATATATATTTTTTTCCCCTTTTTTTTTGCATGATTCAACTGAGAGATTGGCCCAATTTGTTAGGGAAAAAATAGGATTTATATCCTATTAATCTAATACACACATTTCATGTAAAAGTGCTTAGTTTCTGTGCAACAACAGTAAACATGCTGTCTAGAACCTAGCCTAGTTACATCACACTAGTGATGGCCAACCAATTGGCTTTGATGCTATCTTAGAATAGATGTCCACCTGTTTGACACTGCAGACTAGAGTTCTCAACGGGCCTGACAATTAAGGCCCGGCCCTAACTGGGCCCTGGTGGGCCAGCCCGAAGCCCGGCCCGACCCTTTCAATAATCATATTTACGGCCCTGAAAGCCCGAGAGAAAAAGAAAAAAAAAAGTCGCCAATAGGCTGCACAAGTGTCTCAAATTACAGCAGAGTGAGAGAACGGACATAGGTCTAAAATAGTTGGAGAAATGGCAACTTCACATGTTCAGTTGTTCATAAAACATGCCAAGATCTGCACAACATAGTCTAAAGTTAAATCCCTGTCATACAGTACAGTACATCTCTCATGCTCTCTCTCCCTGACGTTCTCGCTGCCTGTGATTTATATTTCCTCCTTCCAACGGTGACGCACCAAACACAGCAGCACCAGACAGGGCAGATCTATAAACCCAAAATGTGTTCATTTCGCTCGCATTCTGGGCTTGCAGATCTGCTATGATCACTGCGTGACACCACAACATTCTTCAACATGCAATACAAATCAGGCTTGTGTGCCTTCTGCAAGTCTAAGCACCGCCATGGCTGTACACCCTTTAGTAATATAAATGCACACAGCATCACACGGACACTTCATTAACCAGAAAGCATATGGAATTAATAATATCTTTACCAGACGAGATGATCGTCTGTAACAAGGTAAGGTTGTCAACTTGTAGTTGATGTTGTTGTTACTGTTGAATACAATCCTCCTCCTCCTCCTCCTCCTCAAGTCCTTGTCAAAATAACCAAGTTTTTTTCCTCTTTGAATGTACGTTTCTTGGATTTATATAACTGATAACAAACTTGTGGAACACCAAGCTGTGTTTTAACATCGCAACCGGCCTCTCCAACACAGAGCTCATGCTGCTAACGCTCTGAGGCAGAACGACTGTATATCCAAAGGTTATGTAAGTGACGTCATCACAACAACCAAGCTACTAGTAGGCAATACTTCCGTACGCATCACTGATCATCCTTGGTCCTTTGGTCAGACTTCAGTACCGCGGTGCAGACAGACAGACAGGGATGCATCTGTTCTCTGTTGCTTGAGGCCCGGCCCGGCCCGATCAATTATCATTTATTTTAGGCCCAGCCCTACCCGACAACGAATTTGAGACTTGAGAATAAAACGGACAATTTCATTTTTTTAAAAAGAAAACAATTATTCTCTACGACCTCATGCACACCGGATTCGAATTAGCCGTGCGACGAGTGGCTGCGGCCGTGCGTTTTCTTTTCTCGATCGAACCCAGTTCGATGTGTGCGTCTTGTCGCATGCGGTAAAAAACTCATCACTCCTTTTATGACTCCTTTTGGGATCCACAGCGCCGATTCCGCACAGCATTGCACACCAAATCCAATGCGTTTTATTCATGCCGCAAACGGAAGAAACACAACTGTCCTGTGTGCAAAGGGCTTAACCTGGAATGACGTCATCACACTATCCTACCTGGAACGGTTCCTGGATGTTATCAAAGCACTTCTGCAGCAGGTGTAGAGCCTTCTCAGCATCACCCAGCTCCAACCAGCCCACTGCAAACATCGACTGGAGATACCGTGCGCGCACACACACACACACACACACACACACACACACACACACACACACACACACACACACACACACACACACACACACACACACACACACACACACACACACACACAAAGATCGTACCATGTCATGGAGGTTAAATAAAGATCTTACCATGTCATGATGGTTAAATAAAGATCGTACCATGTCATGGTGGTTAAATAAAGATCTTACCATGTCATGATGGTTAAATACAGATCGTACCATGTCATGATGGTTAAATAAAGATCGTACCATGTCATGATGGTTAAATAAAGATCATACCATGTCATGATGGTTAAATAAAGATCGTACCATGTCATGATGGTTAAATAAAGATCATACCATGTCATGATGGTTAAATAAAGATCGTACCATGTCATGGTGGTTAAATAAAGATCGTACCATGTCATGATGGTTAAATAAAGATCATACCATGTCATGACGGTTAAATAAAGATCGTACCATGTCATGGAGGTTAAATAAAGATGGTACCATGTCATGGAGGTTAAATAAAGATCTTACCATGTCATGGAGGTTAAATAAAGATGGTACCATGTCATGGAGGTTAAATAAAGATCTTACCATGTCATGGAGGTTAAATAAAGATGGTACCATGTCATGGAGGTTAAATAAAGATCTTACCATGTCATGGAGGTTAAATAAAGATCTTACCATGTCATGGAGGTTAAATAAAGATGGTACCATGTCATGGTGGTTAAATAAAGATCATACCATGTCATGGAGGTTAAATAAAGATCTTACCATGTCATGGAGGTTAAATAAAGATGGTACCATGTCATGGTGGTTAAATAAAGATCTTACCATGTCATGGAGGTTAAATAAAGATCTTACCATGTCATGGAGGTTAAATAAAGATGGTACCATGTCATGGAGGTTAAATAAAGATCTTACCATGTCATGGAGGTTAAATAAAGATGGTACCATGTCATGGAGGTTAAATAAAGATGGTACCATGTCATGGAGGTTAAATAAAGATCTTACCATGTCATGATGGTTAAATAAAGATGGTACCCATGTCATGGAGGTTAAATAAAGATGGTACCATGTCATGGTGGTTAAATAAAGATCTTACCATGTCATGGAGGTTAAATAAAGATGGTACCATGTCATGGTGGTTAAATAAAGATGGTACCATGTCATGATGGTTAAATAAAGATCTTACCATGTCATGGAGGTTAAATAAAGATCTTACCATGTCATGGTGGTTAAATAAAGATCTTACCATGTCATGGAGGTTAAATAAAGATCTTACCATGTCATGGAGGTTAAATAAAGATGGTACCATGTCATGGAGGTTAAATAAAGATCTTACCATGTCATGGAGGTTAAATAAAGATCGTACCATGTCATGGAGGTTAAATAAAGATGGTACCATATCGTACCCATGTCATGATGGTTAAATAAAGATGGTACCATATCGTACCCATGTCATGGTGGTTAAATAAAGATCGTACCATGTCATGGTGGTTAAATAAAGATCATACCATGTCATGGAGGTTAAATAAAGATCGTACCCATGTCATGGCAGGTCCGTCGGGGTCGGTGACGGCCTCGTAGATCTCCAGGTCGTTTCTCCTGACCTCGCGGGTCACGGGGAACCCCAGAGGATAAGACAGCAGCACCGTGTCTGCCTGCTTCACCGGGTGACCTGGGGAGAGAGATCATAACCACCCAAGGAGAGTTTGAAAATATGACCAATGATGAAAAACTCCCATACCTGCTGGGTGAAGTAAAACAATGTGCAAACACAGCAGCAAGATTCGTGAGCTGCTGTGATAAGAGAAGGATATCAAATGGAACCCAACCACTTTAAAAACCATTGTATATATATCACTGCTCTGCCTGCACGTTACCGTGATGCATGAAAACTGTTTTCACCTGTATATATTTTGTTCTGATTGTATTGTATCTAATACATACAATTCAGCAAACACAAAGTGGTGGCAATTCTCAAACAGAATGTTTAGCTCCATTCTCTCACAACACCTCTCACAAACATAGCCACCACGTCAAACAAGCGTGACAATTTTGCACTGTCCACATTTTAAACATGCCACTCTTTGAACCGCATTTATTTCAATTTAACAAAGTTTCGCCTTTCGCCTCACGCAGAGCAGCCAGTCCTGAAGGAGTATCTTGACAGTGCTCATAAACTGGTCACCAGAGTATCAAGTTACAGAGGAGGGGGGAGGGGAGCTGAGCGGAGGAGAGAGAGAGAGAGAGAGAGAGAGAGAGAGAGAGAGAGAGAGAGAGAGAAAGAAAGACGGGGAAGGGCCCGGGGAGCTGAGCGTCCGTATACACCACGTCATCGCATCACCAATACCTTTCACAAAACCTTTTTTTTTCAAAAAACTTTTTTTTTTTCAAAAAACTTTTTTTTTTTCAAAAAACTTTTTTTTTCAAAAAACCTTTTTTTCCCAAAAATTTTTTTTTTCAAAAAACTTTTTTTTTTCAAAAACTGAACTCTAGACTTAACTTCTAGTTGTGTACACTTCTGCTTTGGCAATGTAAACGCATGTTTTCTCATGCTAATAAAGCCCTTTGAATTGAATTGAATTGAATTGAATTGAATTGAATTGAATTGAATAGACCGTTTGTCAGCCTTCTGATTGGTCCCTGAGACTCCCTGACTGGCCAACCAGAAAAAAACATTCACTTTTTGCTATCGGGGGTGGAGTTTGTGCAGTGGAGAATGTTGCTTCAGGCTTTCAAAAACTGTCCGCAGTGCGCGACACGGAGATCGGCCGGTACGGTGATAGCGACGGCAAGCGTCAAGCGATCTCGCTCATCATAACGAATAAGCTTCAACAAACTAGTTCACATGTACCTTATCAATGGTCTAAGAGTCACGATTGGGTACATATAATTTAAATGGGCAGAATTACGAAAAGCCAGCCTATTATGTGAGGAGAAACATTCTCTCTGTCCTCTTCCTAGTACCCAAGATGCAATGCGCTTCTCTTTCTATCTCTGATCCAGAGGATTAAACTAATTAAAACATTTATTTTTCGGGGGAAAACTACTGTTTTGCTATGTAATTACTGTACCTTTTTCTTCCCTTTTTATTAATATCACGTAGATGTGTTTTTTGTGGTACTTTATATAGCTGTAATGAGGCTATGAAGGGGAAAAAAATCCCATCCACTTCCACTATAAAAGAATCTGCAAAGAGGATTCTGTCCCACTGGGATTAAACACATTAAAACATATATTTTCGGGTAAACCCCCTGTTTTGCAATGTAACTACTGTACCTTTGTCTTCCCTTTTTATTAATATCACCTAGGTGTTTTTCCTTTGGTACTTTATATAGCTGTAATGAGGCTATGAAGGGGAAAAGAATCCCATCCACTTCCACTATAAAAACAATCTGCCCAGGGTTAATGTCCCATCATAGTAACAGGGCAGAATGGGGCGGGATTTACAAAAGGGTTTATTGAATTGAGAGAGAGAGAGAGAGAGAGAGAGACAGACAGACAGACAGACAGACAGACAGACAGACAGACAGACAGACAGACAGACAGACAGACAGACAGACAGACAGACAGACAGAGAGAGAGAGAGAGAGAGAGAGAGAGAGAGAGAGAGAGAGAGAGAGAGAGACAGACAGGGAGAGAGAGAGAGAGAGAGAGAGAGAGAGAGAGAGAGAGAGAGAGACAGACAGACAGACAGACAGACAGACAGACAGACAGACAGACAGACAGACAGGGAGAGAGAGAGAGAGAGAGAGAGAGAGAGAGAGAGAGACAGACAGGGAGAGAGAGAGAGAGAGAGAGAGAGAGAGAGAGAGAGAGAGGGAGAGAGATCAGTCCACCCGGTCTCAGTGTACATGAACTGTACTGTACTTAACTGTCCTTGAACATAAAATGCGGGAGAACCACAGTCCTAGTGGACTCCTGATGTGTCTTAGTGCCAAATCAGTCTCAAGAAAACTCAGGGGACTGACAATCAATAAGTCTTATGATCAAAATGAAAACATAATAATGTTATGTAAAACAAAAAGTCAACGGTACCTCTGACGTATCCGTCGTATTCCGGGTGGAACTTGTGCTCCTGGTCGAAGGGGATTTTCATCTTGTCCGCAACCTCCTGCCACTCCTTGGGAGCCGGGAACTGGAGCAGCTCTGCCAACTCCACCGCAAACTGGAGACTGGTGCACACACGCACGCACGCACGCACACACACACGCACGCACGCACGCACGCACGCGCACACACACACACACACACACAGTTTATTACCACTGTATTTAGAGAATATCGTCTCTGTTGGGTGTAAACCTCACATGTTCACTATGATTAGCCTACTTTCAGGATTCAAATGAAAAAAAAAAAAGCGTAAAAACTGCAGACTGACAAGCTGGAGCTCGCGGATCCACAACTTTTGCCGCTTTTGTGTGACACGGCAGTAAATGATCAAGAATAAGAGGTTTCTTCTCGACAGTGGCGATACGCAGCCTCAGGTAGCGTACAGAGCGTCCATGACTTCTACCTTTCAACACCCTAAAGCCCTTTGCACACAGGACAGTTGCGTTTTTTTTTCGTTTGCTGCATGAATAAAACGCATTGGATTTGGATCCCAAAAGGAGTCATAAAAGGAGTGATGAGTTTTTTTTACCGCATGCGACAAGACGCACAAATCGAACTGGGTTCGATCGAGAAAAAAGCGCACGGCCGCAGCCACTCGTCCCACGGCTATTTCGGATCCGGTGTGCATGAGGTCGTAGAGAATCTTTGTTTTCTTAAAAAAAAAAATGAAATTGTCCGTTTTATCCGTACGGATAAACGCGTCTGTGTGCAAAGGGCTTTTAGTCCAGTAATTTTAGGCCAAAATTAGGCTAAACCTAAAACAAATTGCAATTCAGTAGCGAAGTGTGATGTCACTTCCGTGAAATGGCGTGGAATGTCGCCCTCTACGGGGTTCATGCTGGTATTGTTTTGTATTCAAATCGCCATTGGGGAATTTGCGATCACCGCATATAAGAACTGTGTTAAAAATATAAACACACCATGCTCTCGGATTGACCCAAATGGATATAAAGCATCGACTAAGGTGGAAATGTACAGATTTACCCAAAGAGTAACACAATAAACGCTAGAAACGAGTTACACAGGCTATATCAGATATGAATGAATATCATAAACTATGCAGAACCCCCCCGCTGACAGAAACGCGCACATGGTGTGTTTATTTTTTTAACACAGTCCTTATATGCGGCGATCGCAGATTCCCCAATGGCGATTTGAATACAAAACAATACCAGCATGAACCCCCTAGAGGGCGACATTACGCACAAATGACGACATGGCTTCGTTTCTCTATAGTAGCAGACTCAACTGATTTTGTATCCTCAATATGTCCTTAGTAAGAGAAAAAAAGGCCCAAGGAATCCCATCACGGGAAAGTTTTGAAAACGACCTACCTACCTTCACTTACTATACACTACACCAGTGCTACTCAACCCGCGGCCCGCGGGCCGCATGCGGCCCGCACCGCCTGTCTGTGCGGCCCGTCATGACCATACCAATAAAAATATGATTTTTCTAAGCCTGGCAAAGTTAACGCGCAACGCAAAATGCGGTGATGTTTGAGCCTCAGTGGACTCCGTAGTCAGGAAGCGAATGCAGTCACTGCACAGAACACAGCCTGAACACAGCAGTGCGGAGATGCTGGCGGCTACACTAGATCTATTGTACAACGAGACGGTCAGACAGACAAATCTGCGGAGATTTTGCAGCAGACAACCACAGTCGGGCTCACTGGAGTGGAGACGCATGACGGTCGTGCGATATGAACGCGCTCGCGACCGTCATGTTTTAGGCTAGTGAAGACGTAGTCCTTGTCTGTGCTTGTCTCTGCCTCCGCGGCTCCGCCAGTCAGCACCGACATACAGTGCACACATCCCAACAGATCGTAGCAGCCAGGGAACTATGCTTGTACCCCACATGGGGAAGTTTTCTCATGCCAATAACGCTCCTTTTCATTAATAGGACGGATTTAAAATAAATAGACGTTTATACTTCTTATTCAATCACTCAAACCCCAGCATCCCTATTCTTGGGGGACATTCATCAAAAAATAGCCGATAATGCATCTTGTGGTGAGCTTGTAGATTTTTGGTTAAGAGTTGTTGTTTTATGGAAAAATAACTCAAGTAAAGTTCAACTCAGCCAGTTGTACTGTACTTGTAAAACATTTGATGCTTTGAGCTTTGTAATTTAAACACAACTAACTGCTCATTGAAGGAGATTGACCAAAAATAGCCGATCTACAAGCTCCAATGAATCTTGTGGTGAGCTTGTAGATCGGCTATTTTTGGTGAATGTCCCCCAAGAATAGGGATGCTGGGGTTTGAGTGATTGAATAATAAGTATAAACGTCTATTTATTTTAAATCCGTCCTATTAATGAAAAGGAGCGTTATTGGCATGAGAAAACATACCTTTACATTGCCAATGTTCACTAGCCTTGCATACCCAGACACAGGGGCGGTTCCAAAAAGATTGAACTAGTTCTGTTAATTTTCACTTCACATTTTGTGAATAAAGCCTAATTTGATCAAGTTCGATAATTTCTTCATTCCATCCATAATCTTTTGGTTCAATGAGGTTTGGCCTGGCTTATATAGATGGAAATGTGGCTGTTTTCTTTGTGTTTGCTTAATTATTAAGCTTGTCATGAAGCCTGTTACAAAATCATTGTAAACGTCCAAAATAGGACCGTCATTTTTAGGTTGCGGCCCTTTGGACTTTAGGTATTTTGCTGAGTGGCCCCTGAGCCTTCCTAAGTTGAGTAGCCCTGCACTACACTATAAAGGAAAACATGACTCCCAAAAAATCTGCTTTAAGTGGGATGTGAGGGGTCAAACTAGGGGTTTTTAATTATTCTGAATCAATTGCAAGCATTTGTTTTGCACGAAAAACATTCCTTGGGCAAGAAATGGCCCCTCAAAACGATGATGAGTCATCAATTTTCACAGTCTTTTGGGGTCCGTTTTTAACCCAAGGAATGTTTTTCATGCAAAACAAATGCTTGCAATGGATTCAGAATAATTAAAAACCCCTAGTTTGACCCCTCACATCCCACTTAAAGCAGATTTTTTTGGGAGTTCCTTTATAGTGTAGTGTATAGTAAGTGAAGGTAGGTAGGTCGTTTTCAAAACTTTCCCGTGATGGGATTCCTTGGGACTTTTTTTTCCCTCACTAAGGACATAGGATACATGACATGAGGATTCAGAATCAGTTGAGTTTGCTACTATTGCAATTTGTTTTAGGTTTTTTCATATAATGACTGGACTATTTAGACAGACAGCTCCATTCACCAGACAGACAACACCCTCCTGTTGACAGACAGACATGTCCAATCTGATGAACTCACTGATACAGTTCCTTGTCAATAATCCCACACGGAGCAAAACTGAGCTACGGTAAAGACATCTTCATTTGTAGAGGACATCGTATCGGTCCCCATGCGATCCAACGGTCACTGAGCATAATTATGGAGCATGGACATATCAACAGCCCTGTGTGAGCCAAGTGGCTTTGAGGAGCGCTTGTTTTAAGTCACTCAACGAGAAAACTAATAGAAGCCGTGGCTTCACAGAGCTTATTGACACCAAGGTGCTCATAATGGCAACGGTGGATTCTTTTTTTTAAACAAAGTCTTGACAAAGCTTTTCAATGCTTTTCAAGCCTATACAATGCTGGTATCGGTATTGGCGAGTATTCTAGTCATTCTGATACCACACACCATTCGACACCTGATGTCTCTAGTTTGAAAGCACTCCTTCTCACTCATACTGACTCCTCATGACTCCTACCGACTATGTTTTTTGCCACTCAGTAGGCGTTTCCGCATAACTTCCGGGTACAATGATATTCACGCATATTCCCTCTATTTAGGTGCGATGACTACCATAACTCAGAGGGTAAGGGTCCATTTGGTTCCATTTGTACTCTCTCAGACTTAAAGACCCCGTAACGGCCCATTTGGAACCCTCTCCAGGAACCCTGAACCACACTTTGAGAGCCCTTGTCCTGAATTTAATTTTTTAACCCATTCATAACGGGTACACATTATTGCGTATCATTATTTTATGCTTTAACTATTGAAAAATAGCAGATATACAAGTTCACAGCGCTGCACCGAGTGCCGCGCTGCGAGCTTGTAGATCTGCTATTTTTGAAAAATCGTGAAAATTAGAATTTTGACCTGATTCTATAAGTGTCTTTTGAATCCTTTTAAGAGTTTTTGAAAAACCTATGTTTCTATGTCAGCAATCTGGCCAGCCATCGTCAAAGAAAAGGTCCCACTTAACTGGAGCTCAGTTAGGTTCTTGAGAGACTACTGTGTCAGTGGTTCTCAAACCTTTTCATGTGAAGGACCCCCAAAATGATATGTATTTGGCCATGGACCCCATCTCAAAATATTTAGTTCCAGGGACCACCCAGAAGCAACATTTGAGTTACAAATGTTCGCTTTGAAAATACATATTGTCAAAGATTTGTACACATTTTCACGACTTTTTCAAAAATAGCAGATCTACAAGCTTGTATAATATGTATAGGCGAGCTTGTATATCTGCTATTTTTCAATAGTTAAAGCAGCTAACGGATTGGTACTCTGTACCAACCGATACGCCAAATATGAGTGTGGGAATCGTGAAGCTGTCTGTAATCATCATTAATACAATCAGATTGGAGGCTTTTCTGTCTCAACGAAAGAGGCTGTCGATTGAGGGAATCCCAAAGGTAGAATTCATGGCTGTAGCCTCTGTGTTGCATGCAGCTGGGTTTCATTATGAAGGATGTGTTATGAATAGTCCTAGAAGTACCTGAGCTTGGCCACTGCTGGGTTTCATTATGAAGGATGTGTTATGAATAGTCCTAAAAGTACCTGAGCTTGGCCACTGCTGGGTTTCATTATGAAGGATGTGTTATGAATAGTCCTAAAAGTACCTGAGCTTGGCCACTGCTGGGTTTCATTAAGCAGGATGTGTTATGAATAGTCCTAGAAGTACCTGAGCTTGGCCACTGCTGGGTTTCATTAAGCAGGATGTGTTATGAATAGTCCTAGAAGTACCTGAGCTTGGCCACTGCGTTGGGTTTCATTATGAAGGATGTGTTATGAATAGTCCTAGAAGTACCTGAGCTTGGCCACTACGTTGGGTTTCATTATGAAGGATGTGTTATGAATAGTCCTAAAAGTACCTGAGCTTGGCCACTGCTGGGTTTCATTATGAAGGATGTGTTATGAATAGTCCTAGAAGTACCTGAGCTTGGCCACTGCTGGGTTTCATTAAGCAGGATGTGTTATGAATAGTCCTAGAAGTACCTGAGCTTGGCCACTGCTGGGTTTCATTATGAAGGATGTGTTATGAATAGTCCTAGAAGTACCTGAGCTTGGCCACTGCTGGGTTTCATTATGAAGGATGTGTTATGAATAGTCCTAAAAGTACCTGAGCTTGGCCACTGCGTTGGTGTACACTGAGTTGTTGACATTGTGGTAATACTCGTCAGGTGGCATCACACCTGAATGGAAACACAGAAACCACATATGAAGCACGCTTTCTCCAAAAAACAGGGTTTTGAGACATGGACCCATATGGGGGAAAAGATCACCTTGTTCTCAATAGTTTTGTAATAATGCAATCATAAAGACTTGATTAATGCTAAAAGTACTATATGGTTATCTTAGTCCTCTAGTTAACTAGTATTTTCCTCCCCACTCATTGAAACATTGATGGTATCAGTATTCTCTGTCAGTACCTAGGATTTAACGTTTGTAGCTAAAAATTGATCATACAGTATTCCATAGACGCTCCAGAAAAACAATATTATGCGACCGCATAATCAGCTAAATGGCGTAGTTCATTTTCAAAAAGGGCACATAATCATATATTTCCGTGCAAACGTCCTGTGTATTATGCAACGTTCCGCAGATTTTGCAACTTCACACAATTTCACATCATAAAATCACATTGCAATATTAAGGATTTTAGCCCACATAATCAAGGATTCTTGCCCGTGTTTTTCTGGAGGGTCTATCTGTAGACACCTAGGATGTGGTAACAGTGTAGCTAAATGCTGATCATTGATTGGTCGGTACCTAGGACCAGGGCTTCCAACGTAAAACAGACGTAAAACGTAAAAGGTCTTATTTGAGATGATCCTTTTAGGCAGGGTGTTTAACTGTACTTGTACTGTACTACATTTCTATTGTATTGACTATACTTGTACTGTTCTCCATCTCTGTCTAATAAAATAATCAATCAATCAAAAAAAAGGATGTGGTGATCATTGATTGGTCGGTACCTAGGATGTGGTTACAGTGTAGCTAAATGGTCATCACTGATTGGTCGGTACCTAGGATGTACTGATCATTGATTGGTTGGTACCTAGGATGTACTGATCATTGATTGGTTGGTACCTAGGATGTACTGATCATTGATTGGTTGGTACCTAGGATGTGATATCGTTGGTCCTCGGGGCTCCAGGTTGCCTTGGAAACCCAGTAGTCGGCCACGCCCCAGATGACCTCACTGCCGCGCCGATCCGTGAACATGGTCAAATCCTGAGTGACCACGCACACACACACACGCACACACACACACACACACACACACACACACACACACACACACACACACACACACACACACACACACACACACACACACACACACACACACACACACACACACACACACACACACACAGCAGGCTTGTCAACTCTCCTGGATTTCCCAGGAGTCTCCTGGATTTTGAACCCCTCTCCTGGGAGTCTCCTGGATTGGCAAATCTCCTGGATTTTGTATCAAACTCCCAAAATTCACCAGAATACAGGAAATGACATCTACTATGTTGACAATTTTCTGGGGGAGGACCCCCAGACCCCCCGCTTTAGGGGTGGGGGCAATGCATGCAAGAAAGATCATACAGATATTCACTTAAGTAATGACTTAAAGATGAGAAATCATTATTAAAGATGTCCTTTTGCTTCAGTCATCAAATCTGTACACCAACATTTGGCATTTTAAGGCTGAAATTGTACCCATGCTAGTAAAGCAAGCCTGATAAAAGTATCAAACATGAACAAAATTCACCAGAACACAGGAGATTAAATCTAGCCTACTATGTTAAAAATGTTCTGGGGAGGACCCGCTTTAGGGGTGGGGGCAATGCACGCAAGATCATATAGATATTCACTTAAGTAATGACTTACAGATGAGACGTCATTATTAAAGATGTCTTACTTTGCTTCTGTCATCAGATCTGTACACCTACATTTGGCATATTAGGCTGAAAGTGTACACATGCTAGTAAAGTAAGCCTGATAAATCTATCAAACATGCACAAAATTCAACAGAACACAGGAAAATACATCTATTAATACGTTTTGACCGCCCGGCCCCCAGACCCCGGTTGGGGAGTTCCGTTCACCCACCAAAAATAAATCTCCTGGATTCTGACAGTCCAATGTTGACAACCCTGACACACAGTTAAACCCCTTCTAAAGGGGTGTGCATCATATTCGTTGTTAAAATAAATGTTAAATAGCTCTGTGTGTGTTTCTATAATTGTGGGCTCGCTAAAAGTGAGCACACGTTGTTATCTTCCTTATTTATCTATCAAGTTCTCCTCAAAATGACGTAATATATCAGTCAAGTTCTCCTCAATATGACGTAATCTATCAGTCAAGTTCTCCTCAAAATAACGTACCCGTAATTGCCGGACTATAAACCGCTGCTTTTTTCCCATGTTTTGAACCCTGCGGCTTATACAGCGGTGCGGCTTATATAGAGTTTTTTTTTTTACAGCTAACGGCCAGTTAGTTTGGTTTACAATGGTCTTTAACAAGGATTTATATATATAGATTATTACAGCTAACGGCCACCAGGGGCGCTCTAGCGGGAAGCAGGAAGGACACCTGCGGCTTATAGTCCGGTGCGGCTTATATATGTAAACATTTGTTTTTTGTTCTAAATTTTGCTGGTGCGGCTTATATTCAATTACGGTAATCTATCAGTCAAGTTCCCCTCAAAATGACGTAAGACACTGCCTTTGTACCGACAGTACAAATGAGGTGCAGTCAAAGGGTAGATCTTTGTGCCCATACATGGTGTTACATGTGAGCCCACACTGTTTCGTAGGAACAGTATTTCTAGTTATTATTATTGTTATTATTATTAACCAGTAAGACTCCCTAATCGGGAGATAAGCGACCGTCTGGGAAATGGGACAGATCTATGTTGATGACATGACTTTAGACATACTGTGTACCGCTTTGTGTGATTTTAGGGCAACATCTGTAGGAGCAGTGTCCAAAAATGTGTTTTGCAAGAATCGGCCTCATGGTGGCGCTAGAAGAGGTCCATGTGAGAAATGAGGGGTTTGGCAGCCAAGGAGTGTGTGTGCAAAGTTTGGCATGGATCGGGGCAACGGTGGCGGAGATATGAGTAGGGCAAAAGTGTGACGTGTGGCGTGTGACAGACAGAATGACAAGACAGACAGACAGACAGACAGACATACAGACAGACATATTTTTGAATAATCGTGAAAATTAGAATTTTGACCCGATTCTATAAGTGTCTTTTGAATCCTTCTAAGATTTTTTTGAAAAACCTATGTTTCTATGTCAGCAATCTGGCCAGCCATCGTCAAAGAAAAGGTCCTTTTCACTTAACTGGAGCTCAGTTAGTCTGTTCTTGAGAGACTACTATGTCAGTGGTTCTCAAACCTTTTCATGTGAAGGACCCCCAAACTGATATTTATTTGGCCACGGACCCCCCATCTCAAAATATTTAGTTCCAGGGACCACCCAGAAGCAAAATTTGAGTTATAAACGTTCGCTTTGAAAATACATAAAGATTTGCACACATTTTCACGACTTTTTCAAAAATAGTAGATCTACAAGCTCGCAGCGCGGCACTCGGTGCCGCGCTGTGAGCTTGTATATCTGCTATTTTTCACTGGTTAAAGCATTCAATAATTCTAGGCCTAAATGGGTTAATATTCATAATAATAATTAACATACTCTGGTCAGGTACAGGTAGTGATATTAATATTCATAATAATAATAATTAACATACTCTGGTAAGGTACAGGTAGTGATATTAATATTCATAATAATAATTATCATACTCTGGTCAGGTACAGGTAGTGATATTAATATTCATAATAATAATTAACATACTCTGGTCAGGTACAGGTAGTGATATTAATATTCATAATAATAATTATCATACTCTGGTCAGGTACAGGTAGTGATATTAATATTCATAATAATAATTAACATACTCTGGTCAGGTACAGGTAGTGATATTAATATTCATAATAATAATTATCATACTCTGGTCAGGTACAGGTAGTGATATTAATATTCATAATAATAATTAACATACTCTGGTCAGGTACAGGTAGTGATATTAATATTCATAATAATAATTAACATACTCTGGTCAGGTACAGGTAGTGATATTAATATTCATAATAATAATTAACATACTCTGGTAAGGTACAGGTAGTGATATTAATATTCATAATAATAATTATCATACTCTGGTCAGGTACAGGTAGTGATATTAATATTCATAATAATAATTATCATACTCTGGTCAGGTACAGGTAGTGATATTAATATTCATAATAATAATTAACATACTCTGGTCAGGTACAGGTAGTGATATTAATATTCATAATAATAATTAACATACTCTGGTCAGGTACAGGTAGTGATATTAATATTCATAATAATAATTATCATACTATGGTCAGGTACAGGTAGTGATATTAATATTCATAATAATAATAATTAACATAATCTGGTCAGGTACAGGTAGTGATATTAATATTCATAATAATAATTAACATACTCTGGTCAGGTACAGGTAGTGATATTAATATTCATAATAATAATTAACATACTCTGGTCAGGTACAGGTAGTGATATTAATATTCATAATAATAATTAACATACTCTGGTCAGGTACAGGTAGTGATATTAATATTCATAATAATAATTAACATACTCTGGTCAGGTACAGGTAGTGATATTAATATTCATAATAATAATTATCATACTCTGGTCAGGTACAGGTAGTGATATTAATATTAATAATAATAATTATCATACTCTGGTCAGGTACAGGTAGTGTTATTAATATTCATAATAATAATTAACATACTCTGGTCAGGTACAGGTAGTGATATTAATATTCATAATAATAATAACATACTCTGGTCAGGTACAGGTAGTGATATTAATATTCATAATAATAATTAACATACTCTGGTCAGGTACAGGTAGTGATATTAATATTCATAATAATAATTATCATACTCTGGTCAGGTACAGGTAGTGATATTAATATTCATAATAATAATTATCATACTCTGGTCAGGTACAGGTAGTGATATTAATATTCATAATAATAATTATCATACTCTGGTCAGGTACAGGTAGTGATATTAATATTCATAATAATAATTAACATACTATGGTCAGGTACAGGTAGTGATATTAATATTCATAATAATAATTATCATACTCTGGTCAGGTACAGGTAGTGATATTAATATTCATAATAATAATTATCATACTCTGGTCAGGTACAGGTAGTGATATTAATAATAATAATAATTATCATACTCTGGTCAGGTACAGGTAGTGATATTAATATTCATAATAATAATAATTAACATACTCTGGTCAGGTACAGGTAGTGATATTAATATTCATAATAATAATAATTAACATACTCTGGTAAGGTACAGGTAGTGATATTAATATTCATAATAATAATTATCATACTCTGGTAAGGTACAGGTAGTGATATTAATATTCATAATAATAATTATCATACTCTGGTCAGGTACAGGTAGTGATATTAATATTCATAATAATAATTAACATACTCTGGTCAGGTACAGGTAGTGTTATTAATATTCATAATAATAATTATCATACTCTGGTCAGGTACAGGTAGTGATATTAATATTCATAATAATAATTAACATACTCTGGTCAGGTACAGGTAGTGTTATTAATATTCATAATAATAATTATCATACTCTGGTCAGGTACAGGTAGTGATATTAATATTCATAATAATAATTATCATACTCTGGTCAGGTACAGGTAGTGTTATTAATATTCATAATAATAATTAACATACTCTGGTCAGGTACAGGTAGTGATATTAATATTCATAATAATAATTATCATACTCTGGTCAGGTACAGGTAGTGATATTAATATTCATAATAATAATTATCATACTCTGGTCAGGTACAGGTAGTGATATTAATATTCATAATAATAATTAACATACTCTGGTCAGGTACAGGTAGTGATATTAATATTCATAATAATAATTAACATACTCTGGTCAGGTACAGGTAGTGATATTAATATTCATAATAATAATTATCATACTCTGGTCAGGTACAGGTAGTGATATTAATATTCATAATAATAATTAACATACTCTGGTCAGGTACAGGTAGTGATATTAATATTCATAATAATAATTTTCATACTCTGGTCAGGTACAGGTAGTGTTATTAATATTCATAATAATAATTAACATACTCTGGTCAGGTACAGGTAGTGATATTAATATTCATAATAATAATTATCATACTCTGGTCAGGTACAGGTAGTGATATTAATATTCATAATAATAATTAACATACTCTGGTCAGGTACAGGTAGTGATATTAATATTCATAATAATAATTAACATACTCTGGTCAGGTACAGGTAGTGATATTAATATTCATAATAATAATTAACATACTCTGGTCAGGTAAAGGTAGTGTTATTAATATTCATAATAATAATTAACATACTATGGTCAGGTACAGGTAGTGATATTAATATTCATAATAATAATTAACATACTCTGGTCAGGTACAGGTAGTGATATTAATATTCATAATAATAATTAACATACTCTGGTCAGGTACAGGTAGTGATATTAATATTCATAATAATAATTAACATACTCTGGTCAGGTACAGGTAGTGTTGGAAGGCCAGCGCTACGTCTCCGTTGATGTGAACTTCCTGTTGCCCATATATGTCCTCAGGACACACCTCTCTTCCTGAGACAGCGCTCTCCCATGGAAACTTCAGTCCCTGCACACACACACACACACACACACACACACACACACACACACACACGCACACACACACGCACACACGCACACACACACACACACACACACACACAGCGATTTAATGTTCTTTATACAGGACATCAACCAAAGGAAATTAGCATTTTAACAGGGCAGAAGAGAAATTAGTAGAACATATACTGTAACTCAATCAAAGGCAGCACTGAAACAGATCTGGGGAAACAGCGCCCTCCCAAGGATACTTCAGTCACAGTACACTCACACAGAGCAGCTTTCCAAAGCACTAACAGTTTCATTGTGGTGCAAAAAAGAACAGAAACGGCATGACCTGATCTCATTGATGTTGTGTACAGATCTGTCTCAAATAATTCAAATATTGTGTAAAACAGCCAAAGCATCCCGTTCCCAAATCATCACTGAATGCAGACATTTCACACTGGACTTCAAGCAACTCTGACTTCAGAAGGTTGACATTTCTCCAATTCTTTTGAGTGTTCTCGTGTAATTATTGTAACATTTTGAGATAACTTGATTTTCATGAGTTATATGCCATAAAAATCTAAATTAAAACAAACATAGCTTTTGAATTTCACTGAATGCGCAATGCAACTAGAATATATGATATTTTCTTTTTTCTTTTTGTACAGATTTGCTGAAAATAAACTTTTCCCCGGTATTCAAATGTTTGGAGACAGAGCTGTATGTCACAGCAAATCAGCACATTTGCAAACTTCGTATATTTAAACAGGTTGGTGGGTCAGTAAATGTGAAAACATGCTGACATGAGAGAAGAACTCAAGAGGCTACAGTGAAGTCAGTACTGCTGTATGAGACATGGACCATCACAGTGGAGTCAGTACTGCTGTATGAGACATGGACCCTCACAGTGGAGTCAGTACTGCTGTATGAGACATGGACCCTCACAGAGGAGTCAGTACTGAGACATGGACCCTCACAGTGGAGTCAGTACTGCTGTATGAGACATGTACCCTCACAGAGGAGTCAGTACTGCTGTATGAGATGGACCCTCACAGTGGAGTCAGTACTGCTGTATGAGACATGGACCCTCACAGTGGAGTCAGTACTGCTGTATGAGACATGGACCCTCACAGTGGAGTCAGTACTGCTGTATGAGACATGGACCCTCACAGTGGAGTCAGTACTGCTGTATGAGACATGGACCCTCACAGTGGAGTCAGTAAGTGAAAATAGTGATGCAATGCGAGGCTTTGGTCCAGCCAACTTAAGACTCCTGAATCACTCAGCCCCATACAGCAGGCTGAGTGATTCAGGAGTCTTAAGTTGGCTGGACCAAACCCTCACATTGCATCACTATTTTCACTTATCTAGTACGTTGAAAATCATATGAATCGTTTATATTGTTGACTTAATTATTCTGTACTTATGGTTAGCTCGCACTACTGATGTGATGAGAGCGTTGCAGTTGAGTTGAGGTGGAGGTACAATGCAGTGTTAATTTCGTCGACTTTTGGCGAAGTTTTTTTCACAAATGAAAACTAATGACTATGACTACCAAATATATTGACAATGTCATATAAAAAGAAGAGATCCAGTGGAACTAAAACTAGTCATTTAATGCTTCCGGAAATAGCCACCCTATGAGCTTGTGAGCTTAGGCTATTATCAGATGGCTAAAACTGTTCTGGAATTATAACATTTGCTGTCAAAATGAACACTTGAGGAGAGGGTAGAGTACCTTGTGACCCTGTCTCTGGGCGTTGTCCCGGGCTCCATCGATGGTGCTCACCCTGTAGTCCAGCACAGCCTGGGCCAGCTGGGGGTAGAAGAGACCGATGCCAGGGTACATCCAGATATCCTGGAACCATGATAGGATAGTTATTAACTAGAACTAGCACAAGTAGGACATGTATGGCCTACTGGCTGTTAATGATGACATTGCCATACATGCTGGTCCCTGATTGGGCTACGAGCTTAAACACACACAGCTACCTAGCTACAGTACCTACTGTACCTACATACACAGCCAAACTGTCATCTACGTTATAACTGTTGTTTTTATATATCAGTGGTGCTCAAACTTTTCATGCCAAGGGCCCCCAACTTTTTATGTATTTGGCCACAAAATATTTAGTTCCAGGGACCCCCGGAAGCAAAGTTAGTATCCTAATAGTGCACTTTATTAGTGTGGTTGCTATAGGCACCACACTATTGTATTCGGTCTGAGAATCTTTCACCAGCAAAGTGAAGCTGTGGTTTGTAAACCTGTTGAGTGATGTTATCCAGGGTTGTACTGTAAGGCTGCACGACAGAAAAGTGAAGCTTTTTCTTTTGGTCATTCTTCACACACTGCTGTCACTGTTGTCATGCTTCACATGACATCACAATATCAGGGGTTAAAGGCAAAAAGAATCCCAAGAATGTATTTTCAGACCATGTCCCAATATGAGATTTTCGAAACAATATTTGGGGTGTTTCCCTGAAGTTCTGAACTGCCTTCACTGAGTGTGTGTGTGAGTCAGAGCATGTGAGCGGAGCAGGCCGTTTTTGTTGTGAGCGTGAGCGAGCGACTTTTCAAATGGGCCTGAGCGGCTTTGGAGCGAGGATTTTCCTCGGTTTGGAGCGCCGACCTCCTCCGCTCCAAACCGACCCTGTTGGGGTCGGTTTGGAGCGCCGCATGTTTCCAACAGAACAGAGCCGTGGCGTCACATGCAGTAGGCTACTAGTGGCAGTGAAGCCATGTCGGCACCGCGGAGAGGAGAACAGACAGAGAATACCCTTTATCACGATTTCACTCAAGTCAAATGTATTTATATCATCCACACACGGGACTCTGGTGTGAGTGTGTGTGTGTGTGTGTGTGTGTGTGTGTGTGTGTGTGTGTGTGTGTGCGTGTGTGCGTGTGTGCGCGCGCTAGCGCGCGTGTGCCAATCTTCTGAAGTTCTGTTGTATTGAGCCTGTATGCATATCAATAGACCTATAATAGTAGGTGTTGAGCGATGTGTGCGGGACGTCCCTAGATAAGCGACTCACCACTGCACCACTGGTCCTACCTGGTCCCAGAAGACGTGTCCCCAGTAGTCCTGTCCGTCCCCTCCGTTGGACAGTCCCCCGGGACTCACCCCCCCGAAGGACCCCCCTGCTGCCTGGTGCAGCGGGGGGAAGGCACTCAGCAGGTAGAACATGCAGCCAATCAGAGCTCTGTTGAAGGTAGGAGAGCCCTTCACCTCCACCTGGACACACAATATTTACAGTTCAGGCATTTAGCCTAATCCAGAGACTTACAATAAGCAAGGTAATGCATCAATACATCAACTAGGGATGGGACGATACCCGATATTATCGTTTATCGCGATAAAAAAACGCTCACGATAATCGTATCGTGGAGATTTCATTTATCGTGATATCGTCCTCCGTCATGCACTGGGATCAATTCACCTATTATTTGCCCAAGCTGCATATCCGGTACCATTTAAACCCTCTATAATTGGTAAAAGGTACTTATAATATACGTACTTGATACAGTCTTTTTTTTCACTCTCTGTCAAATGTCTGCCAAAAAATAGCCGATCTACAAGCTCACAACGTGTCGCTTTGCGACGCGTTGTGAGCTTGTAGATCTGCTTTTTTTTGGCAATTTTTTGGCAATTGTTCCGCCTCAGGATAATCGTGATATGACATTTTCATATCGTCCCATACCTAACATCAACACCAATACATCAAATGCATATAATCTGAGAAAAACATAACGATGGCCAAAACGCAAAACCTCCTAACTGCACATTTTATGATTTTTGGATTGAAATCTCATTTTCAAGAGGGACCCATAGGAACATGACATACAAAAAACATGAACAGCAGCCATACATACATACTGTACAGGACAGGGATACAGATACATTCTTACACGGATAGCTTGCTCACCCACCCCAACACCCACCACTTCAGCTGATGCGCAAATAAGAGGCACAGTACAAATACATAAGCAATGATTATACTTACAGGTAAGGTCAAATTCAAAACACACATACAAGTTGTTTCAAGATGAGAGTATAGGGAAGTCTTGAAGTGACCAAGCGAGGAGATAGATCTTAGAGATAGAGGAAGATTATTCCAATCAGATGGAGCTTTATGGCTGAAAGACCTTTGTCCAACCACCTTAGTTATTGTTGGTACATCAAAGTAAGGATATTGCAGGTGCCTCAGTGGATATGATGAAGTAGATTGAACCAAGTACTCTTCAGGTAGGAGGGGCATTTAAAGTAAATACATTTAAAAATAAAGAGAAGCCAGTGCTTCATGATTGGTGTCAGGTGGTGAAACTTTTGATAAAAAATGTAATACTTGTAACAGACCTGTATAATGTCTTGATCTCAATTAACTCATTTAACGCTGATCCCGAGTATACTCGTGAAAAATACTCGAGTATTTAGAGTGCCGATCCCGAGTATACTTGCGTAAAATACTGTATATAGAGTAGCGCCGGTTCTCCTACCCTAATGTCCGTTGGAAATGACGATCGAAATGACGATCGGCCTCGCCGATTCATCATCATCACGGATCCACGTGCACAAAATAGTAATCCCTTAACATGGAGGCCGACGGTGGATCTCATCTTTAATGTCCATTTTCTCCAAACAACACTTTTAAAGCCAAGGATGGCATTAGATTCTCGCTACAATAACGTAATAACAAAGGCAACGATCGGCCATTTTAGCAACGGCATGGGGTGACGAGCGCTTCCGTTGAATGACGTCATGACGTCAACCCGGAAGTGTTTACGCAATGGACTTCTGGCCTTCAAAATAAGATAATGGCTGCGTATGGAGCCTGCGAGAGGCACGCTGGACATTTAGCCCGTTCATGTCTGGAGCACTAAATGGGTTAAGTGCTGTATAAAGTGTTATTTAACAAAAAAAATTAAAACCTCCTCCTGTTGTCAACTGCAGATAGGAAATTTTTACCTAGAAATGGAACCAAAAAAATTGAGATGGGGGTCCGTGGTCACATACATATAATTCTAGCGGTTTTGCGTTTTGGCCATCGATCGAGGTACACGAAGCACCCATTCATTAAAAACTATAAAAATGTAAAACATGCTATCTAAATCACATGTGCTAAGGAGGGCTAAGGTAGAGGTCTGAAGAGGTGAGTCTTCAGACCACAGTAAATCACATGTGCTAAGGAGGGCTAAGGTAGAGGTCTGAAGAGGTGAGTCTTCAGACCACAGTAAATCACATGTGCTAAGGAGGGCTAAGGTAGAGGTCTGAAGAGGTGAGTCTTCAGACCACAGTAAATCACATGTGCTAAGGAGGGCTAAGGTAGAGGTCTGAAGAGGTGAGTCTTCAGACCACAGTAAATCACATGTGCTAAGGAGGGCTAAGGTAGAGGTCTGAAGAGGTGAGTCTTCAGACCACAGTAAATCACATGTGCTAAGGAGGGCTAAGGTAGAGGTCTGAAGAGGTGAGTCTTCAGACCACAGTAAATCACATGTGCTAAGGAGGGCTAAGGTAGAGGTCTGAAGAGGTGAGTCTTCAGACCACAGTAAATCACATGTGCTAAGGAGGGCTAAGGTAGAGGTCTGAAGAGGTGAGTCTTCAGACCACAGTAAATCACATGTGCTAAGGAGGGCTAAGGTAGAGGTCTGAAGAGGTGAGTCTTCAGACCACAGTAAATCACATGTGCTAAGGAGGGCTAAGGTAGAGGTCTGAAGAGGTGAGTCTTCAGACCACAGTAAATCACATGTGCTAAGGAGGGCTAAGGTAGAGGTCTGAAGAGGTGAGTCTTCAGACCACAGTAAATCACATGTGCTAAGGAGGGCTAAGGTAGAGGTCTGAAGAGGTGAGTCTTCAGACCACAGTAAATCACATGTGCTAAGGAGGGCTAAGGTAGAGGTCTGAAGAGGTGAGTCTTCAGACCACAGTAAATCACATGTGCTAAGGAGGGCTAAGGTAGAGGTCTGAAGAGGTGAGTCTTCAGACCACAGTAAATCACATGTGCTAAGGAGGGCTAAGGTAGTGGTCTGAAGAGGTGAGTCTTCAGACCACAGTGGAAGCTAGAGTTCTATTGCTGCATTCACACTGAGAGATGGTAATTCAATGTAATCTCTATGTACACCAGCTTTAAACATTTACAAGCTTTTTTTTCCAGCTTGGAAATTTTAAAAGCTGGTTTGCATAGAAATTACATTGGATTACCCAAGCCAACCATTAGCTTGGCTTTTCTGTATGTGAATGAGGCATAAGTGCAAGTTTAAGTTTATTCCACAGTTTGGGGGCCAGGAGGGCAAAGAGTCTAGGACCAGTGGTTTGTTGTCCTGGGGCTTTTAGACAGACAGACAGAAAAACAGACAGAAAGACAGACAGACCAGAGCTCTCTTGAAGGTGGTGGAGCCAGATGGAGAGACACCCCCACCTAGTGGGGAGGTGAGGAGTAACATCCAAGCCTGACATTGTGGTGTCAAGTTCTCCAGATGTCACTGCTAAACATCTGGCTGATAAAAGACACTCGAAAATCCAAGATGCCCCCGAAGGAGGCCTCCCAATATTCTTACACAGAAATGTGTGTAGTTAAAAGCTTTCATATCAGTGCAAATAGGACAAAATATGTAGATATATTTAGGTACGAGACAGAGCAATATTTTATATTATATAGTATAGTTAAGGCAGTGGTTCTCAACCTGTGGGTCCCCAAATTATTTTGTGCAATGTTGTTTTCTCAGATTCTCACTCAACAGTAAACACACCAACATAAACTTTAATTGTATAGCACATTTCTTGAGTGACAATTTAAGGACTTTTTAATACCTTTGAAATGACAAATAAAAAAATTGCCAAATTGACAAATATTAGAGGCAGAAATTGTGAAAATAGCCGATCTACATGCTCACAACGCAAGCATGTATTTTCACAATAGAACCGTGATATACAAAATGTAATGTCTCAACTCTTAGTGCTCGTCAGGGTGGGGGGGGGGGGGGGGGTCCCCAGTTAAAATATGATTATTTTGAGGGTCGTGGCCTGAACAGGTTGAGAACCATTGTGTTAAGGTGACCACTCACCTGACTGTCCAGGTTTTATATTATATTGTAGTATAGTTAAAGGAGTACTTCACCACTTTTCAACCTATCTTCATATAATTGGTCCTAACTAAAAAAAATGTTTTTTTCCCTCAGAGGAGGGTTGTGGGCAGTGTTGGGGAAGTTAAAGTTACATGTAACTGAGTTACATAACTAAGTTACATTTTGCTGTAACTTGCTGGTAACTGAGTTACATTCATATTTCTGTAACTCATCAAGTAACTGAGATACTTTTTGGATCATTTTTAGCTCAAGTTACAAGTTACAAGAAGTTACAAGCGAAGTTATAATTTTACGATCAAATGTCCTTAACAGATCATAATTTTCTTATTTGTTTAACTTTATTTTAGGAACACAGATGTTTACTAAAGAAAATGTCAACCTTTTTGAAATAAAATATAAAACTCAGTTAAGAGGCATATTTCTGCTGGCATGTGAATTTTTTTTGCAGGATATTATATTTTGTTTCATGTACACCAAACGTAAGTTACTTGAAATTGTATAAGTTATATTTCTCCAGGGGTATAACTTTAACTTGGTCAAGTTACTGCCATGGTGAGTTACTTGTAACTGTACAAGTTACGCTTTCAAAGTAACTTCCCCAACACTGGTTGTGGGCAGGTCAGATACCCATCGTCTTGTGACATCATCAATGGGAAATCCAAGCTAATAGAAAATGCAGGCTTTCTATTCCTGAAAAGTTGCAATGTTAAAGTGGAAGCTATTGTTCTCGCGATAATATATATATATATATATATATATATATATATATATATATATATATATATATATATATATATTTTTTTTTTTAGTTTTTTTGTTTAAATGATGATGTCACAAGACTATGGAATTCTGAACTTCCCACACTCTCTGGACAGAGTAGAAAGAAATTGTGCTATTTTATTATGAACATTAGTGAGGACCTATTATATGAAGATAAGGTTGAACAGTGGCAAAGTCCTCCTTTAAGGTGACCAGGCTCTCACCTGACTGTCCAGCCAGAGCTCGGTCCAGGCGTGCTGGTGTGAGGGCCTGAGGCTGCCGCTGGCCATGAGCTCCAGAGCCTGGTCGTAGCTGCCCTGCGCGGCCTGGGCGCTGCCCCCCAGCGCCAGGATGAAGCCCCAGCGGGACTGCCTCTGGCCGGGCAGCAGCCACACGCTCTCGGGCACCGGAGTCCAGATGAGATGCACCGAGCTGGGGGAGCCGCCCTCCACCTCAGGGCTCTTGGTTTCTCCGTGGAGGTGTCTGGTGTGGGATAGGGATGCAAATTATTGATTAATTAATTAACCTTATCGATCACACACACGCACACGCCTTAACCTTAAATTCCTTAACAACAATTAATCGATTTTAGATTAATTGCCAACATCCCTAGTGTGGGAGCAAAGTGGTAGGCTACTGAATCTTTAAATCCTTACACTGGCTCCCTGAAGGTAAAATAATTGATTCTAAATACTACTGGTTGGTCTGTAAAGCTTTGAATGGTTTGCACCAGCACTGCACTGCACTGTAATTACTTGCACAAGCAGAGCGCGCAATTACTGTAATCGGCTGAGTATGCACATGTCCCCCTTTTTTGAAGACCATATCCCTGAAATGGAGGGACATAGAGGTTTCGGGCAGACAGCGACCAGAGCGTTCGGTTCATAATAACGACGTCAGCCAGTTACCTTCCTCCTTTGTAATCCGGAGCCTTGTGGAAGTCGATGTCTCTGCTGTGCGGGTGGAAGGCGCTGACCAGGTCCACGGAGAGGGCGCCCTCCGCTGGCGAGGCGGCGTGGCGCACCAGCAGCACCTCCATCACCAGCAGGTGGCAGTAGTGTCTGTGAGCATAGAAGGACTGAGAGGCCGTGAGGCTGGCCGTGCTCAGGGTGTGAGTGAAGATACCTGTGAGTGGGAACAACACAAAGAAACATGTTATGGTGTCTGTAGTCTGGCGAGGTCAGACTGCTGACAGTGAAGATACCTGTGAGTGGGAACAACACAAAGAAACATGTTATGGTGTCTGTAGTCTGGCGAGGTCAGACTGCTGACAGTGAAGATACCTGTGAGTGGGAACAACACAAAGAAACATGTTATGGTGTCTGTAGTCTGGCATGGTCAGACTGTTGACTCCAACCAGAGCAGTGTAAGCAGAGTGGCGACACGCTTTGATCTCGAGGCAGACCGGAAGTGGCGTCGTATTTAGCCTGTTCTCATTCTTAGCGAGCCTCTGCTGCTCTTCAGCCCCGTCCGCCCCCATTATAACCCAGGCATTTTCACTCGCTGATAAGTAGACTAAATCACCTCTTTCCCACCCTTTCAACGCATTCAAGGGCCTCTCCAAGGTAGACAACTTTATTATAGGGGGGAAAAAAGACGTGATTTAGTCTACTTAACAGCGAGTGAAAATGCCTCGGTTATACCGGGGGCGGACGGGGCTGAAGAGCAGCAAAGGCTCGCTAAGAATGAGAACAGGCTCCAGTAAGCTAAGCTAAGCTAGCTTTCCACCATAGAGTAAATAATAAATACGCTTTCCACGCTTACAATGGGAGTCGACGTAAGTGTCGTAACTCTCTCTCTCAGGGGGTCTGACTCCAACCATCTGCAAATGCTCTCATCATACAGTCTGGGAGACAGAAGTTCTATCATGAGTATCTGGCATGAGAAGACATAAAGCTGAAGTGAAGCCTCCTCCTCACCTCTGTTTTGTTTTTACAGTCACGCACATTTATCCTAAAAAATGATCTAAGCTTGCTGATTAACAGAAATCATATTTTGAAATATATTTTCGTGAACGGAAATGCCAGCTTCGTGCCGGTCGCTCTCAAGCAATACAACGAGACTCATAGCGGACGCTTGCCAAGGCCTAATAGGATAACCTAGGACAACTGTTACCTTGCACTACTGGAACAAAAAGTTGTACTGACTCTGACCTCTAACATACTTTTCCCTGAGAGGGTTGCTGTGGCGTCTTGCTGTGGCTCCATTTATTGCTTAAAAAAAGGGGGAAAAAATACTTAAATATATTCTTGATTTATTTGCACCGACTTTGGTCACTTATTTTCAGGCCCTGCACTATTGGGTTGTGTTGGTTGAACTGAGTACTATTGCTGTGTTGATATGGCGGTGTGATACTTGTGTTGCATTGACTAGCATGCTATGTGCACTTTTTAGTTTGGCGCTTTTTGTTAAGTTGTGCTTTGAGTATAGCTGTGTGTGTGTGTGTGTGTGTGTGTGTGTGTGTGTGTGTGTGTGTGTGTGTGTGTGTGTGTGTGTGTGTGTGTGTGTGTGTTTGTGTGTGTGTGAGACGTGTCACTTATGAGCGTTGAATGTTTTGTGGTCACTTTATGTACATATTCTTCTTTTTTGCAATAGCTTTTCGACACTTTGTTTATATTCTTTTTTGTGCTTGCTCTTTGGACTGTACACTACAGTACTCTTTTTCTTTTTCCTACTTCATTGTAACTTGTAACCTTAAACTGCTGTGCTGTCTCTGGGCAACTGAATTTCCCCCGTGGGATAATAAAGGTATCTATCTATCTATCCATCTAGCTTACGTTACTCAGATTACAGGTCTAGTTCCAGACTCTATATAGCGTTCAGAGATTGTGGAATAGTTGTCTGGCTGCACAAGACTATGGTGTCTGAGGCGACATTGGGCCCTATCTTGCCTTACTCCTTATGCCTAGACTTTTTAGAATGTTTTACTAGTTTGAAGAACATTTTAAAACGAGTCCATTCCCGGGGATGTGCGCTCTCAAAGCAGGGCTGGACTGGGTGTCTGGGACTTAAATTCAGCCCATCTTGTCCCAGAAACCGTTCCACCACAACTGACACAAACCGAACATAGAAGATCTACAAGACCAGAGGGAGGGATCTAGCGGCCGTTGGCCTTTTTACGGAAGCTCCACAGAGACAAAGGTCTTTGGAGACATTCCCACCATTATGAAAGTCAGATGTAAACAAAACAAAATGTTAAATAAATTATCGAGCAATACAATTAAGCGATTTAGAGTAAAATCGCACCGCTCGGGAAAATCGCGCTCTTTCGAAAGATCATCATTTCGACCGGAGGGTTAGCGACTCACTCCACGGAGGTTAGGGTGAGGGTTAGAGTCGGGTGTCGAAAAGATGACATGTAGTAACAGCGACAAGCTCTCCACCGCTCGCGGTCAGATCTGCGCTGGACTTGAGATGAAAAGGGGGGGGATCAGATTAACGGCTATTAACGGGAATTCCCCTTCAACCTGGTCGTTAAGGACGTACCTGTGCGAGTGTCCAGGCTGTAGGCGTGTCGGACCCCCCCCTCCCCCTCCCCCTCCTCCTCCGCCCGCAGGGTCACAGCGAGGGGACAGGGCACGTCAGCGCGGTGGCAGCGCCCCCCCTGCCCGTTGTAGAGCCCCCCCGTGTGCATGACGGGGTGGTACACCCTCCAGCCCAGCTGGCCGTTGGCCAGAGGGGGCAGGAAACGGGGGTCCGGGGGCAGAGAGGCCGAGGTGAACACGTAGGGGTCCTCCTCCTCCGTCCCCTCCTCCTGGGGGTAAAGGGTGGGCCATATGGAAAAACACAATATCACGACATTTTTCCAAGCTGTATCACGGTTAGGGATGTGAAAAAAAATCGGAAATCGACGCGTCGATCGACTCACACTCACCGCGACTCAAAAAGTACGAGTCGAAAAATCGAAAAATATATATATTTTTTTATTTTTCAAAGGTTTTTCCCCCAAAAAAGGTTTTAATCGTTCAAAAACGTTATAAGCGTTAATGTTTTCCATGTGAGAGGACCGTGTGTGTGTGTGTGTGTGTGTGTGTGTGACTGTGTGTGTGTGTGTGTGTGAGTGTGTGTGTGTCTGTCTGTGTCGGAGACGAGTGCACGCCTGCATGTGTTGTGCATTCGCATGCATGCGGCGCTAGTCAGGTCCGCGGACTACTGGTTGAGAAACACTGTGGGACCGGGCTGATGTGCGCGTCATAGCAGTGCGCGCTGACTTGCCTGACTGTATCAACTCTATGGACTGGATGCTTTTGTTTACCTCCTGCCTCTGCATGCATGCTTGACACGAAAGCTCGCTTGTTAATGGCAGCGTCGCCGTCGTGTGCGATGATCGCAAAATACACGTTAATGCGACACACCCGTTGACTCGGTCGGGGAGAGAGCGAGTCAGACACTGCTCCACAAGCGAGGCAGAGACTGCTCCACATTTGATACACTAGCCTGGGGTGCGCCAGCCTGAGCGCCCCCACTACGTTCCATGGACGTTATCACTCCGCTTCTAGTCTAGACTCTGCTAACGCAAGGAAGAGCAATTATTTATTATACTTATTATTAGGGCTTTGATGCAAGTTCTGATGGGTGCAGCTGCATACGTTGTGTTAGTAATGCGCCGTTGTGCTCTCCTCTCAGCTGCTGCTTAGCGAAAAAAAAAGTGAAAAAAGTCGATCGACGCGTCGATTTTCGGCCGCGACGCGTCGATTCGCCAATAATGCGTCGATTAACATCCCTAATCACGGTACACGATTTTATCACCATTCTTCTTCACGTTGGTTTTTATGGTCATTTTTCAAGTTACTTGACAAAAACTAGACTCTCTGGGTTCCTTTTGGGAGGTCTAAATTGAACTTTACAAGTATGTAACTCTGACAGTATACAAATGAAACCAAATGGACCCGTAAGGGTCCATTTGGTTTCATTTGTATACTGTCAGAGTAAAGGGGAGACCTTGACATTTTAAAGTTTGAGAACTACTGATTTAGACCAAAATGCAGGTTTAAATTGAAATTATGCAATGAATCTCTGTATTAACGATTAAACAGGATTTCTTACAAGGCTCCCTCAATTGTATCACGATATATACGATACATCTGGAAAGGCATATCGTGGAGACATTGTATCGTCTCAACGATATTTATCCCCATATCACCCACCCCTACCTGGGGGGTCTCTGTGGATGCAGAAGGAGGAGTTGGGAGGTCCTGGGGGGTCTCCATGCGGGCGGGAGGAGGGGGTGGGACGTCCTGGGGGTCCTGGGGGTCCTCCATGGCGACGGGAGGAGCTGGGAGGCGGTGTCCACTTGTTTATGTGAGAGATGAGATGGTGACAGGTGTGGAAAGATGAGAGATCTGCAAACATAGAGGTGGAGTTGTTTTGGAGGTGGCCTCGTCACCCCACGCCGTCCTCGACTTAACAACCCATTCAGAACGGGTACACATTATTGTGTATCGTTATTTTATGCTTTAACTATTGAAAAATAGCAGATCTACAAGCTCGCAGCGCGGCACTATTTTGTTTTTAATCGTGAAAATTTGAATTTTGACCCGATTGATTCTAAAAGTGACGTTTGAATCATGTTTTTTTTTTGAAAAACCAAGGTTTCTATGTCAGCAATCTGGCCAGCCATCGTCAAAGAAAAGGTCCTTTTCACTTAAATGGAGCTCAGTTAGTCTGTTCTTGAGAGACTACCATGTCAGTGGTGCTCAAACCTTTTCATGTGAAGGACCCCCAAAATTATATGTATTTGGCCACGGACCCCCATCTCAAAATATTTAGTTCCAGGGACCCCCCCAGAAGCAAAATTTGAGTTACAAACGTTCGCTTTGAAAATACATATATTCAAAGATTTGCACACATTTTCATGACTTTTTCAAAAATAGCAGATCTACAAGCTCGCAGCGCGGCACTCGGTGCCGCGCTGCGAGCTTGTAGATCTGCTATTTTTCACTGGTTAAAGCATTCAATAATTCTAGGCCTAAATGGGTTAAATTAAACGTCCTCACTCTTATCGTGAGAAGGTTTTGTACCAGGAAGGGCATGGACCCCCAGGAGAGAAGGTTTTGTACCAGGGAGGGCATGGACCCCCAGGAGAGAAGGTTTTGTACCAGGGAGGGCATGGACCCCCAGGAGAGAAGGTTTTGTACCAGGGAGGGCATGGACCCCCAGGAGAGAAGGTTTTGTACCAGGGAGGGCATGGACCCCCAGGAGAGAAGGTTTTGTACCAGGGAGGGCATGGACCCCCCGGAGAGAAGGTTTTGTACCAGGGAGGGCATGGACCCCCAGGAGAGAAGGTTTTTGTACCAGGGAGGACATGGACCCTCAGAAGAGAAGGTTTTGTACCAGGGAGGGCATGGACCCCCCGGAGAGAAGGTTTTGTACCAGGGAGGACATGGACCCTCAGAAGAGAAGATTTTTGTACCAGGGAGGACATGGACCCTCAGAAGAGAAGGTTTTGTACCAGGAAGGGCATGGACCCTCAGAAGAGAAGGGTTGTGTGGCTCTCGGGAGGCGGCGTGGCACAGTGCCAAGGATTCATTGCTACGGTGGGCGTTGACACTAAGGCTTGCCCACCTGCCCCCGGGCAGGTGAATAAAACTTTGAGGCAGGAGGTGGAGTTTGCTTTCAGGTTGCCTGACCGGGCAAGTGCTCTTTTGAGAGAACGCAACAACCGTTTATAAACACAACACCAGATATCTGTCCTGAACGTGGCCTGAACGCTCTGTCTTCTGGTCTTCTCTTATGTCAAATAAGAGTAGGCCTACTGTTTACCTATGATGTGTATAATAAAACCAGTAAGACTCCCTAATCGGGAGATAAATGACCGTCAGGTCGCATACACAAACTTTGGAAAGCAATGGTCGCCAATCAGGAGGGAATATGGAAAATGGGACAGATCCATGTTGATGACATGACTTAAAGATACTGTGGACCGCTTTGCGTTATTTTAGGGCAAAATCTGTAGGAGCAGTGTCCAAAAATGTGTCTTGCAAGAATCGGCCTCATGGTGGCGCTAGAAGAGGTGAATGTGAGAAGTGAGGGGTTATGGTTTGGCAGCCAAGGAGTGTGTGTGCAAAGTTTGGCATGGATCGGGGCAACGGTGGCGGAGATATGAGTAGGGGAAAAGTGTGACGTGACGGACAGACTGACTGACGGACGGACGGACGGACGGACTTGACGGATTTACTTTGTGGGCAAGTGGGCATGACCTTTGGGCAAGTAGAACATGACAAGTGCCTCTGAGACCTCCATGCTATAGTATAGACTCTATAGAATGATTGTTCAGTAACAGGAGTCTCCCATCATCTCCACAGCTCTTTAATGAACCAAACATATCTACAACTTTCCAACATCCCATCATGCATTGCGCAGAAGGTGTGCGGCAGCTTCCGGCGCCGCAGCCAAGTGTGATCTACAAGCTCACAACGGTTGCATCTGCGACGCGACGTGAGCTTGTATGTCTGCTGTTACAGATAATGCTACAGTAAATCCTCGCGGAAACATGTGGATAGACCCTAAACCCTAACCCAGGGGATGGTTACATCCACACTTTGTTTTATTTCTGTATTTTAAATAGTGTTCTAGTTCTAATTTAGCTCATTAAGATTCATCACTCCCAATTATGTTTCCTAACTTAGGACATCCTGTATCCTCTCTCCTGATTGGATGAAACTGATGTCTGTTTATCACAGGAGAGGGGATGGGAGCCAGATGTTACTGGACTGACTTCAAACACTCTGGAATAAATCATTACTGTAACACAATGTAGGCTTTAACGCTTTAACAACAATAAGAACAACAACACAAACATATATAGAACATCCACATAAACACCTTTTACAATGACATGATTACAATAAAATACATTACTTTCTGGTGTCATTTGTACACCGTGTACTTTGAACAACTTTTACAACGTGCTAGCCTATATTTTAATCATCATTGATGTCACAAGATTCAGCATGATCATGCAGACTTTGAAGATAAAAAAAATAAGGTTATAATAAAATAATAATTATTTAAAATAAAAACAGTGTCATATCTCACACTCACCACGACACAGAGATCTGCAGAACGAGAAGACAGGCAAAATGTCTCATCTCTGAAAAGCAAGCAGACAATCAAACAAAAACAAACAAATAAAACCCATAAAGATGTATGACATTGTAGGCCTACTGCAGAATCAGATCATTGTGAATGTGATGCGTGCATTACCGTGCAGCGCAGATGTTTAGCGACCCTAAAGGTTCCTTGCTTTGACCACAAAACCACAGAGAAATGCAGGAATCCTCCCGATGACACCAGATCAGATGTTAAACGTTGTGAGTTATTATTAATCAGGTCAGAACATCCCATGTCTGTTCGATCTGCTGCGCTTTAGATCTCAGATCTAAAAGAAAATAAAACTTTAAAAAAGTTTAAAAGTCTCGGAACTCCGATTTGACGACTCTCTGTCTGTCTGTCTGTGTGTGTGTGTGTGTGTGTGTGTGTGTGTGTCTGTCTCTCTCTCTCGATGCGTTCGGTCTGTACGGCTTGCCAACAGAACAGATCTACAAGCTATCGACGCCGCGCGCCGCGACGCGTCGACGGTTTGTAGATCTGCTCAAGGCTGAGGGAAGAGGCGTTACCAAAAAAACCCGGCTAACTGGATCTCACTTCCGCGTGGAACGGATTCCACAGACCGCAACGTCAGTCTGTGTTAAAGTCTGGAACGGAACCAAATGGAACGGGTCGCTTGTAGTGTTGCCAGATTTTGTGATCAGCAATCAGCAAAACAAGTGCTTTAAAACAAGCGCTTTACACCTCCTAGATTGACCAGTGGCTCTCAACCTGTGTGTGGGTCGGGGCCCATTTCCTTTTATTTTTATTTTATTGCTATCATTTCAAAATATTACATAGCAGATGCAGATCTACAAGCTCACATTGCTCACATTGTGAGCTTGTAGATCAGGCACCACCTCTTTAAATAATAACTAAAACATTTGGAAGCAAAAAGTCCAAATAAGCTTCCCTTTAGAAACAAGCCCAATGTCAACCCCCCTTCTCTGCTCCCTCCATAGAGCCTCGCAGCGGAAGTGGTTTACTGGGGTCACTTAAAAATCGCCCATTCATTTTCCCCATAGACTTTTACAAAGATATTTATAACAATTATAAACTAAGGGTCATGTAAATGTAGTAGGCCTATATTAAATAGGCCTAATGTAATATTAAAATATGTTTTCACATAGGATCAAAGGTTGTATGGTCATGATTCACTGCCATCCTGTATGGCTTGGTTCGAGGCTTAACATAATTGTTTTACAATATTTTTGTAAAAGTCTATGGGGAAAATGAATGGGAGATTTTTAAAGTGACCCCAGTAAACCACTTCCGCTGCGATGCTCTATAGGCACCCAGTTTCTGCCCTGCAGTGCCTGCACGGTACAGTACAAAACACTGATGTTAGAGAGCTTGTAGATCAACTATTTTCACCAGCCTGTTTGTTTGTGAGCCAAAAGAGAAAAAAAATGTTGGCCTGTAATCACATTCCCAAAACAGGGAAGCCACGTTGAAAGTGTTAAATAAATGAATGTTTGTGTACAATGAAACGCTCATCAACATTATAACAAGTGATCACATGTACAGTAGATGGACGCGCATCGACCATAGACTGTAAAAAAAATATGGACGGTGCGAAGCCATTGGTTTTTATGCGGCGAAAATGGCGCTTTTTGACGTCCCTTGTATGGGTGTCGCCATCATTGTTTGAACCCCAGGAATCATTGGCTGCCAACGGTCACGTGCAACCGCAGGGATACATGGGAGAATGTGGTCGGAGACTCCCGAAATACAGCACACAAAGAAGAACACAGCCGGCTGGTATCAGTTAAGTTGTCCACGCCCCCCGCAACTATATCATCAATTTTAACATAAATCAAATCAAACCAACCTTTATTTATATAGCACATTTACATCAACCAGATTGAACCAAAGTGCTGTACAAGTATACATTTTAAAACAAGAAAAAAGGAAACAGCAATCAAAACAAAAGCAAAGAGAAATACCACATAACAGAGTAAATTGGAAATAAGAATAAGAAAATACATGGCTAAAATGGTCAAACTGTTAAAAGCAAGGGAGAAAAAATGAGTCTTTAATAGAGATTTAAAAACACTAAGGGACTGAGCACAGCGAATATTAAAAGGCAGGGAATTCCATAACTTGGGACCAGCAACAGCAAAAGCTAAATGGGACCATATTTGCACAAAACGCATATCGTGGTAATTGAAAGGCAGTTTTTCACTAGCGACAGGAACCATAAAGTATTTATGATGATGTTTATTAAGGTTAGAAAATCAAAGAGGAAAATGAATGGGGTCCAGTGGAGAAAACAATCTTTGTGGTACCTCGCGGGGGGGAAACAGCGCAACTAGCGGCCAGAGTTGTGGACAATAGGCCTATGCATGAACCTAGAAATGCAGTTCCTGCAGAAACGGCGTGGGCTCGCTGAAAACACGCACAACGTACATTATGTACAGTAGAAAATGTACACATCCCGAGTCCTCAGAGACGGACTTTGGATTCAGATCAAGCCCAAGCAGTAATATAAACAAAGACAGAATTCATTTTGCAGAGGAATCCACCCGGAAGCTATTTTTTAAAAATCTCAAAAAGTATAAAGAATAATCTACAAAAATTATAAAGATTTGACAAGAGAACAGAACAAGCAATAATAACTGCATAAAGCTGAAAAAGTTGAAGTTTTAACTAAGTTTCTAGCTCAAGGATGAATATAGAAGAATAAATAGATTGAGGACAACTACTGTGTGCTTGTGTTGACTATCTGGATTTAAGGTTACATTGAAACACTTGGAGGAGCAAATGCCCTCCCCTGATGATATGATGACCCAAATGACTCACATAGTGCTGCTTTAAAGTGCTCAATAGGTTAGCTGCTTCCGTTGGGCTTGTTTTCATGGAGCTGGTTGCTAATCTGGCGACTCTGCATGTGACCCTGTTGCCATGTCACACACCTGCAGTCAGCTGAGGATGGTGATGATTCACTGCTGACCACACGCACGCACGCACGCACGCACGCACACACAATGGTGTCCTGTCCTTATGGGTTTCCTGTGGAAATAAGCTTAGTCTTTTCTAGGATCTCCTTTTAGTAGACCTTGTACCAGTGAACTGTACCGTCATGAAACTGTACCTTTTCCTATGCAAACTTCTAATAAAGTCTTCAATCAATAAATCAAAACACACACAAACAAAATGTTTTAAACTGTTCCTCATTTTGCTTGGGGACGCCCTGGAAACCCCTCACAGCCCTCTTGGGGTCCCCAGACCACACTTTGAGAACCACCAGGTTAGAGTGTCAAAATTGGCCCTCATCTGGCCCTGTTAGGGCAACCACACTATTATCTACGTATTATTATATTTACACGTAGGCTCTATACAGACAGGAAGGAACTCCATATTTGGGCAGGGCTGACGTCATATTTGATGATTTGCACGTGGAGTCCGTTTGGCTTAAAAGCGACGACATGTTCCAACAGTTCAGGAGTCAGAAGCTGAAAGAAGAATTTGACAGAAAGACTGAGGCTGAAATCCAGCAGATGATCCAGGACAGACGCGTGAAGATTCAGGAGGTCAAACACTCGGTAGAGCTCAGCAAGAAGTATGCAGACATGGATATAGAGGCTGGTGTGCAGGTCTTCACTGCTCTGATCAGCTGTATTCAGAGAAGTCAGGCTGAGCTCATTGATGTGATTGAAGAGAAGAAGAAAACAGCAGAGAAACAGGCTGAAGGCTTCATCAAAGAGCTTCAACAAGAAATCACTCAGTTAGAGAAGATAATCTCTGAGCTGAAGCAGCTCTCACACACTGAAGACCACCGCCACCTCCTCCAGAACATCACATCCATCAACACCCCTCCACCCACCAAGGACTTGACAGAGATCCAATATCCAACTTCAAAGGTGAGGACAGCTGTGGCTCAGCTGAAGAAGACACTCAGTCAAGAGATGGAGAAGAAGCTGTGGGATGTTGAGCCGAGGAGTTTCCAGCGATATGCAGTTCGTGTTACTTTGGATCCTGATACAGCACATCCCAAACTCAACCTGTCTGACATCAAGTGCATGAAGGGACTGTACTGAAGAATCTCCCAAACAACAAAGAGAGATTCTCTCATTGTGTCAGTGTCTTAGGAATACAAAGCTTCTCCTCAGGATGTTTTTACTATGAGTTTCAGATTGGAGGGAAGACTGAATGCACAGAGATAGGAGTGGCCAGAGAGTCCATCAACAGGAAGGGACAACTCCGTCTGCTTCCCAGTGACGGTTACTGGAATATAGTGTTGAGGAATGGACCTAAGCGCAATGCTTTTGCTTGCCCTTCTGTCTTCCTCCCTGAACGAGAGGTCCAGAAAGTGGGAGTGTTTGTGGATTATGAGGAGGGTCTGGTCTCCTTTTATGACGTGGAGTCCAGAGTTCACCTCTACTCTTACACTGGCTGCACCTTCACTGAGAGACTCTACCCATTCTTCCGTCCATATATGAACCTTAATGGTACAAACTCTGCCCCTTTGATCATCTCTCCTGTCAATCACACTGATTAGAGCAGGGATGTCAAACTCTAATACACAGTGGGCCACAATCTTTAAAAATGGTACAAGTCAAGGGCTGGACTGGTACAACGTTTAAAACGTATTGAAATGATTGCACATATTGAACCATGGACCTAACACAGCCATATTATTGCACAAACATTAATCATTACTTTAATCAAGTAAAACATAAAATCATTTTCTTATGTCAGTAATTTCAAGTGATAACGACATGCAAACAGCAAAATAAATAATTTCCTTCAAAAATCTAATATGTCACTCTGGAATTTGGTCATTTTAGGGGCAAGGCCACTTGGCCTTTGGTGCTTTGCATTTTTTGAGGGCACAAAGGCCAAACGCCAGGGCAGGAAGGCCATCAAATAAAACAAGATTTTAGTAAAAAAAAAAAAAAAAGTTAGACCAAGGCACTCTTGAGGGACAGTTAAAAAGCCTTTATTTTGGGGCTAATGCATGGCAAGACATATAAAAAAAGCAAACCTCGGTTCGAAGTGAAGCGGTGAATCTTAGTATAGAATTGTCTGGAGAGCCGGTATGACAGCCGGTATAATAGGTTTTTAAAAAATATATAAAAAATCCTGCTTGCTGGTCTCTTAGTTGTTTGTCAACTGCATCCCTCTATAATTATTTCAGTTTCTGTTATCTTTGTGGCCTACTACATTTTTCAACTTCTGCTCGATTTTCAATGTATTTACTCTTGTCTGCCTTAATGCTCCTTTTTACCATTCTGTTAGCATCTGTATATTCTTATTGTGCCTTTACTTTTGCTCTTATGCGGCTATTTGTCATTGCTGCAATAGGTGAGACCTATTGCATGTACAAGACAGATAAAACCTGAAGGCCAAATTATCATGTGAAGCTTGACCAATCCTCAAAGTATCCATTCATCTGACCGGGAGGGACACCGCACACATATTCTGGACGTACAGGACAGATAAAGCCTATTCATTCTGAACTGAAAGGACCATATATGGACATGGGACACACATTTTGCTTTTTGAAAAAGCCTATTCATTCTGGACTGATATTTTGCACGTACGGGACAGGAAAAACCTGTTCATTCTGGCCTGGAGTGACCATATATGGACATGAGGTGACATACATTGTGTTTTTGAAAAACCCTGTTCATTCTGGACTGAGATCACCATATATGGTAATTAAACTGACATTCTGTTTTTGAAAAAGCCTGTTCATTCTGGACTAAAATGACCATATATGGGCGTGATACACACAAAGCCACTCATAGGAAGCGGTTTTCACCGCTTCAAAAAGCACCTACGCGTTGCAGCACAATGCCTTGGGGTGACTAAGCAAAACAGTCCAACCCAACAAACATGGCTTTTATAGGAAACAGGATATGACATCACAAGATCATATACAGGTTGACTGGGAGGCTAACACCATGCCAGGACAAAATGTAGACTTATACATATGAAAACCTACCAAAACCACTTTAAAACACCAAAAAAAGAAACCCAAGAAATACACAAAAGGACAGTTTGTAGGTACTCGTGAAAGAATCATTTTACAATAACTGCAAATCCCTTAACAGACCAAACAATTATGAAAAAGGCGAATAATCTATTTCCTCGTTGAGGCCTGGAACTCTTAAGTATAAAAATCCAAAAGGTTTCCCTTTGTAAGAGGTGTTTTAGTCTGTCCCACCCCTCCGGGGATTGGGGACCACCTCAATAGCCATCACCTTAAGGGCATTAGCGCTAACATTACCAGCCTGTCTGTAATGTTTTGCCATAGGGTACTTCTCATTACCGAGTGCATCTCTCCACTCCGACATGTCTCCTTTCCGACATGTCTCCATTCCGACACTAACCCTATCTCTAACCCTAACCCTAAACCTTAGGCCCATGGGAGTGTCGCCACTCCGACAATAAGAAGTCAATTTCGAAGTGGCGACATGTCGGAATGGAGAGAGCCTCCCCTCATTACCCGTCCTGATAGCATAGACATGTTCAGAAACCCTGTCCCTCAGTCTTCGTTTGGTTCGGCCTACATAAAAACATCCACATTCACATTCCAACCTGTATAGGCCTACCACATAAGTTGTGTTACAATTGACAAACGTATTAATGTAATACGTGCCTGGCCCATGAGTGTCCTTAAACATGTTGGATTTCACAATGTAATGACAATAATTACAGTTGCCACATTTGTGATTGCCTTTTGGTTTTGAGAGCCAACTAACTGCGAACTAGTTTGTCTTTTAAGGTTGGTGCTCGTCTGTAAGAAAAAGAAGGAAGCTCTGTGAACACATTACTCAAAGTAGAATCACTTTGAATGATGCTCCAATTACGAGTTATAATCTATCTATAAATGCGAGAAGTCTCTGTCTGTCTGTCTGTCTGTCTGTCTGTGTGTCTGTGTGTCTGTAATCCGCGTATCTCGAGAACCGTTCGTCCCACCGGCTTCAGATTCGGCACGCGCGTTCCCCGCCGCGGCACGGAGTGCAGTGCCGGGTCTCGACCCGACCCGACGCGCGGTTTTCCCGAACCGGCGCGAAACGTTCGGAATCTCCTTATGCGGGGTTGATTGTTGACATCAGGCTGTTCCAGAGGAAATCGGCGAAAGCTCTGACTCATTGTGACATCACTTCATAAAAGGCTTTGACATCACGTACGCCACATGAGTCAACAAAAAATCTCTGTGAGTGTGTATGTATGTATGTAATCCGCGTATCTCGAGAACCGTTCGTCCCATGGGCACGCGCGTTCTCCATATATGGGCATAAAATGAATGCCCCCATATATGGGCATAAAATGGATTGCAGACAGACAGATACAGATATCTCCATATATGGACATAAATGGACAGAGGCAAACAGATGGTCAAAGATCTCCATATATGGGCATAAAATGGACGCAGACAGACAGATACAGATATCTCCATATATGGGCATAAATGGACACAGGCAAACAGATGTTCAAAACGGGTCCTATGACAACAGGTATAATGAGGTTTGCATTAAAGGGGGAACCGGCACTGTGTCTGCAACACAGTTGGAAGCACAGACAGATACTCCATATATGGGCATAAAATGGACGCAGATAGACAGATATCTCCATATATGGGCATAAAATGGACCCAGACCTATAACTGCAGTGATCTCCATATATGGACATAAAATGGACGCTGACAGACAAACAGACAGATACAGATATCTCCATATATGGGCATAAATGGACACAGGCAGACAGATGGTCAAAACGGGTCCTATGAAAACAGGTATAATGGGGTTTGCATTAAAGGGCGGGGCATTCATTCCCTATTTACATAGTATATATGGGCATAAAATGGACGCAGAATCACAAAGATCTCCATATACGGGCATAAAGGGACACAGACAGACGGATACAGAGATCTCCATAAATGAGCATAAAATGGACGCAAGTGGCATATATGGGCATAAAATTTACGCAGAATCACAAATATCTCCATATACGGGCATAAAGGGACACAGACAGACAGATACAGAGATCTCCATATATGGGCATGAAATGGACGCAGAACTATATCTGCAGTGATCTCCATATATGGACATAAAATGGACGCTGACAGACAGACAGACAGATACAGATATCTCCATATATGGGCATAAATGGACACAGGCAAACAGATGGTCAAAACGGGTCCTATGACAACAGGTATAATGGGGTTTGCATTAAAGGGTGGGGCATTCATTCCCTATTTACATCGTTCCCGAGTTGGCCAGGTCGCCGACTAGACGCTTCTAGTATTCTAAATACGGGCTGCTTCTTGGCTGTATTGAGTGACAAAGTAAATTTGTTTAGGTTTTTGAGGCATACGAGATTGTTTTAACAAATTTACTCTCTCCAGTGATTTAGCTTTGGTGAGAGACTGATTCAGCACATTGGGGTTATAACCCCGCTGTCTGAATCTTGCCTGCATCTCTCCAGCCTTCTCTTCAAAATCTTCATCTCTGTCGCAAATACGACGCAGCCTTTGGAATTGACCAAAAGGAATGTTTTTAATGAGCCCTGGGGGGTGAACAGTGTACAACGCTTTTCTGAGTACTCAAAGACGCTTTACACTTGGGGCCTAGGGGGGGGGGGGGGGGGGGTGAAAACTAAGAGCAAAAACTTTATTAGGAAAAATAATTAAGAAAAGACTACAAAAGAGATAAAACATACAACAATAAAAACAAGAGTTCAAAAATGTCAACTGGAGAAGGCGATTTGGAACAGGTGGGTTTTCAAGGCAGTTTTGAAGGCATGGAGGGAGGGGGGGCATCTCTGATGGGTTTGGGGAGTTCATTCCAGAGGGTGGGGCTGGCTACAGAGAAGGCCCTGTCACCCCAGGTTTTTTTTTCCATTGCCTTGGGCATTGGTTCTCAACCTGTTTTGGGGGGTCCCCAGATGATTAACTTAATGTGCATCTCTCAACAGTAAGCAAATCATCATAAAGTTGAATTCCATATAGGGTATCTGCACATTTCTAAAGTGTCAATTAACTCATTGAGTGCCTATCCCGAATTAGTTCGGGATATATGATCGTATCACAGGGTGCCTATCCCGAACAAGTTCGGGATATAAAAAAAAAAAAAAAAAAAAAAAAAAAAATTTTTTTTTTTTTTTGAAAAAAATTTTTTTGAATTTTTTTTTTTTTTTTTTGGACCCCATCAAATCTGGTGAACATGATTTCAATCGCGATTTTGCATGTTCCACCCCCATACAACCCCATCTAACATACAGGGCAGCCATTTTTGTTTACATTACATGTAAAACATAAGGGCGATTATCTCAAGAATGCCTGAACGGATTTCCAATCGGATTTTTTTGTTTGAAAGCTGTGAACAAACTGCACAAATCCACTCTGGATTGCATTGGATTTTTCAGAGCTCATTCTTCTCTGTTTTTTTCCCATGCATGAGGTGTGCAAGGTTTAATCATGGCTAAGTTGACGAAAATAAGGCTTCTAAAATGCTTGGTAGCCAATAGCTAACTTCAAGCTAACTTCATCCTCTTCCTGTACATGCAGTCATGCACAAAGGAAAGTGTTCAGGCAAGTCATGGCTGCAGGGCTTCTGCATATAACAGCATATCTCTATGGGATTTTCTCTGGCCACTGGGCGCCCTCTAGTGGTGAAAGGGGTGGCACTAAATGAGTTAAAGGACTTTTAATACCTCTAAAATGACATTGGCCAAATTGTCAAACATAAGAGGAAGAAATTGTGAAAATAGCCGATCTACATGCTCACAAGGCCTCGCAGCGCGAGGCGTTGTGATTATTTTGGGGTCGTGGCCTGAAAAGGTTGAGAACCACTGGCCTTGGGGACCTTAAGGAGGCCATCCTCACTGGACCTGAGGGAGCGTGTTGGCCTTGGGGACCTTAAGGAGGCCATCCTCACTGGACCTGAGGGAGCGTTGAGAACCACTGGCCTTGGGGACCTTAAGGAGGCCATCCTCACTGGACCTGAGGGAGCGTGTTGGCCTTGGGGACCTTAAGGAGGCCATCCTCACTGGACCTGAGGGAGCGTGTTGGCCTTGGGGACCTTAAGGAGGCCATCCTCACTGGACCTGAGGGAGCGTTGAGAACCACTGGCCTTGGGGACCTTAAGGAGGCCATCCTCACTGGACCTGAGGGAGCGTGTTGGCCTTGGGGACCTTAAGGAGGCCATCCTCACTGGACCTGAGGGAGCGTGTTGGCCTTGGGGACCTTAAGGAGGCCATCCTCACTGGACCTGAGGGAGCGTGTTGGGGACCTTAAGGAGGCCATCCTCACTGGACCTGAGGGAGCGTGTTGGGACCTTAAGGAGGCCATCCTCACTGGACCTGAGGGAGCGTGTTGGGACATATGGTTCGATGAGGTGGGAGAGGTAGGGAGGAGCCTTGTAGGTGAAGAGTATTTTGAAGTGGATCCGATGTTTCACAGGCAGCCAGTGGAGGTCATGGAGGTCAGTGGAGGTCATGGAGGACGGGTGTGATGTGGTCTCTGGAGCGGGTGCTGGTGAGGAGGCGGGCAGCTGAGTTTTGGACATATTGAAGTTTATTTATTCAGTGTGAACTGAGGTGGAGATTATTATTATTATTATTACCCTTATTACAGGGGTCAGAGAGGGGAGGATGACCTCTACAGAGGTCAGAGGTCATAGAGAGGAGTATGACCTCTACAGGGGTCAGAGGTCATAGAAAGGAGGATGAGGCTGGCCGGGAACAGTGGTCAAATCCGTTACATGTAAAAGTCCAAAATTGAAATTTACTTGAGTAAAAGTATGAAAGTGTTGGCATCAAAATGTACTTAAGGTACCAAAAGTGAAAGTACAAAATGTTTGAAATAGCAGATCTACAAGCTCAAATAGCCAAGGTATATAACGCATTGTGAGCTTGTAGATCTGCTATTTTTGGTGAAGAGGGGTGTCGTAGATGGAAAAAGAACTCATCAAGTACAGAGCAAATCAGGTCTGTTTTACTAAGCATAGTGAAGTGATATTGATGTAGTGATATTGATGAATTCCAAATATTATCAAATGATCTCGCGGCACCCCAGGGTGTCCCGTCACCCACTTTGAAAACCCCTGCACTAAACATCGTCCATTAATCTTTCCAGAGATGATTCTGCAGAAAAAAATAAATAAATGAATATTAATCAAAAGTGGTCATGATTACCATGATCCTAGATGACTTGATTCTATAGGCTTAACGTTAAGCTAAGAGAATAATTGCTGACCCCTCTCATGTTCTGCATTCAGAATACAAACTGCTACCCTCGGGTAGACGTAATAGAGTCCCAGTTAAAAACAAGAAAAGACAAATACTCATTCATAGTAGGGTGTGATGACCCTAGTGTAATGTAATGTAATGTATGCACTTGACCTGTATGTCAGCACTGTGTGTTGTGCACTATTCGTTGTAATTTACTTTCTTTCTGTCTGTCTTGTCCTGTTGTATGTATGTTATGTAGCAGCCTGCATGTCCAAGACAAATTTCCTTCAGGACCAAATAAATTAATCTTGAATCTTAACGTAATTGTTAGATATCTTTTTTTGTTCTCTCTATGGGGAAATAATATGGCAAATCTTTTATTGGCACCAGTAAACCACGCCCACTGGAATGCCCTATTCTGGGCATGTAGCTATATCTACTTTGTGGTAAGCTCTTGTGATAGTAATCATTGCTATAGAGTGTGTGTTTGCGACCGTAGGTCGCATTTACTATCAAACCCTGCACAAAGTGTAAGTCCGTCAGTCAGTCAGTCAGTCAGTCAGTCTGTCTGTCACACCTCACACGTCACACTCTTGCCCTGCTCATATCTCCGCAACCGTTGCCCCGATCCATGCCAAATTTTGCACACACACTCCTTACCTGCCAAACTACAACCTCCAAGGACCCCCGGAGCTCCAGGGACCCCCAGGTCCCTGGGGGACCCCCAGATGTAAAAAATTACCAAATGTGCTAAACTGACCAAATGACCACCCCAACGGGGCTGCTCACGGGTAATTCCCGGGGACCACCGACTCCTGGTGCTCCAGAACGGATGCAAAAGTGGTGGCGCCCCCAGTGGAGGACCCCCTACACTGCAGCTCACATAAAATGCCGTAACTCCGGCTAGGAGCGACCGGGACAGCCGGGGCCGGTACCTATTCGTCCGCCTTGCCGGCGCGGAGACCCCACCCCTCATTTCTCACATGGCCCTCTTATAGCAACACCATGAGGCCGATTCTTGCAAAACACATTTTTGGACACTGCTCCTACAATTTTTGCCCTAAAATCACGCAAATCGGTACACAGTATGTCTACACTCATCCCATCAACATGAATCTCTCCCATATAGCGCCACCTCCAGGCCGATTTTTAAAAACACATTTTTGGACACTGCTCCTACAGATTTTGCCCTAAAATCACGAAAATCACTACACAGTATGTCTACACTCATGTCATCAACATGGATCAGGAAGATTTTGGCAAAACACATTTTTGCCCTATTTGTGGAGATAAGTGACCTACGGTCGCTTATCTCCCGATTAGGGAGTCTTACTGGTCAGTAACAGTGTTCAATAGCTCTATATTGTGACAGTAATCATTGCTATAGAGTGTGTGTTCAGTAACAGTGTTAAATAGCTCTATATTGTGACAGTAATCATTGCTATAGAGTGTTTGTTCACTGTTCAGTAACAGTGTTAAATAGCTCTATATTGTGACAGTAATCATTGCTATAGAGTGTTTGTTCAGTAACAGTGTTAAATAGCTCTATATTGTGACATTAATCATTACTATAGAGTGTTTGTTCAGTAACAGTGTTAAATAGCTCTATATTGTGACAGTAATCATTGCTATAGAGTGTTTGTTCAGTAACAGTGTTAAATAGCTCTATATTTTGACATTAATCATTGCTATAGAGTGTTTGTTCACTGAGGCCTAGGTTTTTTATGTTGTGTGTGTAAGCCTAATTTGTATTTTGTTTGGTATTTTCCCAATTGTAGTTCTGGTTATGGTGTTAGTTTTAGTGAATTATAGCACCCAAACACAACACAACACAACCAGAACTACAGTAGAACACCAACAGGTGGTCAGAGCAGAAGGTTGGTGCACCGTGGTGCCTCTGCCACTAGGTGGCGCCCAGGAGCCGCCTGCGCTGCCTTCCTCCTGGCAGCGTGCCAGCAGCTCAGCTCCACAAAGCCTGGGAAAAGCACTGCTATGCCCATATAAGGCTGCAATCCATCCGCTTCTCTCTCTCTCTCTCTCTCTCTCTACTTCCACTATACTTCTCTCTTTACTTACACTACCTCTCTCTCTCTCTCTCTCTCTCTCTCTCTCTCTCTCTCTCTCTCTCTCTCTCTCTCAAAGTACATGTACTCAAGTAGGCCACAGTACTTTGTTTTTACTCCACTACAATATTTCCAATTTTCAATAGGCCTTCTTTCACGTCTACTCCACTACATCTCATGATGGGAAAATATTGTACTTTTTACTCCAGCACAATAATTTGAAAACTTGAGTAGATTTGCATCATCATCACAAAAGAAACATTAACTACTTCAGCCCCGCATACATTTTGTCCATTTGAAAATAGCCGAGCGACACACAGTGAGCTTGTAGATCGACTATAAAAAAAAGAAAAAAGAAAAAGAAAAAAAAAAACATTTTGTAAACATCTTCTCATACATTTTGAGAAACGAGGCATCCTGCATAATGAGCACTCTCTACTTCTGGTACTTCAAGTACATTTTGAATTGCATACTTCGTACTCTTTGAAAAAAGATTATTTCTACATTACAGTATTGATACTTTTACCAGAGTATAAACGTGAGCTTTTATTTTACCCCCCACCACCACTTGTAAGAAAGTATCTTTATATGTTGGTAGGCCTGTTGCTGTTAACTCTCAAATACCTGGAATTTGAACCATTTTAACCATTATTTTGTGCTTTAACTATTGAAAATTAGCAGATATACAAGCACCGAGTGCCGTGCTGCGAGCTTGTAGATCTGCTATTTTTGAAAATCGTGAAAATGTCTTTGATTATCTTTGACCCGACATCTAAATCCTTCCTCTAAATCAGCGGTTCTCAAACTTTTTCATGTCAAGGACCCCCCAAAATGACATGTATTTGGCCACAGGGACCCCCATCTCAAAATATGTTTTTCCAGGGACCCCCCAGAAGCAGAGATTTGAGTTAAAAAAGTTTGCTTTGAAAAATGTGCACACATTTTCAAGATTTTCCAAAACATAGCAGATCTACAAGCTCGCAGCGCGGAACTCGGTGCCGCGATGTGAGCTTGTAGATCTGCTATTTTTCAATAGTTGAAGCATTCAATAATTCTAGGCCCTAAATGGGTTAAGAGTTTACTTCTTTCACAACTGCTCGCTCTCTCCCTCTCTCTCCCCCCCCCCCCCCCTCTCTCTCATGGTTATATTTACAGAGTAGCTTCTTGGCTCAGCGACCTTATTAGGAGCTCAGCCCTGGTTGTCATGAAGCCCATCTCCCCTACAAGACACTGGTCCACACACACACGTGCACACGCACGCACGCACGCACACACACACACACACACACGCGCGCGCACGCACACACACACACACACACACACACACACACACACACACACACACACACACACACACACACACACACAAGCCCATCTCCCCTACAAGACAGTGGTCCACACACAAGCACACACGGCCAGCCGGACAACTTCCCACTGTAGTAAAACCAAGAGATGTCTTTTTTTAGAACCGTTCAAATCCTGCCTACTGGGCGACCGTTCCTAGAAGATTGCAGATCTACAAGCCTTGCGGATCCACTGTTTTACCTGCGAAGAGATTGGCTGTAGAGTAGAGATTTAGTAGAGTAGAGGTTTAGTAGAGGTTTAGTAGAGTATAGGTTTAGTAGAGGTTTAGTAGAGTAGAGATTTAGTAGAGTAGAGGTTTAGTAGAGATTTAGTAGAGTAGAGATTTAGTAGAGTAGAGGTTTAGTAGAGGTTTAGTAGAGTAGAGGTTTAGTAGAGTAGAGATTTAGTAGAGTAGAGGTTTAGTAGAGGTTTAGTAGAGTAGAGGTTTAGTAGAGGTTTAGTAGAGTAGAGATTTAGTAGAGTAGAGGTTTAGTAGAGATTTAGTAGAGTGGATTCCAGGGACTCTGTGGGTTCTTTATGGGGGTCTAATTTGACCCATACAGGTCTGTAACTCTGACAGTGTACAAATGGAACCAAATGGAACTATTTGGTTCCATTTGTACACTGTGGGGCCTTTTCCACTGGCAAACAACCGGTTCGGGTCCTGTGGGATGGCAACTTTCTTGGAACCTTGGTTTGTTCTTGCTAAACCGGCTGCGGAACCAACGTTTACGATTCGGAACCAACTCAGTTCTCGGTGGAAAAGCTCACCTGTGGTTCATCCCATAGGCGGGAGAAAGAACCTCTGGTTCATCCCATAGGCGGGAGAAAGAACCAGAACCGATCCTTTGCCGGTGGAAAAGGCCCCTGTCAGAGTTAAGGGGAGACCTTGACATTTTGCAGTTTGAGATACACTGGAGTAGACGTGATAAAACAGGGGACAGAAAGGACAGGGACCTGGTACAGAGCCCTGGGGGACCCCGGTCAACTATAGTATTATAAATGTTGTCTCTCTCTCTCCAGCAGTGACAGAAACGGACAGAATAACAACGTGCTAACGTGCTAATAAGTACTCACTGTACAGTACACAGAATAACAACGTGCTAATAAGTACTCACTGTACAGTACACAAAACTTCATTCTGTGGTGGTGATGTCATCAACATGGCCGCCACTCGTGTGGTGTCTTTAGACCAGATGATGATGATGATGATGATGATGATGCATAACATCTGCTTTAACAATAATGGATGTTGTCCGCTAGCCTAAAGGGGAATTCCCCCCTTGGACAGACGGCCGGAGGGAGATGAGAGGCTTTCTGACTCATCAGGCAGAGAGAGGCTCTGACACACACACACACACACACACACACACACACACACACACACACACACACACAGACACCGCTGCTACTGCTGGACTGCTCTCACATAGAACAGTGGTTCTCAACCTGTGGGTCGGGTCCCCCAGGGGGGTCCGCAAATTATTTTGGGGGGTCCCCAGATGATTAACTTAAAGGACAACTTTGTTTTTTTACAACAAGGGTTCATATTTTAGATTGTAATTAGAGAAAAGAAAAAGTGAGTGTTAAAATGTTTTAATTCGCTTCGTTCTATTGTTTTATTGGGTTTACCGTGCTAAAATGTGGGGGATGCGTACGCATGGGGACATGCGTACAAGTGGATAAATATGTCTTTTTAGACACAATAAGCCAGCAGTTTCTTTATTGCTATTTACAATAACACTTCTAGCCCCCAAAAGTCACATCCAACCATGAAAGGTTGCGTTGTATCTTGGGAATGGGCTTATTCTGTGTAAAATGACATATTTAGCCACTTGTACTGTACACATGCCCCTAACCACTGAAATAAGAATCTCGAAGAATAACGGCCACTTTTCACAGTCTTTTGGGGTCCGTTTTTAGCCCAAGGAATGTTTTTCGTGCAAAACAAATGCTTGCAATGGATTCAGAATAATTAAAACCCCATAGTTTGACCCCTCACATCCCACATAAAGCAGATTCTTTGAGAGTAATTTTTTCCTTTATAGTATGGTGTATAGTAAGTGAATGAGACAGAAAATTATAGCTGTCAAACATTTTGCCTGCATTTTTGCAAGCAGTTTGAGTTTTGGTGGAGGAGACAGGTTTTCCTGGTCGAGGAGTGTGGGCAGGCCTTACGCGCACCAAGGCCCGCCCCCACTTGATCATGATTGGAGGAAGGCCCCCGCCTGTCACCTACATGAAATCTGAAACTTGAATGAAATAACTTACTGTACCTTTAAATCTGATTGGTACAGTGCTACTGCCGTAGAAGGTGATTTACCGTTAAACCCACCGCGAGATTTATCCATTGCTGGGAGATCCTAAGATTTATCCATTGCTGGGAGATCCTAAGTAGATTTATCCATTGCTGGGAGATCCTAAGATTTATCCATTGCTGGGAGATCCTAAGTAGATTCATCCATTGCTGGGAGATCCTAAGATTTATCCATTGCTGGGAGATCCTAAGTAGCTAAAGTTGAAGGCCTCTCCAGACATATAATCGTCACTGTCGGGCAGAAACCTTGTATCTCCAAGTTTCAAATTTGTACATTTTTTCACGATGTAAAGCCCTGCTTCATCACACAAGGCCGTCGCACAAAAGCAGGGGGAAAAAGCAGATCTACAAGCACACAACGCCTCACGGTGCGAGGCGTAGATCGGCTGTTTTCAGTAGTTTAAATCATTTTTTAAATGATAAATACAAAACAAACGGTTTTGGACATACAAGGTTTCCACCCAACGACAACGATATACTGTAATACAGCTATGGTTCCTGATTTCTCAAAAGACCTACGTGCACATTTAGAAAAAAATCACCACATTAACTCTTTTGGACCTGAGGCAGTTATTTTTCTCTGATTTTGACGTTTATATCTGTGGATTCTGCTTTTCAATGGGAATGGAGTGGTTTCTTGACATTTGTGGGTTTCTGCAAAAATATACTCCATTCATCCATCCATCCATCTTCAGCAGCTTATCCGGAATCGGGTCGCGGGGGTAACAGTTCCAACTGAGACCTCCAGATTTCCTTATCCTGAGCAACTTCCTCCACTCCCTCAGGGAGTATACCGAGGTGTTCCCAAGCCAGTTTGGAGATATAATCCTTCCATCTGGTCTTTGGTCTGCCATCGGGGTCTCCTTCCAGTGGGACGTGCATCGAGGACCTTCCTAGGAAGGCGCTCGGGGGGCATCCGTACTAGATGCCCCAACCACCTAAGCTGACTCCTTTCCAAGTGTAGGAGCAGCGGTTCTACTCCAAGTCTCTCTCGTGTGACTGAACTTCTCACCCTATCTCTAAGGGAGATACCAGCCACCCGTCTGAGGAAACCCATTTCGGCCGTTTTGCACCACCTTATACTTTCGGTCATGACCCACACTTCATGACCATAGGTGAGAGTAGGAACGAAGATTGCTCTGTAGACAGAGAGCTTTGCCTTCCGGCTCAACTCTTTTTTCTAATCGCAAAAATACGCTCCATTCTCCATAAAAATTTGAAAGGCAAAACAAAGACAGAAACCTGTGGGGGAAAAAAAAGCATTTGCAGGAAACACTCAGGAAAAGAGCAACACCTTGTACAGCACACCTGTACAAGCCGGTGTTCACCCAGTAAACACCTTGTACAGCACACCTGTACAAGGTGTTCACCCCAAAGATCAGTAAACACCTTGTACAGCACACCTGTACAAGGTGTTCACCCCAAAGATCAGTAAACACCTTGTACAGCACACCTGTACAAGGTGTTCACCCCAAAGTGATGCAACAAACAATAGTAAGGGGATATCTTCAGAAATAGTGTCAAATGCTGGAATACATTCCTTACCAAAAATGTCTTCACCAATGTGTTTTTAAAGGTGTCTAGTAACACATCTCACAAAGACTGAAATTCAGTTTCCCTAGGAGAATCCTTGACAGCTGTTGAAAGCTGGGGTCCCATTAATTTAGTGCTCCAGACATGAACAGGTTAAAATGTACAGGCTGCCGCTCGCAGGCTCCGTCCGCAGCCAGTCTCTTATTTTGAAGGCCGGAAGTCGATTGCGCAAACAATTCCTTCTTGACGTCATTTACTTGACGACCGGAAGTGATCATCGTCCCATGCGGGAGCAGTAATGGCGGATCGATGCCTTTCAGCTTGTACAATTTTAGCGAGAATCCAATGCCGTCCTTGGCTTCAAAAGTGTTTTTTGGAGAAAATGGACATCAAAGATGAGATAGACCGTCGGCTTCCATGTTAAGGAATCACTATTGTGTGCACGTGGATGCGCGATGATGATGAATCGGCGAGTCCATCCGTGCCAGCACTTTCCAACGGACCGTACGGTAAGATTGCCAGCTTTACTGTATATACAGTATATTTCGCGAGTATTCTCGGGACCGGCACTCTAAATACTCAAGTATTTTTCACGAGTATACTCGGGATCAGCGTTAAATGAGTTAAATGAACTATACAGGATAAAACACACCCAAATAAATATGCTGTAAGTAGCATGTGAGGGGTCAAACTAGTGGTTTTTCATGATTCTGAATCCATTGCAAGCATTTGTTTTGCACAAAAAAAAAAACATTCCTTGGGCTAAAAACGGCCTGACAAAACTATGGTTTAGTGATGAGTCATCACTTTTCACAGTTTTGTGGAAAGTTTTTACCCCAAGGAATGTTTTTTTTTTTTGTGCAAAACAAATGCTTGCAATGGATTCAGAATCATGAAAAACCACTAGTTTGACACCTAGCATGCTATTTAAAGCATTTTGGTGTTTTTTCTCCTGTATAGATTAATGGGACCCCAACTTTCAGAAGCTGTAACAGATTCTCCTAGGGAAACTGAATTTCAATCCTTGTGGGATGTGTTACTAGAGACCTTTAAAAACACATTGGCGAAGAAAGTCTTTGGTAAGGAATTTATTCCAGGACTTTTTAAGATGTCCCCTTACTACAAGTAATTTTCTACAAAGTGGGACAACAGTCTCTTGGTTGTAGGTGCTGACATTCATTTAATATATTAGAAAACCAACAATTGTGAAAAAGACTAAAGATGAAAACACTTCATTTAGACGTTGTTATTATTATTCAAGACCACTATTATTTTTTTATACACATACAATATACAATAACCACACTCCCTTACAAAAAAAACGTGAGCAATCTGGACAATGGACAAGAAAATATGAAAATATCTTTTATCATATTAATGGTAATAATTAAAAAACGATGCATAGCATAATAAGCTTTTACACAACAGCAACATTTCTATAGTGTGCAACAATGACCTTTGACCTGCAGCCCTGGTTGGCACGTAGAGCTCTGATTAACTCCTCCCCCTGAAGGTGGGTGGAGCTTCTTTTAACTCCTCCCCCTGCGGGTGGGAGGGGCTTCTGTTAACTCCTGCCCCTGGAGGTGGGAGTGGCTCCCTTAAAGAACAACTTTTTTTTTTACAAGGGTTCATATTTTAGGGTGTAATTAGAGAAAGGAAAGATGAGTGTTAATATGTATTTTTAGACACAATAAGCCGTCGATTTCTTTATTACCATTTACAGTAACACTACTAGCCACCATAAGACAGTGGTGCATCTTGGGAATGGGCTTATTGTGTCTAAAAAGACATTTAGCCACTTGTACTCATGCCCCCATCCACTGAAATCAAAGTCAGTAAAATCACTAAAACGACAGAACGCAGTAAATGAAAAAAAATGTTAACACTCATCCTTTCTCTTCTCCAATCACAATCTAAAATATGAACCCTTGTTGTAAAAGAACAAAGTTGTCCTTTAAATCTTCACCCACCAAGTGGGAGGGGCTTCTATTAACCCCTCCCCCTGAAGGTGGGCGGGGCCTTCCACAAAGAGGACAGGATGAGCTCTTTGCAGTGAACTTTAAAGTGCTTCTGGATCTGCGGTCATCAATGCCTCATTAAGACCTCGTCGTACGTGGCGTTTTTTGCGCTACTTTTGGGACGCGCAACAGCAACGTTGCGACAAAGTAGGAGGGGCCGTGTCCACAGAAAAGCGTTTAACGAGCGGAGGAAATGTTTTTTTTATTTTTTTATTTTTTGGGGGATTACGGTGCGGTCGTAAAGCAGCTGATAACCGATGCCCGCCGCGTTCGAATGCGCCAACGTTTGCGGCGCTCGAACGTTGCGTCATCTGCGTTACTAGCAAGAATATTAGGGATGCACCGATATGGACATTCTCCGTCGATATCAATAACTATACCGATGTTTAACTCATTCAATGCAGGGACTTTGACGGCTTATAGCCAATGGTCCAGGCCGCCACCAATGACTTTGACGACCTAACCTTATTTTGACACTGGATGGCGCCGTTTGTTAGCTTATGGGTCACCGATTATTTCCAGGGTAACCGGAAGGTCACCTGACACAAAACTGAATTTCCCTTTTTTAGGAGTGAAACAGAAACATATCCATAATGAATGTGTATGGAAGAGGAGCTGTGAGCAAGCTCCACACGGAAGCGGATATCTTTGGAGTGAATCGTGCAGGCTAATCTGTTACTGCCATCCTAATTTACAGTACACTTTAAGACAGAATAAGACAGAATAAAGCCATAATAAGAAATAATGTGTTGGTGATTAGAACTAATATATTTTATTAGACAGAAACAAAGACAGAATGGCAGAAAGAGCGAATACATTCTCTGGCACCGTCACCTGCCGCGGAACTGCCGTGGCAGGCACCGCCGCACACCGGCAGTTCAACCGGCAGTCGCACTGACCGCATCGGCGGCGATAAGACCGGCAGTTCGACTGGTAGTCCCGGCAGTAGGACCGGCAGCCGACCTGCCGGTCCGTGCGGTGGTGACTGCCGTGCAGTTACCAGCGATGCCGGTCCTACCTACCGTTCCGTGCGGCGGCCGCCGGTCCTATCGCCGGCGATGCAGATGCTGCGGCAGTTCTGCGGCAGGTGCCGGTGCCAGAGAATGTATTCGCTCTTTCTGCTATTCTGTCTTTGTTTCTGTCTGATAAAATATATTAGTTCTAATTACCAACACATCTTATTATGGCTTCATTCTGTCTTATTATGTCTTAAAGTGTACTGTAAATTAGGATGGGACCGCAATATTCGATGACAATACTGTAATTCAGGTACTGGCAAATATCGGCCAATATGATAACGTGGCCGATATATTATCGGTGCATCCCTGACGGTTGTGGCAACGATTCAAAGACGGGTCGGGTCGTAAAAGACCGGGTTGTCGTCACACACACACAACCAGAAGAATCAAAACGTAACCCTGACAAGCGGACGCTCCGCTACCAAAAGTTGAACCGTTTTCTACTCAAATCGAATCTCTAATCTCACGTTATGTGAATCACGTTTGCACACTGCTGCCCATTTCATATTTATTTTTTGGACCAGGGTCGATTTTTTTCCCGATTTTCACCACTGTCGCCACTGGGTCCCTTGCTCTCCCTCTCTCTCCTTGGCCTGAAAAACGGCAGAGGAGATTTGCGGATTTTCGATTTCCAAAAATAAACACAGCAGTGTGCAAACCAGCTTTACATTTGGACCCCCTTTAGGAAATCTCTTGAGGGGACCGTTTGAGAGGGAAACGTTAAGGAACCGGAGAATCGTTCAAATCCCGAAGGATCCCAAACCCTCGTCTTTTACCGTAAGAAATTTAAGAAAAGAAAGGCACTGACTGAGCAAAACAAAAATAAAGAAGTAGCTTTCTGCGGGCGCGGCCCCTGAATGGGGCGTAAGAGCACGGAGTGTGTGGTCTGTGGTCAAACATACGTGCGCGGTGGGGAGGGGGGAGGGGGGAGGGGAGTGCATAGGTGGACAGAGGTAGGTGGGTTCAAAAACACTCTTATTAATAATCTGAATCAACTTCATGGACCTTCCCTGCCTTCAGGACCCTCGGTGCAAAGCAGTGGTTCTCAACCTTTAGTTTTAAGGACCCCCAGTTTGGTTTAGTTAGCATTAGGCCACGGACCCCTATTTCAGCAGAGATAGACATCTACACTGATCTACACTGTAACATCACCAGTGTTTATTTAAATGAGAGGGTACAAATGTGAACCAAATGGACCCGTGAAGAGGCCTACATGCTAGCATAAGACATCAGAACAAAGTTTGTATGGCCGATAAGAAAAAAATAAATAAAATAAAAGAAAGTGACCAAAACCTAAGCCCAACCCTGAAGTCAAAACATCTAGTTGTGCCGGGGTATCCACCGTTAGTTGTGTGAACGCCCATAAGAACTTCTTGATGACACCATTTTGTAGTCATAACCTGCCCCATAACAACTTCTTGATGACATAATTTTGTAGTCATAACCTGCCCCATAAGAACTTCTTAATGACATCATTTTGTAGTCATAACCTGCCCCATAAGAACTTCTTAATGACATCATTTTGTAGTCATAACATGACCCATAAGAACTTTGTTCTGATGTCTGCATGTGGGGACAACGTTCACGGGAAAATAGTCGTTTCGACAAGCTCACAACGCGACAAAACCTGGATGCTGGGGTTTAAGTGGTTAACCACAGAAAGGGATATTTCACTTTGAAACATGTTCTGGGGTCATTTTAACATCTATTCAGGCTTTCATGTTTCAACACAGAAGGCTTTTTAAAGTTATTTGAATCGGTATTTACATATAAAGATATTCATTTGATAAGACACGCCCCCTTCCTATACAAACCCATTGTAAGTTCCAACTCCATTTCAACCACGTTCGATTCATCGTAAACACCCCGTCCTTGGTCCTGGTGACCGACATTGTCCTCCTAATGCGTGAGGGGGGGCCGTGGTTTTTCAATTACGTTTCTATACTTTTGTGGGGTAATTTATATCTGGTGACTGACTGTATCCGTCACCAGAAACAAGGACAGGGCGTTTCCTATGAATCTAAAGCGGTTAAAAAGGAGTTTGAACTTACAATGGGTTTGTATAGGAAGGGGGGCGACGGGGCGTGTCAGATAAATTAATATCAAATATCTATGTAACGAATCAAGCAACTTAACATAACTGTCTGGGGTGAACCCCAAAAGCCTGAGTAGACGTTAAAGCCCGGATCAGAGTCACCGCGAGCCGAGGAATGATGTAACGTTGTAGTTTCATGACTCAAAAAGACTCGAAAAGACTACACCGCGGTGGATAGCCTTCCACCGCGGACCCGACTATGATCCGGGCTTAAGATGACCCCAAACACGTTAGAGAGTGAGATATCCCTTTAAGTAGACTACCTAAACCCTATGTAACTGGTTGACTGGAGTGCCTCAGGGCTGGTATACTAGGCTGATTGTTTTTGCTCTAAATTAAATATCTTTGTTGAAAACAGCCCGATCTATAAGCTCACAACGGCTTTGTGTCGCGAAGCGCTGTGAGCTTATGGAGCTGCTATTTTCAGGCAACATCTTTTTTCCTGCTCAATACTGACGCTGAGGTTTAAGTGGTTTCAGACCAGTGGTTCTCAAAGTGGGGTCCAGGGACCCCCTGGGTTCCAAAAGGGACTCTTAGGGGGTCTGTAACTCTGAGAGCGTACAGATGGAAGCAAATGGACCGTCACGGGTCCATTTAGTTCCATTTGTACACAGGTTTGTGAACCACTGGTGTAGACAGGCATGCAGCGCGGCACTAAGAATCTAGCGTGTTTGTCAACGAGGCCCTCAAGGTTCTCAAGAGAGCCAGCTAACCACCCTCCTTCATCTACTGTGAAGGACCCTTCATGGGTCCATTCTGGACCCCTGGGGGTCCCCGGACCCAAAGTTGAGAACCAGTGCTTTAAAAAACAAAAATAAAAAAGGAGCATTCCACCCATTTTCAGCCTCATCTTCCATATGTGTGACCGGTACCCGCTACGTCCCGTCATAGGGTATTCATGGCTTGCATTTGTAGTCCTAAACGGCCATTTTGAGGACCAACACAGGTCAATGTGTCTGATTGGCACAGAACTAATGTTCTACACCAATCAGAACACCTGTGTTGGTCCTCAACATGGCTGGTGGAGGACTACAAATGCAACCCATGAATAAGCACCGTTTCCGTCAAACTCAATCTCGCGTCTCATTGGTTGGGCTGTGGACGAGTTTCGGAAAACCCCGCCTACCGAGTGACATCATCATCGTCATCGATGGAATTCCGAGCTAACGTAAACTACGGTATTTCTCTTCCTGGAAAGTTAGCACGCTGGAATAGAAGACGCAAGTTCACGCAAAAAAACTAGACCAGGTCAACCTGGTTGTGCCAGACCCCCTGTCTGTCATCATCATTTATGACATCATGCCTTTTATAGGCATGTTATCATCATGTCATCATCATATATACCCTTTATATAGAAAACCCGGACAGACATTTGCTTATGTAGGCCTACCCATTTCATGGGTCTGGCAAAAACATGAAAATAAATCTCGGTCAGAAACGACCGACGATGATGTCACTGGTATAGGCACGTTATGGAAGCCTCCGCGGTTGACAATAATGACATCGACGAAGACTATCGTCCCGTTAGTGAGCGTTAGCGAGCACCCCATATATGGAGATGTTGGGAAAAGCAGAAATGATCCTTCAAGATACAAATGAAAATAAAAACGTCATCGTGCAAAACAGAAATAAACAAACAAAAAAAAGTCTGAAACATTATGTTCGGACTTGCGTCTTCATTTGGAAAATTAATCTAAACCCAACCTGTGGGGGCGGGGTTATCATCCGATGACATTCTACTCTGAATCCCTGCTGTGCCTCTACAGTGGTTCTCAAAACGTTTTCATGTCACGGACCAGTCAAACTGACCAGTCTAACATAACAGTTAGCCCATAGACCCCCACACCAAAGTATTATGCCAGGGACCCCCATAAGAGAACCTTTTTTCTAACAGCCAAAGCAGTGATTCTAAATTGTATTTCAAGGACGCCCAATTTGAGAGATTATGCATCAAGCCACTATTCGATGCTTTTTATTTCCCTGCTATGGGGAACTCTGAGAGTCTACAAATGGACCCGTATGGGTCCAATGTGTACACTCCAAGTTGTCCAAGGGTCCAAGTTGGTTCCTACTATTTAAGTATCTGTAATTTGGGCAGGGGACCCACTGGGAAAACCACCTCAAGGACCCCTGGCCTGGGGGGGTCCCCGGACCACACTTTGAGAACCACTGGGTCAGAAGAACGGAGGCTGAGGAGGATCATTAGTCAAAATTTGTGGGTTAAAAAAAAACAGAAAAGAAAAGAAAAATAAACAAATGGTGAAAACTTGGCGTGAATGTGAACCACAAAGACAATAACACTAGAAGTGGGGAAGCCACAGAGTCTCCTCTGTGTCTCGTTGTTTAGTTCTTTAACGGAATGTGCAAGGAGGAAGTGATGCACGCGTAGGAATGTGTGTGCACTACGTCAACGTTCCCCCGATGCGCCCCCTGGTGGGCCGTGGTGCACGGTGCTGTGCACACCCGTCATGCTGTGGGAGGTCTGAGCGGCCCGTTACTAAAGGTTTGTGGAATTTGACACGGTGGTGTACCTCAAGGAACTGTCCTTGGTCCCCTGCTCTTCCTGATAGACGGAAATTACGTATGCATTAAATAGACTAATAACATGTATTTTTTGTTTGTCCTTTTTGCCGATGATACCGTCATATTCCTGTCGGACAAAAAAAAGAAAAACCTACGATAATGTGATTGTTAAAAACAGAAAGCGTAACAGAATGGACCCATTACGTTAACATTACTAAACTATCATGCCTGACCCATACTTTAATTGCGCGCCAAAGTGTCTCGCAAAACAAATCTAGTTGATCTAAGTGTTGTGAGCTTAACAGATCTTATTGCGAGACACGACGTGCAACGACGTAAGCATCAGGCTTTGGGAGCGACAGTGTTTGTCCTGCCTGGGTTGTGGTGGTTGACATTCTGCGACCTCTCTTGGTCTTTCTCTTTGGCACTTGGAGGGCTGTGAGGGAGGAGGGATGGAGGGACGGACGGACGGACAGGTCTCTACTTGGAGAGCTTGCTGATCACGCGGATCAGAGCACCGTTCTCGTCTTTAAGACGCTGGTTGTCGGCTCTCAAGTCTCCCAGGACCTGCAGGGAGAGACGGAGGGGTTGATTCAAAACACCTTCACAATACGGAGGAGTCGCCGTGAAATGTTTCTTTATGGGAAACTGTCCATCTACAGTACCTATGTATCTAAACTCAGCACGAAAATAAAGGAAACTTAACTTTGGTCCATTATATCTCCCCTTTAACTCATTCGCTGCCTTTTCAAAATGGCTGCCAAGTACCAGGATGCCAATTCCATGTAATTTTTTAGAGCACGGATCATGCACGCCCATGCCTAGATCACGTATGTCTGCACGCTGTTCACAGCTTTCAAACAAAAAAATCCGCTTGGAAATCCGTTCAGGCATTCATGAGATAGAAGCCATTATATTCTCTTCAAATGTAAACAAACATGGCAGCCATGTTTGAAAGATGTGGTCGGTATGGGGGTTAAACATACAATTTTGCGATTGCGATCATGGCTACTACATTTTTGTATTGTGTTTTATATAATTTTTTACATTGATTTGTCACCTTTACAACGAGGTACAGCTTGTAAGCATCGGGCATTCGAGGCATGAGCTACACAGCCAAACGTGTGGGTAGCGCCAACCAAAACTTTGCCAAAATACTGTTCTGCTGGCATTTACTCTCGTTCTGGGCTTCCCTGACACAAGCTTATAATTAACAAAGTGTAAAAATGGCCAATATGTGTTGTTTTTTCTTTCCTTATTACTGTGAGAGAGTGCCATCATTCAATGCCCCAAGTAACAAAGGTGAAGACCAAAAGAACAGTATTGCAGGCCTGCCAGGCCATTTTGACAATTTTTGAAGGAGCGCTACCCACACGTTTGGCTGTGTTGCTCATTCCACGAATGCCAGATCCTTACAAGCTGTACCTCGTTGTAAAGGTGACAAATCAACAATAAGAATGATACAAAATACAATACAAATTGGTATTATTAAAGGAGTAGTTCACCCAAAGGAATAAACTTTATTCTGTTGTTTACTTACCCTGTGATGTTTATGACCCAAGGAGAATTTTTGTTTTTAAAACCTTCTTTAATGGTAAATCCAGAATCAGAGAAAAATATATAATGGGAATCAATCAGTGACCCGTTTCTGTGGCAAAAAAACAATATCAAAAATCCTTCCATTAAAAAAAAACCACAGCTCCAGCCGTTTATCAAAGCCTGTAGTACCATACTGCTTTGAGACCGCTCCAAAAAGTGCCCTGTAAAGTAAGAAAATTAACTTTAAAATGCTTCCTGTCAAAACAAAGACGTGCACGAAAAGGGAGCGCGCATGGCCAGGCGTGTGCGTTGTCAGTCACGCTCGTTCGTCGGATGTGTCTCCACTGTTTGTTTTGAAGTCGCGTCATTGCAATCAAGGCAACAGGTTTACGGTGAAACGGAAAGCTAGAGATGGGATTTATGGCTCTATGAAGTGAGCCGGATTTAAGATCCGTTCCTTACAAAGAGCCATTCAAACGACTGGCTCATTTTAGTCTTGGGTACTAAGACTAAAATTTTGATTATAAGTTCAAATCACTTCAACCCTATATACATTTCAGCATACATTTCTGCCGTCTAAATCTACAAAGTAACTAAGACTAAAATGAGCCAGTCGTTTGAATGGCTCTTTGTAAGGAACGGATCTTAAATCCGGCTCACTTCATAGAGCCATAAATCCCATCTCTAGCTTTCCGTTTCACCGTAAACCTGTTGCCTTGATTGCAATGACGCGACTTCAAAACAAACAGTGGAGACACATCCGACGAACGAGCGTGACTGACAACGCACACGCCTGGCCATGCGCGCTCCATTTTCGTGCACGTCTTTGTTTTGACAGGAAGCATTTTAAAGTTAATTTTCTTACTTTACAGGGCACTTTTTGGAGCGGTCTCAAAGCAGTATGGTACTACAGGCTTTGATAAACGGCTGGAGCTGTGGTTTTTTTTTAATGGAAGGATTTTTGATATTGTTTTTTTGCCACAGAAACGGGTCACTGATTGATTCCCATTATATATTTTTCTCCGATTCTGGATTTACCATTAAAGAAGGTTTTAAAAACAAAAATTCTCCTTGGGTCATAAACATCACAGGGTAAGTAAACAACAGAATAAAGTTTATTCCTTTGGGTGAACTACTCCTTTAAATTATGATGGACCGAATGTTGGCAAATTTTGGGTCAGCGCTACCCACACGTTTGGCTGTGTAGCTCATGCCTCGAATGCCTGATGCTCAAGTTTCCTTTCTTTTTGTGCTTAGTTTATGCATCTATATATGTATCTATCTATCTGTCTGTCTGTATCTACTTGTCTGTCTGTCTGTCTGTCTGTCTGTCTGTCTGTCTGTCTGTCTGTCTGTCTGTCTGTCTGACATATACACAGAAACACACAAGGGAGAAAGATAATGACTTGCCAGACATGAGAATAAACCTTAGATTAATACTAATAATGTAAACTCTCTCACCTTCAGCTCCTCCTCCAACTCAGCTACACGTCGTTCCAACATCCTCCTCTCCTGATGAAGACCATGATGAGGATGAAGACCATGATGAGGAAGACCATGGTGATGATGAAGACCATGATGAGGAAGACCATGATGAGGATGAAGACCATGAGGATGAAGACCATGATGAGGAAGACCATGGTGAGGATGAAGACCATGGTGAGGATGAAGACCATGATGAGGAAGACCATGGTGAGGATGAAGACCATGGTGAGGATGAAGACCATGGTGATGAAGACCATGGTGGTGAAGACCATGGTGGAGGTGGACATGGAAGGAAGAGACAGAGGTTTAGACCAGGGGTTTTCAAAGTGGGTGACGGGGCACCCTGGGGTGCCGTGACGGCAGTCCAGGGGTGCCGCGAGATCATTTGATAATATTTGGAATTTATTTGGACACTTGAAAAAATATTTAGTATCATTTTAAACTTGAAGTACAAAGTTATTTTCAGTCAGCTCTCACCAAAATGGCTATAATCTCAATGTTTTCCTCGCAACATAAGGTTTGGTGTAGAGGTAAAAAAAAGAGCAGACCAAGTACAGAGTGAAAGGTCAAGTTAACTAAAACACAAATCCAACATAGACTGATGACAGTGCTGTCAAACAAATCGATGGAATCACACATTTATACAATATGTAGAGGGGGTCCCTGCTTTATCAGCTAAGGGGTCCTTGGCCTGAAAACGTTGAAGACCCCTGGTTTAGAGGACAATCAATCAATCAATCAATCAAATAAACTCAACCATAATCATATAACAAAAAAGGTCAAATATTACCACCCAAAAGAGGGGAATAAAACATGAGAAAACAGCTGATCTACAGAACATGCTCACAACACCTGTCCAGCTGTGGACCATAGAGAACAACACAGTGATGAAGATGAAGATCTCTTACCTTCTTCTCCAACTCCAGCAGAGCAGAGCAATCACTGAACCGCTCCTGTCTCTGATGGACAGACACACAGAATAAGCATGAGGACATGTTTCTTTAAAGAGGCGGTGCCATACAGTAGTTTTGTACTTTTTCAGTTGTGTATGTGTCTATGGAGTTAGCATTACTCTAATGCAGGGGTTTTCAAAGTGGGTGACGGGGCACCCTGGGGTGCCGTGACGGCAGTCCAGGGGTGCCGCGAGATCATTTGATAGTATTTGGAATTTATTTGGACACTTGAAAAAATATTTAGTATCATTTTAAACTTGAAGTACAAAGTTATTTTCAGTCAGCTCTAACCAAAATGGCTATTATCTCAACGTTTTCCTCGCAACATAATCACTAAGATATCGTCACTGTCGGGCAGAAACCTTGTATCTCCAAGTTTAAAAATGTGTATGTCTTTTGGTAAAGCAAAGCCCTGCTTCATCATACAAGACTGTTGCACAAAACAACTGAAAACAGCTGATCTACAAGCACACAAGTGTGCTTGTAGATCTGCTGTTTTCACTAGTTTAGTACATTTTATAGACTAGAAGCTGGCCGGGCGGCCCAGCGTCTAGTCGGCGACCTGGCCAACTCGGAACAATGTAAATAGGGAATGAATGCCCCGCCCTTTAATGCAAACCCCATTATACCTGTTTTCATAGGACCTGTTTTGACCATCTGTCTGCCTGTGTCCATTTATGCCCATATATGGAGTTATCTGTATCTGTCTGTCTGTATGTCGCTGTCCATTTTATGTCCATATATGGAGATCACTGCAGTTATAGTTCTGGGTCCATTTTATGCCCATATATGGAGATATCTGTCTATCTGCGTCCATTTTATGCCCATATATGGAGTATCTGTCTGTGCCTCCAACTGTGTTGCAGACACAGTGCCGGTTCCCCCTTTAATGCAAACCTCATTATACCTGTTGTCATAGGACCCGTTTTGAACATCTGTTTGCCTGTGTCCATTTATGCCCATATATGGAGATATCTGTATCTGTCTGTCTGCGTCCATTTTATGCCCATATATGGAGATCTTTGACCATCTGTTTGCCTCTGTCCATTTATGTCCATATATGGAGATATCTGTATCTGTCTGTCTGCAATCCATTTTATGCCCATATATGGGGGCATTCATTTTATGCCCATATATGGAGAACGCGCGTGGGGCGGGGAACGCGCGTGCCGAATCTGAAGCCGGTGGGACGAACGGTTCTCGAGATACGCGGATTACAGACACGCAGAGACTTCTCGCATTTATAGATAGATGATAAATACAAAACGAACGGTTTTGGACATACAAGGTTTCCACCCGACAACAACGATATACTATAAATATAAGGTGCTGGGAGTGAGAATTATAATGTAGGGGTGCCTCGGATTAAAAAAAATATTTATGGGGTGCCCTGAGACAAAAAAGTTTGGGAACCCCTGCTCTAATAGACCACCAGCTGGGGTTATAACGTGCAAATATGCCTTCCCTGTGTATTGTTGGTTACTTCCTGAAAGCTGAAAGCCTCAGAGTCAAAAGACCCAACTGAAAAACACTGAGTTAATGACATCATACAATCAGCACCTCCCCTTTTACCATACTAACTTGTGGCTAACTTCAGCTGGGTCACCACCCACCATGACAACCAGGCATACTTAACACTTATGTTGCAATGATTTTTTCTCTTCAATGTCCCGCGATGCCATGGTCTCCAAAAAATAATTGAAAAAAAAAAAAAAAAGAAAACGGCTCAAACTCGGGAAACCCGGGGTTGGCACAGGGGTGGTACCAATACAAACTCGGGAAACTCTGGGTTGGCACCAGATGTGTTAATGAACTGGTGGGTGTGGCCACATAAAAACATAATTTTAACACTTTCTGTACACTTTTTTGGAAAGAAAATCTTCCTTCTAGTATAATCATAATACCTGATCCTCATGCTTTAGGTGGGAAAGAAATCATGGCATCCCATTTTAACACATTGGTGCCCACGACGCACCAACTCATCAAACTCTTTGATGTCTCCCAGTGCCCACGACGCGTTTGACACGTTGTACAGTAAGCTACAGTAAGCTTTAGCGTGCGTGCGTGCGTGTGTGTGTGTGTGTGTGTGTGTTCCACTGCTTTTCTTTAAATGTCATGCAGCCAGAGGTAGCTCAGTTATTTATACTCCATCCTAGGGGTGGGCGATATGGTGATAATTATCGCGGAGACGATACAATGTCTCCACGATTGTAAGAAGTCCTGTTTAATCGTCAATACAGAGATTCGTTGCAGAATTCAATTTAAACCTGCATTTTGGTCTAAATCAGTAGTTCTCAAACTTTAAAATGTCAAGGTCTCTACTTAACTCTAGTATACAGTATACAAATGACAAATGACAGTATACAAATGTATACTGTCAGAGTTACATACTTGAAAGTTCAATTTAGACCTCCCAAAAGGAACCCAGAGACTAGTTTTTGTTAAGTAACTTGAAAAATAAGTAATAACCATCGAAACCAACGAGAAAAAGAATTGTGATAAAATCGTGTATCGTGATACGGCTTGGGAAAATATTGTGATATTGCATTTTTCCATATCACCCACCCCTACTCCATCATTCTACTGTGTGTGTGTGTGTGTGTGTGTGTGTGTGTGTGTGTGTGTGTGTGTGTGTGTGTGTGTGTGTGTGCCTGGCTCCAGCCCATAGACCCGCCCACTCTCTGAGCGGACTGGTTCTCTTGGTCTGGTGTTGTCATATGACGCTTAAGTTTCTCTGGTTTAGGCAGAACCAAGCCAATGAGAGTCGGAGCCTCGGAGGAGGGGGTGGGTCTAACTTTTGAAAATCAACAGAAACAGTGGAGGGGGGGGAGCTCAGCCAAAGCTCTTAATTGCTCCCTTTGAACTTCAAAGGGGGGTTGTGCACACCTCGTTAGCATCAAAGACAACAACCTGTTTGATGCCTGTCATAGAGGGTATGCCTACAGCTTCAAGTTGGGGACGTTTTGGGTAAGCCCAGTGGTCTGAGAAGAAGGGAAAAAAAAGTAATTTCCGAAGTGGGATTCGAAACCGCTATTTAAGGTTTACCAGCCACCCGACGTTACCTTTCACGACACTATCCACGACGGGGGCGCCGCTGCACGGAGGCGCCGGCACCTAAGTTTTACTGAGGTTAAGGTTAGGATTAGGCATAGTTTAGGTGGTCGGACACGTTACCTCCACGTTGCGTTATAATCCTCCACATTGCGTTAGAATCCACGTTGTCAAAGATAAAAGCACAAAAAGAAAGTGGCTTCGTCAGCCAGGATTGCTAGCTCAGTCGTTAGGGCAGCATGGCTACGATCACTGAAGGCGGTGGTTCGCGTCCCACTGACGGTAGATACATGTTCGAGTAGACATGTGTCGGCGCATGTGCACTAAGACTCTCCCTCCGCGTCTCTCGGAATGACGCTGAAAGCGCCCCAACGAGTCTGCACGGGTGATGCCGAAAGTGAGTCCGAAGTGCGTCGTGGGTGAAGCAGTGGGAGTGAGAACGGGCTGCAATGGGACAATGTCAGACTCAAGCTCAGCGCAGAGTCTGAAATCAGGCTATGTGTCTATGTGTACAATTTGACGATTTAAGCATTTAACAGGCGCTAATCAACACACATGTAAGGGCGAGAAGCGACCATCAGGTCACGCTGAAACAACAGAGCTTGGTTAAACAGCGTGTTACAGAACTGTGTCTCAGTGTGTGTGTGTGTGTGCATGTGTGCGTATGTGTGCGTGCGTGCGCGCGCACGCGCGCGTGCGTGTGTGTGTGTGCGTGTGTGCATGCATGTACCTGAGCTTGCTTCTCCAGCTCCACTCTGGTCTGGCTGATGATCCTCTGGGTGTCCTGGAGCTGAGAGTTAAGCTGCTTGTTTTCCCTGGAGACCTCCTCAAACAGCTGCACACACACACACACACACACGCGCACGCACACGCACACGCGCACGCACACGCACACGCACACGCACACACACACACACACACACACACACACTATTATATTAACACTTCTGGTGCCAACACCGAGTTTTCCCGAGTTTGAAGATTTTTTTTTTTTTTTTCAAGGGTTAGGACCTCCAGAAATGTGTTAGGCATGATCACGATCGTGAAATTGCATGTTTAACCCCCATACCAACCCATTCTTTCAAACATGGCAGACATGTTTGTTTACATCTGAAGAAAACATAATGGCTGCTAAATCATGAATGCCTGAACGGATTTCCAAGTGGATTCTTTTGTTTGAAAGCTGTGAACAGCGTGCACACACGTGGTGCATGATCTAGGCATGGGCGTGCACAATCCGTGCACTATGAATTACATGGAAGTCTATGGAGACCATGGCATCTTGGACCTTCAAAGAGATTTAATTGATTGCAACTTAAAGGAGTAGTTCACCACTTTTCAACCTGTCTTCATATAATAGGTCCTCACTAATGTTCATGATAAAATATCACAATTTTTTTCTACTCAATCCAAGTCTCCTAGGAGAGCTGTGGGAAGTTCAGAATCCATAGTCTTGTGACATCATAATTTTCCAAAAAAAAAATGTAATCAATATTTTTGAAAAAAATATTTAGATTTTTAATATTGCGAGAACAATGGCTTCCACTTTAAAATTGCAACTTTTCAGGAATAGAAAGCCTGCAGTTTCTATAAGCTGGATTGGTAATCGATGATGTCACAAGACTATGGGTTTCTGACCAGCCGACAGCCCTCCTCTGAGAAAAAAAAAAAAAAAAAAAAAAGAAAAGCTATTTTTGAGTGAGGACCAATTATATGAACATAGGTTGAAAAGTGGTGGAGTGCCCCTTTAAGTGTTAAGTGGAGACTGTGACACCATCATTCAGCTACAGCTATCAGACATCAGGGACGCGTGTGCGTGTTTTTGCCAATGAACCTAAGCACAACGGTGGGGGTGCGGGGGGGGGCTGCAAAGGAAAGGAGCGCTTGTTTTCAGTGATGACGACGGAGGCGCGTCTTCTCAGGCGACATAAACCGATTCGACGGTCGCATTGAGGCGACTCAGCGCCGTTACGGAGTTATGTGCCGCTATGGACAGAATAGTAAATCTTTGTCCCTCCGGCTTTCGGGCACCTCCGCACCAGTTTTTATGTGAACACATTTTGAACGATCAATGTCTAATCAATGGAGCAATTATTTTACATTTCTCGCCCACCTTTTGAGTTACATCAGGGCAAGGTAACTACACCTCTACATACGTCTCTTTGCCCTTTAAGTGTGACTGTGGCTCAGTCACAGGGGCGGCAGTGGCTATGGGGTAGAGAAACCGCCATTAGAACACAGAGGGTTCCCGAAGGGTTCCCAGTTCGATCCCGGGCTCCCCCAGAGTTAGTGTGGAAGAGTCCTTGAGCAAGACTCTGAACCCCTAGTTGCTCCTGGTGAGCAGGTTGGTGCCAAGCATGGTTTCCTCTGACATCGGTGTGTGAATGTGTGTGTGAATGGGTGAATGTAATGAATGTGTTGTGAATGGGTGAATGTATTGCACAATCTCTTTAAAGCACCTTGGATAAAGGTGCTATATACAGTAAATGTACCGTTTACCATTTACTGTGATGTTCTTAATCAATAACATTGATCAGGTTCATTGATCATCTTTACCTTCTTATAGTCTTTACTGGCCGAGCCTCCAGCCGGCTCTGACCTGAGGACAACAGGAGGTCAGAGGTCAATCACAGACACACATAATGCTGGCAACAATGAGGTCATACAGAGGGCAAAGGTCAAAAGGTCATACCTGGAGGTTAAAGGTCGCTGCGGCTGTTTAGGGAAAAAAAAAAAAAAAAAAAAACGGTCAGAATGTCATGTCACACTTCAGTTACACACACACACACACACACACACACACACACACACACACACACACACACACACACACACACACACACACACACACACACACACACACACACACACACACACACACACACACACACCTGTGTATCGGTGGTGCTGGCAGACACTTCGTCCTCTCCGCTGGGTTCGTTGTCGTCACTCTGAGCACACAGACAACCATAGTTAGAATACATCTACACTACAGCAAGGTCAGCAGATCACAGAGGCTGTGCAGGTAGACCACATGACACGCCCCCAAAATAGAAATAATTCAATTATAAAAATAATATGTCATGACTTGATTGACATCAAGAAGGGCCAGTCAGCTCCCTTCACAGCTTCTAAAGTAGGCATGCTTTGTTCAAGAATCAGTAGCATTACAAAGAACCCGAAAACCTACCACTTCCACACAGAATGGAATGAAAACCTTTTCCCCCAGTGTTTCCCAATTTTCCTCTACTATTTAAGTGTGTTTGTCTTATACGTAACGCCAGTGCCGCTATTCCAAAGTCCCCACAGGCCCTCAGGTAAAACATTGTGGATGCATGGGTAGATCAGGTTATGGTAGCTCCCAAGTCAAAAGAAGTGTGGGCACTGTAGTAATCTATTAGCCTCGCAAGCCATCCCGAGCTACGTCATCACCAATGTGCTTCCTTTCTCGGTCTGGTGTCCCTCCCATCGAGCCTCTTTATTAGAACTTGGGTTTCTAATGTCCAATCAAAAGGCTGCATTTCGAGTGAACCCGCCTCACACCGCTCCTGATTGGTCGAGCGGCTGCTACAGCTCTCGCATTTTGTAAACAAACATGGCGGACCCCATGTCCGATGCGAGTTCACAAATCGCAAATAAAAGCTGCATTAAGCGAAGTTTTATCTGAAATCAACGGCATCTCATACCTTAAAAACGAACAACAGTTTGCACCTTTGGAATTTCTGTCTGGAAAAGACGTATTTGATGTTCTCCCGACGATGTTTTGATGCGCTGATGACTACTGACTGGACCTGTCAGTCAAAGTGAGTAACTACGTCATTGCGTAAAGCGTTGTCTATGGAGGACTCCCAGACTCTCCCCTGGGAGAGTCTAGTGATCTATGATCTATAGTAACCCATAGTTATAATATACCTATCTAGACTCTAGAACAGGGGTGTCCAGAGTGCGGTTCGAGGGCCAAATGCGTCCCGATGACACATGTTATAAGGCCCGCAGCTTATTATAGTTTTATAGTATAATTTGTCAGGATTCCTTGTTCCCTGTTGTCTGATTCTGAAAGGGTCAAAGAAAGGATATTTTATTGCATTTTTCTACCTTGCACGTCTGGTTACATTTGGTAACGCGAGTTATGTGTGTTTTATTCATAGCACACAGCTGACCAAACACCACAGATATTAAATATTGATGATGACATAATGAATAAACATGAATAATCACCTCTCCAGTGATTAAAGTGATATAATGATTATAATGAATAAACGTTAATAATCACCTCTCCAGTGATTAAAGTGATATAATGATTATAATGAATAAACGTTAATAATCACCTCTCCAGTGATTAAAGTGATATAATGATTATAGTGAATAAACGTTAATAATCACCTCTCCAGTGATTAAAGTGATATAATGATTATAGTGAATAAACGTTAATAATCACCTCTCCAGTGATTAAAGTGATACAATGATTATAATGAATAAACGTTAATAATCACCTCTCCAGTGATTAAAGTGATATAATGATTATAGTGAATAAACGTTAATAATCACCTCTCCAGTGCGCTGTCCTCTCCTCTTGGCTCTCGCTCTCCTCCTCTCTCTGCTCTCTCTCGCCCATCGCTCCGTCTCGCTCTCCCCTGTACCCGCCACGCCATCTGACACAGGACACACCCCCTTTCACTTAGCAGCCAATCAGCTCATTGACTTTTACAAAAATATTCTAACAATTATGTTAAGCCTCGAACCAAGCCATCCAGGATGGCAGTGAATCATGACCATGCAACCTTTGTTTCTATGAAAAGAACATTTTGAAAATTGCTAAACAAAGGATAGTTATTAAATGTAGTATATCAAATAATTTAATATTAAAATATGTTTTCACATAGGATCAAAGGTTGTATGGTCATGATTCACTGCCATCCTGGATGGCTTGGTTCTAGGCTTAACATGATTGTTAAGGCCTGTCCATTGTTGTTGAAATGTGCATGTTCCAATCACAGGCTGCTGTGGCCCGGGAGTCCCACCCGACATACAACAGCTGATACAGGCCCATAACTTGTCGCTGCCTTGACGCGTTGTGGGCTTGTAGATCTTCTGTGTTCGGTTCACACCGGTTGTGGTGGGCCGGTCTGCGCCAATATGTCAGGGCTGAATTTATTAGGGGTGTATACATATCACGATACATGGTTGACGATACGATACATGGACGATATTGGTTCATTCATGGCGATACGATACGATTCGATTCAATGATTTAAAATCGATATAGTAACTATTTAGCAAAGAAATTAAATCTGTGTGAAAGGGGTGGATAGTGCAGGTTTTTAAGGGAAACATGTATTATTATGGATATAAATAAGTAAACACAGTGATTATCTGCCAAATACATGGACATTGTATATTGACAAACCTGCACCTTGACATGAACCCAGAGATTACACACATTTATCAATAGACCAATGTAGCTATATGGAAAGGAAAAGTAATTAAGCCCCTCCTTTTAGTTTTTTCTTCTTAAAAATTCTAAATACAATGCCCAAGTAGGTAGTATCGATACAATCGATTCTTTGCACTGCCGATTCGATACGATACAATATAAAACGATACGATTTGATTTGTGCTGTTTTCATTTCGATATACTTCGATTTTTTAAGTTAAAAACGATATTTCGATACGGTTACTATATCGTTACACCCCTAGAATTTATGTCCCAGTCCTGCCTAGGGATGGGACGATATGAAAATGTAATATCATGATTATTATGACAAAAGAAACCGCGATTTACGATATTATCGTGATAAAATAATTGTGAGCTTGTAGATCGGCTATTTTTTGGCAAAGGCATTTGATAGAGTGAAACAAATACCGTATCAATTACGTATATTATAAGTACGTTTACCAATTATAGAGGGTTTAAGTGGTACCAGATATGCAGCTCTGCAAATAAAAGGTGAATTGATCCCAGTGACGGAGGACGATATCACGATAAATAAAATCTCCACGATACGATTATCGTGAATGTTTTATATCACGATAAATGATAACATCGCTTATCGTCTCATCCCTAGTCCTGCCTTGACCCTAGTCCTGCATTTAGGGGCGGCCGTAGCTGAATGGTTAGTGTCCATACCTAGGACTCCGGAGGTCCCAGAGACCGCAGGTACGATTCCAGCTCCAGCCCAGCTATGTGTGGAAGTGTCCATGAGCAAGACACCTAACCCCCACCTAACACCTAACACTGCTCCCCTCCCCCGCGCGTCTTGTGGGCAGCACTGGGTTCAGCTGGGTTAAGATGAAAACTGAATTTCCCTCGTGGGATGACGTAGGTAAATTCTTCTTCTTCTTCTTTGACCCTGTCTGAGCTGGCAGGGTTCAGTGTGTTTCACCTAAACTCTAAATGTTGTTCAACGTTACCTTTCTTGTCGGAGGTCAGAGGTCGCGGCGTGCCGGCAGGCTGCGTAAGGCCCAGCAGGTCAGACTTCTGCAGGCTGGCAATACGAGAGCGCCAGCTCACTTCCTGTCCAAACACCATAACATCACAAAGAAAAACATTATGAAAGTAAAATCAGTTATATACCGTATATGGTATTTCTTCCTTGAAAATAATGAAAGGCAGAAAAGTAACATTTTCAATTTTAAAATTTTTACTGCTTTTTACTGTACCGAAACCTAACCAGTGATCCAAAAATTCAACTGAACCGTTGCAACCCGTCATCACGTTAACACACTAAGTGCTTTTCAAGAAAAACAAGTAGTCGGGATATTGTTTTATATTAAATAACGATTAAATAATGATCCTTTGGGTGATGATGTCATCAGGAAGTGACTAATCTCCGTTGGCTTCAACGCATTGCTCTGCAGAAAAACGGCTTTATCTCGGCATACTTCACGGAAGTCGATTGTCAAGGAACTCTTGGCGATTTTTTTTCCCCCACCACTCCGTATCTAAGCGACGGACAGCCGCGGTAACACATTTGTTACCGCGTGTCAGTTAAAAAACACAGATACTAAGTGTGTCACAGTATCAACTCCTCCCCAATTGCCATTCACCCAACACTGTGGGGTGTGGCTATATCAGCTGGGTCACCACCCACCATGCCATCCATGCATACTTAATGAACTGGGGGTGTTGGCCACATAAAAACCCAATTTTAACTCTTTCTGTATACTTTTTTGGAAAAAATCTTCCTCCTAGTATAATCATAATACCTGATAATCATGTTTTAGAGGGGGGGAATCTATGCTTTTCTGGAAAGAGGACAGCCTTTATTTGCAGCAAAATAGCCGAAAAATGTGCTTCTAACAATAACATTTGCCTAGAGGTAATGGAAGCCAAGGCCTTCCGGCGCATAGTGATGACACGCACGAAAGTCATGGCGCACATCAGGCTGCACAGAGCTTGCGCAGCTACAGCACTGTCTATGGGGCTTCAGCCGGCCACTCAGCAGGAGTTGGCTCCATCACAGTATGATATCACATTAGAGTATGACATCACAGGATGACGTCATCACATACCCCCTCCTCTGCTTTCTTCTTGTTGTCCTTCTCCTGCTCCTTCTCTTCTTCTTTCCCTTTGTTGTCCTTGTTCTCTTTGTTCTCCGTGGTCTTCATGCTCTTCTCTGCCTCCTGCAGGTCGGTCAGCGTCACTCCCTGTCACACGTCAGAGTTTATACGTCAATTAGCAAGGAGATTAATTAATTACACTTTAATAAGCAGTGAGATTAAAACACACAATGGTCTAGATTGTGCACAGTGAAGGAACATCAAGGTCTCTGGAGATGGACTTGGAGCCTTCAGATTGTCCATGCTTGACTACAATCTGACCTCTGACCTCCTGAAAATGCTCTCCTTTTCATTTGGTCCATGCTCAGTGTGGTCCATGCTCAGTGTGTGACACAAACCAGCAGAATGAGGGATTTACTCCATTTAAGGTGGATTAGTGGTTACTAAAGATTAAAGTCAACTTGGACTCACTCACCACAGGTGAGTTCCAGGTGAATTAGCCTGCTTGAAATTCAACTACAGTGTATTTAAGTATGTCTGCAAATGTCTGTGTAGAATGAGCTAGGATTCTGTATTTAGTCTAGTTTTATGTTGTTGTGTTCCTCTGCAAACCAAATACTGTATGTTGATGCAAAATATGTTTTCATTTGACAAGCTTCTGGAAGATTTTTTATTTAGTTTTTTTTCTGTTTTACAAATGCAAGGGTGCCAATTATACTTTTAGCCACAACTGTAAGACTTTAGGTTTGACTGACGGTGAGAACACTCTAATGTTACTGCCTCCGAATGAGTAAATGTTTTGAAACAGACTGTATCAAATATGAGTGAATATTTTTTTTTTGGACCACGATTCTTATATGAGACGTAGTTCACCCCCAAAACATTTTTTTCCCTATTGATTACTCACCATGGAGACTTCAATAAGTTCAATAATATTTGTTTGTATTTGTCACATTTAAAAAATGTATTATACAGTACATTTCCCACCATTGATTCCGGATGGGGACCCAAAAGCATTTGGGTCCCCATCCGGAATCAATGAGGGGAAATGTATCGTAACCCTTTGTAAAGCGGTGCGTCAGAGAGCTGATACCTGAGTGGAGCGGCGGGATTGGCGAGCGTGTCGGGATCGAGCTTTACGCTGAGCCTCCGCCTCCTCATCCCTCACTGGAGTCAGATAGGACCTGCACACACACACACACACACACACACACACACACACACACACACACACACACACACACACACACACACACACACACACACACACACACACACACACACACACACACACACACACACAGCTTAGTTTGGGCTGAAAAACACGAAAGCGTCGCCGGAGGCTGCACTCACACAGTAAGAACTTTTGTTCTTTCAAAGTTGGATGCTCTTTCAAAGTTGCATCAAAGTGTCTTCGAAAGAAGAATGCATTTCCCACAATGCTTTGCGGGAAGTGGGCGGTTCCGCTAGAGGAGGAAGCAGATATGGTATTTGGCCATGTAGTTCTTTTGAAGGCAGAGTACCTGCTGCTTTTTGGTGACACGTAAAATGGATCTACAAGCTCACAGCGTGCTGCCATGCGACACATTGTGAGCTTGTAGATCTGCTATTTAAAAAAGTTACTTTAGGCACTTGAAGTACATTCTCATGCCAACGCTAATACTTTTACTCAATCCATTTTGAATTCCAGGCTTTTACTTGTAACAAAGTATTTGTATTTTAAGTATTGATACTTTTACTTAAGCAATGAATTTTTTCCACCACTGTACATGACAAAAAGCTTACATTTTATTATGAATAGCACATTTAAACAATTGCATCTGTGTAGGCATCACTGTCACTATGTATGACATGTAAAGAAATATTTGTAATATTCATTGTTATTGTCGAATGTTTACTGTGACACACACTTAACTTTAATTTATTTATAATATTTTTCTTCTGAAATGGAGGTTTCATGTCACTGCAGTGCAGACACAGGCTCTGCTGCTGTGGAGTACACAGACTACAAGTGAACACAGCTGTGTGGGATTGCATCATGGCCTCTCTGTCCTATTGGTTGGCAGTTGAACCCTGCCCTTCTGTCTCATCAAGTGCAGCTTGTCTGCCCCCTACTGCTCGCCTACAACTGTCTCTGTGCTTGTTCTAATCAAGTTGGATGGTGTTCGATGCATGCTCTGTGCAACCACAGAACACCAAAGGACTCGCATCAGACTTCAAACCATGTGACTTCCATCCGGAATGAATTGTGCTGTCTCTGCCCCCCGCCTCCCCCCAGAACTCTGAAAGAACTTTGTGTCTTAATGTCTGTAGCCAGCCTAAGAATGCTTCCAAACTCTTGCACCACCTGCAAGTAATCATTGCTGTAGAGCAGGGGTCAGCAACCTTTTTGAAATGAAGTGCCATGTTTTTATTTTCTAGATAGTCAGCGTGCCACGTCAATGTCAACATTCATTTTAATGACTCCCCATCAAAAAAAGTTGAGACATATTTTGATTGACCAAATTCACGTTACGCATCTTCCTGGTGCTGACGTCACGGTCGAAGGGGAAACCCCTACTAAAAGCCCATAGAGTTAACACAGAAATCGCAAATGTAATGCAATTTCCGAATAGTAAAGTATAAAATACGGCTAGCATGATCGAGAACACAAGATAGTTAAAAGGCACAAAGCGTTATAATTTACTTTACCGTTCGAAATAATGATTTGTTGGCTTTAAGTCCAGCAATTTCTGCGTTAGTTTACCCTTTAAAGCTGACGTCAGCACCAGGAAGTTGCTGAGACATTTTCTGAGTGCGCGTGCGTGGGCGGGCTGTGAATAGGGTTTATTGTCAGGACATTGTTATAATGATCATTAGACTCAGAGCAATAACCCACATATCTCCCAGACTCTCCCCAGTCAGAGTTCAGAGTTTTAATGAATGTAGAATTATGTGCAGGATGTAATATGCTGCAAATTGGGTGACTTAATGTAATTGACCATGTTTAAAACAATATTTGATTTTAAAATATGAATCCTCTCTCTCACACTTCTGCCAGTGTGCCAGTGGTCACCCTCCCTGTGCCAATGTTGGCACCGTGCCTAAGGTTGCCCACCCCTGCTGTAGAGTGTTTATATTATATTACCAATAAGACTCCCTAATCGGGAGATAAGCGACCGTAGGTCGCTTATCTCCACAAATAGGGCAAAAAATTGTTTTTCCAAAATCTTCCTGATCCATGTTGATGACATGAGTGTAGACATGCTGTGTAGTGATTTTCGTGATTTTAGGGCAAAATCTGTAGGAGCAGTGTCCAAAAATGTGTTTTTAAAAATCGGCCTGAAGGTGGCGTTATATGGGACAGATTCATGTTGATGGGATGAGTGTAGACATACTGTGTAGCGATTTGCGTGATTTTAGGGCAAAAACTGTAGGAGCAGTGTCCAAAAATGTGTTTTAAAAATCGGCCTGAAGGTGGCGCTAGAAGAGGGCCATGTGAGAAATGAGGGGTGGGGTCTCCGCGTTGCCTTGGCGGACGAATAGGTACCGGCCCCGGCTCTCCCGGACGCTCCTAGCCCGAGTTACGGCATTTTATGTGAGCTGCAGTGGAGGGGGTCCTCCACTGGGGGCGCCACCACTTTTGCATCCGTTCTGGAGCACCAGGAGTGGGTGGTCCCCAGGAATTCCCCGTGAGCAGCCCCGTTGGGGTGGTCATTTGGTCATTTTTGCACATTTGGTCATTTTTTACACCTGGGGGTCCCCCAGGGACCTGGGGGTCCCTGAAGCTCCGGGGGTCCTTGGAGGTTGTAGTTTGGCAGGTAAGGAGTGTGTGTGCAAAATTTGGCATGGATGGGGGCAACGGTTGTTTTCACTTTCTCTCACTCTAGGCATGACAACATCATTATTTAAAGCATTTTATTTTGGAGCCCCACACACTATTTAAGCACTTGTACAGAAACCTAACTTACAGTATCGGTATTCGGTATCGGCAAGTACTCAAATTAAGTACTCGTACTTGTACTTGGTCAGCAAAAAAGTGGTATCGGGACATCCCTATTTTTTACCCAAATAATAATCACTGACCCCATCATTAACTGTGTGGTATGCTGGTGTAATTCAGCCTCCTGGCCACTAGTTGTCTATATAAGGACGATTGTGGTTTGTAGAAACGCCCAGAGGAAGACCCACGTGGTTGGAAGGAAAAGCTGTGGTGGATTTCCTTTTAGGATTTGTTATTGTGATCCAACCAGACCAAGGAAAGCATGGTAAACACAGCCCTGGCTCAGCGCCAGAGACAGTGTTCCTGACGCTAAGCCAAAGGGTTTCTGCTCCTTGGATCAGGAGGGCACTTGAACATTAAGTGGTCCACTAAGTGGCTGCCGTGTTGAGTGGTCGAATGGGTGGGCCATCTATATAGCACATATAGATACTATAGGACAAGGGTCTTCAACAGGGGGTCCTCAGAGTTACTACAGGGGGTCCACTTTTCCCTTTTATTAACCACTTGCCAAAAATAGCAGATCCATAAGCTCACTATGCCTCACACTGCGAGGCGTTGTGAGCTTGTAGATTGTCTATTTTTGTCAAAGTTTGCTGAAGAAGTGGAAAAGAGCAGACTAAGTACAGAGTGAAAGGTCAAGTTTATTAAGTATTGACGGTTCAAGTGGTTAAATATCTGAAAACACAAATTGACATGAATCCAAAATACACTGATGATTGTGCTGTCAAACAATGAAACTATATGGAATCTATGAACAGGTTGTGGGGGTCCCTGCTTCATCTCTCTCTCAACTAAGAGGTCCTTGGCCTGAACACTTTGGATACCCATGCACTATACTATAAAGGAAAAACATTGAAGACCCATGGTATAAGCTATACAGTATTATACACCAGGGATCTAACAGTTTTACAGTGCTTGAAATATACACCTGTGTTCTGTATGACAACACAACCGACATTTATGAAAATGTCAATGATATGGGGAGAGAGATGGGGAATGACATGTGGCAAAAGTCGTCCGGATCGGGAATTGAACCGGCGACGCCAGCAGGCATCATAGTCTAGTATGTGGTATGCACCTGGACCACTTGGCCAGCCCCATCAGTGTATTTGTATTTTCAGATATTTAACCACATGAACCATCAAAAATACTTAGTAAACTTCACCTTTCACTCTGTACTTGGTGTGCTATTTTCCCCCCTCTACACCAAACCTCTTTGCCAAAAATAGCAGATCTACAACTCTGCAGATCTACAAGCTCACAACACCTCGTGCTGCGAAGCATTGTCAGCTTGTAGATCTGCTATATTTGGCTAAGGTTCTCAGAATATGGACGCTAGGGTTCAAGTGGTTAATATGAAAAAGGAGAAAAAGGTTTCTATCACACATAGATTTGGAGGACCCCCTATAGTAACTCTGAGGACCCCCTAGGGGTCCCGGACCCCCTGTTGAAGACCCTTGCGGTAGGCTATGTCACAGAGATATATCTGTTTCCATCAGAACTGACTGAAAATAACTTTATACTTGATGTTTAACCACTTGAACCCCAGTATGCCTATTCTGGGGGGAAGGTTCACCAACAATAGCCGATCTACAAGCACGTTGTGAGCTTGTAGATCGGCTATTTTGGTGAAGAGAGTAGGGTAGATATAAAAAAAAAAAAAAAAATCAAGTACAGTGCAAATCAGGTCTGTTTTACTAAGCGTAGTGAAGTGATATTAATGTAGTGATATTGAGATGAATTCCAAACATTACCAGATTATTCTGCGGCCCCCCTGGACTGGCATCACAGCACCCCAGGGTGCCCCGACACCCACTTTGGGAAACCCTGATATACACTATACTGACACAGAGCTATTTAACTTTTCCCCACAAAACAACATAATGCAGTTCTAACCAGTGTTGTGACTAACGCGGTACAAACTAAAGTGACAGCGTTATGTACAGTAAAGCTGGTTGCACACTGCTGCGTTTTTCGGGCCGAATATCAGAGTTAATTTTGGAGCCCGCAAATAAAAAATCAACCTCACGTTATGTCAGTCACGTTTGCACACTGCCGCCCGTTTCGCGCACCATTCGGTCCCTTGCTCTCTCTATCTCTCTCTCTCTCCTTGCCCTGAAAAACGCATTTCGCAACGAAAAACGCAGCAGTGTGCAACCACCTTAACACAACTACTTTTCTCTGTAACTAACAGCCTAACTGTAACACCATTAGAGTTACTGCAGGGGTCTTCAACGTTTCAGGCCAAGGACCCCTTAGTTGAGAGAGAGATGAAGCAGGGACCCCCACTACACATCGCATAAGATTGGGTAGCAGATATTCATCGATTTCATATACAGCTTAGACTTGTTTGACAGCACAGTATTGTCTGTGTAGGTTGGATTAATGTGTATTGTCATACATTTAACCACTTGACTGTCAATACCTACTAGTCTGATTTTCTTTTCCCTCTACACCAATCCTCTGTGCCAAAAGATAGCCGATCTACAAGCTCAGCTTGAGAGCTTGTAGATCTTCTATTCTTTGACTAATGTTCCACTAAAAATACAGGGATGACCAAATGATTAATGTAAAAAACATGATCCTATAACACAAAGATTTGGCGGCCCCCCCTGTAGTAACTCTGAGGACCCCCAAGGGGTCCCGGACCCCCTGTTGAAGACCCCCTGAGTGACTGTGATTTAAATGGGTGCGTTACTGCGTTACATGTGATCCAACTGAACTGGTGTGGGAACTGAAACTGGACCAGAAACAAGAACACAAAAAGAACAAGCCCAGTCTGTTTCTCTGCATGTTGCAGGTTGTCAACTTGTTGAAACACAGTTCAACTCTGGCAGGGGAGGTGTGTGTGTGTGTGTGTGTGTGTGTGTGTGTGTGTGTGTGTGTGTGTGTGTGTGTGTGTGTGTGTGTGTGTGTGTGTGTGTGTGTGTGTGCGCGTGCGTGCATGCGTGCGTGTCTGTGTGCGTGTGTGCGTGCGTGCGTGCGTGCGTGCGTGCGTCAGACAGCTGCTCCTACAGTACCTGCTTCATCTAAGACCTTTCACTGAAAATGAAGTATTAGGCGTCGCCTGAAGTGTCCTTAATTTAGCAAGCTGCCTCAAGCCTTCTGTAAGCGGCGGTTAAGGCGCATACCACAATTGGCCAGGCTCTAATGCGAGTCGAGGGTTCGAATCCCAAGCCAGATAGCACTTGCTGTGTGTCACTCATCTCTCCCTGGTTCATTCTACACTGTATCTAATAAGGGCAGAAAGGCCCCCTAGTAGGGGGAAATAAGGGCAACAAATGGCCAAAACGTTACGCGTTGGATACAAGCACCACATTTGGTACAGATGTCCCTTGGGTCATTATAAAACATCCTAGAAGCCAAAAAATTCTTAAACAGGAAGTGAGTTATGGACAAAAATCTAAATGGACGCCTAAACTGTTGACCGTTCACTCAAAAGACACAAAAAGAATCTCCAAAAAGTATAAGATTTGGCACACATGTCTCTTGGGTCATCCTAAGACATCCTAGAAGGGGTGCCCAAAGGAATCTAAAACAGGAAGTGAAGTATTGGTGATTGACTCCTAAGACAACTAAAGGATCTCATAAAAGCATACAATTTGGCATTCGTGTCCCTTGGATCATCCTAAAGGCCTCTCCATACTTCGACCGAAATGTTCGGTGAGTTGTGTTTTCCGACGTGCAAATTTCCAAACTCTTGTTCGGTCCAATGCTTTTCAGAAGTGCCGAGGGATATAATTTTATGGTAGAAAAGGACCTTTTGACCGAAAACTGCGGTTTCGGTCGAAGTATGGAGAGGCCTTTAGACATCCTAGAAGGGGTGGCAACTGCGGTTTTCCCGGTGACCCTGAGCACAACGCTGTGGGCACGGGAGTGTGGGGAATTCTAGAACACAGTATAACACACCGATGGAGAGGTTAGCATTATGTATTGAGAGGCACTCTTGTTTAATGTTTTCCATTTAATGATTTCCTTTATCACCATCTTGCGCTAATGCACACAACCTTTTTCGCCAGGATTTAAGGTTTTAGTTGTTTCTCATAAGCTCGCAACCCTCCTTGCCCATCAGCCCCCACCGTTGCGCTCAGGGTCACTGGGAAAACCGCGGTCGCGAAGGGGTGCCCAAAATAATCAGAAACATGAAGTGAGTTATTGACCAAATTGAAAATGGCCAAGAAGGACTTGTTTGCTCAAAATTGTCTCTAAATGGAATTAACCATTCCTCGCATGCAGGCTGCACTGCTACAACATTCAAATTGAGCAGAAATCTAACAGTTTTACAGTGCTTGACACATACACCTGTGTTCTGTATGACAACACAACCGACATTTATGAAAATGTCAATGATAAGGAAGGACTTGTTTACTCAAAATTGTCTGTATGTTGACTGCTACAACATTCAAATCGAGCAGTTTAACAATCTGGCATTTGGTCCAGAAACCTGAAAGCTTTGCAATCTCTACCATCTCCTGAAAAATATGGATGAGTTGCTGATTCATGGACACCTTTATGGACTCTCTTGCTGGAGGCTGCCAAAGATGGTGGAGAACTCCAGTGTGGCTGCAGAGCGTAGCCCCTCTGTCCGAGAAAGTGTATGAAATGGCACACATGAATAGTTACTAAACACTAGATTTTTGGGGCCGATACCGATCACCAATCAACTGGAGTCAGTATCTGCCGATACCGATATTCCCGATCACAGCGTCAAATCCATAAATCCTTTAGTAAACATTAGTAGATTGCAGGCAGAGGTCTTTTAGTGTCCAATTCAACTTGTAGGAGTTGAAGCTGAGGTTACATTCAGTCCCACAGATAAATATTGCAGACTTGTAGATCGGCAAAGCCGATACCGATCAAAGCCGATACCGATCAAAGCCGATAGAGGCATTTATCGTCCAATCGCGATCACTCACCGATCAATCGGCACATTAAACACTAATATCAAAAAACAGTAATGATCTAGAAGAAAAGATAGAGTGAAGATAGAGTGCAAAATAAATAGGCTAAGCGGAGTAAAATAAAATATGGAGAAGATAAGAAGATGCAGAGTAAAATAAATACGAATTTGCAGAAGGTTAGATAAATAAAGAAGATTCAAAGGGTAAAGTAAATACAAATTGCAGTAAGTAAAACAAATAAGATTTACAGTTTACAATTTAGGCATTTAGCAGACGCTCTTAATCAAGAGCAAAGAAATAGTGATCTAAGAAAAACGTTCAGTAATAACATAAAAATGCTATCTGCAATTTGGTCTTTGAGGGTAGGCTGGTGCTACGTTAAGTCCTAGGAGGAGTCTGAAGAGGTGAGTCTTCAGGCCACGGTGGAAGCTAGGGAGTGAGTCTACAGTTCTAATGGCAATAGGGAGTTTATGGGCCAGGAGGGAGAAGAGTCTAGGACGAGTGGATCGTTGTCCTCCTGGGTTTTTTAGCGATGGTTCTGTCTGCTTCCCTGTGTCCGCTGATCTGAGTGAGGAGGGGGGTGGGGGGATGGAGGACTTTGGGCTGCTTTGAAGGCCAGCATCAGTTTTCTATTGGTTACTCATGAGACAGTAGACTTCTTGCTCCGTTCAGAGAGAGTGCACATGCGCTGGCGTTCTGATCCGCTCGGTGACAGCGTCTCACAAATCGACTATTTTTAACACGTTTAACACTTTGCCGAAATAGAATGGGGGTTGGTAGATTAGCCGTGAAATTTCTATTATTGTATTGTGATCTGAGACATAATATTATGTTTATAAACATGAGCCCGCCGCCACTCCTTCTTGGACAGCGCCGTTGTTTTTTTTGTTTTTTTTTCCCAGGTCATTAGCTCACCGTGATTTTCTCGTTCTCCGTTGGGATAGAATGGGGGTTTTGGCCGATCATCGATCTCCCCGTGCGTTTCGCGTGCGCGATCCCTTCACGTAAATGTCCCCGCAAATAATCCATGTGTGACTCAAAAGCAGAACTGAAAATTTTCGCTAGCATAGCCCCTAGCATGGCTGCTGTAGAAGCACCAGGGTACAGACAGTAACCGAATGGGGGAATATGCCTTGGAAAAGGAAAGGCCAATGACATCACTTCTGCTTCATGTCAGCCCAGCCATGAGCTATCAATGCACGAGTGGTGACTAGGGAAGGTTAGACGATCGCCGATTTTCGGATCAAAATCATTTATTTCGGTAAATACGGGAAAGTACGGGAAAGTACGATTGGCTGCCCCTCCCCCCCTAGGAAGTCCGATATAGTACGATTTTAACATTAAGGGGCTCCCCGTGGCTTTGAAAGGGTTAAGACATATTTTTTACAAGATTTCACATATGGCCATGTTGGCATATTAGCCTATTTTAACCCACTTTTAATCTTTTAACGATCGGTCCTACCAATCAAAAGTTATCGTCTTGTTTGTTTTGCCGGTCAGCTAGCGACCTTAGGCATTAGCCTGCCTGACAGCTTGCTAGAGCCAACAAACATCTTCAGAAGAATCCTCTACCTACGGATAAGAACCGTGTGGATCCAACACTACTACATCATCATCTCGTCTTCCAATTACAGACGGTATTGTGGTAATTACCGCACCCCCCCCCGTATCTATTAATTAAGGTTCGGCGATAAGCCAAAATATTCCTATCATCTGCGCAAAATTCGCCACTCCACAGTCTTATAAGCCCGACTGCCGAGTTATACTTCCCCGTACAGCACAGCGGGTCTGGCTTTAGTTACCAGACTTGACAGAAAAGGTTGCAAGATCGCCGACGGGGCACACTCGCTCCTGCAATTGCAGTCAGCGACGTGGTGGAAAAAGGACTCTAGATTTTCTAAGTGGACAATCCCATCGTCAGTCGGTAGAAAACCTAGCCTCTAGCGCTAGACTCATTTTCGGTTTTAGTCATCGCGCTCCGCCCGTATGAATAAAAAAGAAACTGCCTCAAGGTATGTATACAGTAAATAAACATACTTGTGTCGTGTGGATTATGGATACAGTTCAACGCTGCAGCAGTAGGCTAGGAGGCTGCAGCAGTAGGCTAGGAGGCTGCAGCAGTAGGCTAGGAGGCTGCAGCAGTAGGCTAGGAGGCTGCAGTAGGCTAGGAGGCTGCAGCAGTAGGCTACGAGGCTGCAGCAGTAGGCTACGAGGCTGCAGCAGCAGTAGGCTATGAGGCTGCAGCAGTAGGCTACGAGGCTGCAGCAGCAGTAGGCTAGGAGACTGCAGCAGTAGGCTAGGAGGCTGCAGCAGTAGGCTACGAGGCTGCAGCAGTAGGCTAGGAGACTGCAGCAGTAGGCTAGGAGGCTGCAGCAGTAGGCTACGAGGCTGCAGCAGTAGGCTAGGAGGCTGCAGCAGTAGGCTAGGAGGCTGCAGCAGTAGGCTAGGAGGCTGCAGCAGTAGGCTACAAGGCTGCAGCAGTAGGCTACAAGGCTGCAGCAGTAGGCTAGGAGGCTGCAGCAGTAGGCTAGGAGGCTGCAGCAGTAGGCTAGGCTGCAGCAGTAGGCTAGGAGGCTGCAGCAGTAGGCTAGGAGGCTGCAGCAGTAGGCTACGAGGCTGCAGCAGTAGGCTACAAGGCTGCAGCAGTAGGCTACAAGGCTGCAGCAGTAGGCTAGGCTGCAGCAGTAGGCTAGGAGGCTGCAGCACTAGGCTAGGAGGCTGCAGCAGTAGGCTACAAGGCTGCAGCAGTAGGCTACAAGGCTGCAGCAGTAGGCTACAAGGCTGCAGCAGTAGGCTACAAGGCTGCAGCAGTAGGCTAGGCTGCAGCAGTAGGCTAGGAGGCTGCAGCACTAGGCTAGGAGGCTGCAGCAGTAGGCTACAAGGCTGCAGCAGTAGGCTACAAGGCTAAGGCTGCAGCAGTAGGCTACAAGGCTGCAGCAGTAGGCTACAAGGCTGCAGCAGTAGGCTAGGCTGCAGCAGTAGGCTAGGAGGCTGCAGCAGTAGGCTAGGAGGCTGCAGCAGTAGGCTAGGCTGCAGCAGTAGGCTAGGAGGCTGCAGCAGTAGGCTAGAAGGCTGCAGCAGTAGGCTACGAGGCTACTGCTGCTGCTCCAGTGTCCAGAGAGGATTTCTGTGTCTGTCCATGTGACGGCCCCAGCTTCCCACAGCACAAACATGGGGGCAGACCTCCATTCAGAAACACCCCCACTTAGAAATATCCCCATTCAGAAATACCCCCACTGAGGTACGCAGCCCAGGGCAGAGCAGCATGGAGCGCATGCGGTCCTCGCTTCTCCCCCGTTTTAAAACTAGCTCGCTCTCAATAAAAAATACTTTTTTGAACGCTGTAAGGACCCTGACACCGCGGTATGGTGGTTACTGTGACCAGCCCTAGTATCGTATCGCTATTAAATGTCTCGTTACTCCCCTACAGTCTATGTTCAGATAGATATAACACAAACTAGCTCCAGACTCTCACTCACTTGCGTCTCTGCTTGGTCTCCGTGTCGCCCACAGTGGAGGTGGTGTTGGTGGTGGTGGTGGTGGAGGTGGTTCCAGAGGTGGAGGAGGAGACAGTACCAGGGGTGGAGGAGGAGGAGGAGGTGGTGGTGCTTCCAGAGGTGGAGGTGGTGACGGAGGGCTGCTCCTTCTTCTCCGTGGCTTCCTGAGTGAGTCTGAGGGACCAGACACCAGTGGCGTTTAAGACTTATTCGCAAAATCTTTTTGTGGAAACACTTCAAAATGCGAATAAACTTTCATTATCCACCAAAAATGTTATCTGCTTTTGGAGGAGGTGGATTTTGAGGCTGTATCGAATAAACTAAATGCGCATTTGTGAATGGAAACGGGTCAGACAATAAATGCGAATAGATTATGACGTTCTGGGTCCATATCGTCCAACAACTTAACACTTTCCCCTGCTGCTTAACGTCCGTTAGCCCACAAAACAAACCAGTTGTTTGTTACACATGGAGTGACACTGTGTGTAAATTCCTCCCGTTTTCACCTCCTGGAGTCAAGCCATCCGTAGCTAACCCTTCCTCATCACACAGTGTTGCATGCCAAAAGTGGCCGATCTACAAGCTCACAGCAGCTCGCATCCACGTCTCCGTGCAGCGTTGTGAGCTTGCAGATCGGCCACCTTCCAGAGGACGCTGAAACTTTGCAGGATGAGTGCACTGTGCAGCGATCGAGTCACAGCAGTCAGACGTGGGTTTCAGGGTTTCAGTGTTGTGGCACTCTGCTTCGCCTCGTGCCACAACACTGAAACAGTGGTAAATCAGCCAACAATGGAGAGAAAAGCTGACAAACAGCCTCAAAAAACATGCACATCCAAAGCCATATAGGCTGGGTGCTGGACTAAAAGTAATCAATAATACAAAAGAAAAGAGTCCGCACACCAAATTTGCAGTTCCCAATATAGAGCTTTACTGTGGTAACGTTTCGAGCTGTATGCTCTTCCTCAAATCAGCCAACAACCCACAACCCTTGAATGGTAAATTGCTTTTCTAACACTTTTACCATATAAATGAAAGAAAACACAGTTGTAACTTTAAATGTTACAACTGCAACACAACAGTGGGCCATGAGCCAACTCAAGGTCGTTGACTGATTTACCACTGTTTTAAGCCAATCAGAATCCAGTATCTGAACATGTGACCACAAAAAGTGGTAGAAATCTTTTTTGGGTGAAATACCCCTTTAATGGGTTAAATGTTTACCTCTGAGACACGAGGTTGTTGAGGCGGTTGAGGCCGGAGGAGGCGGAGCTTATACCCGGGTCGTCCAGTCTCCTCCCATAAGACGAGCTGGAAAAAAAAAACACGACACGAGTAAAAACTACGTCAACCAAACAAACAACCATACAAACAGACCTTTTAAACAGCAAACTACGTTAAAACAAACTTCATGCACGTCAGTGGCAACGCAAAACAAAAGGTAGCAGTGTAACAACGAAGCAAACATCCAATCACACGGGGTTTAGGATGGGGGGGAGAGGGGAGGGGGGGAAAGGGGTGGAAAAAGTACTCACATTTTATACTCAAGTAAAAGTATCAATACTGCAATGTAGAAATACTTTGTTACAAGTAACAGTCTGGAATTCAAAATGTACTTGAAGTAAAAGTTCAAAAGTATTGGCATCAAAATGTACTTAAAGTAAAGTTTTCAAACAGCCTAGGTATAAAATAGGGCTAAAGTGGGTTAATGTATGTTTTATAATACAATCATTTATACCTGCAGAGTAACTGGTAACTAAAGTTTTCAAATAATTGTAGTGGAGTAAAAATACAACATTTGGATCTGAGATGTAGTGGATAGAAGTAAAAGTATTGAAAATACACAAGTAAAGTACGAATACCTCGAATCGTCCTTAAGTACAGTACTTAGAGTAAATGTACTTAGTTACTTTACGTGACTGACCTGCGTGGCAGGAAGGTGTTGGAGGCGGAGCCAGTGAGGTCGCTCCCTGATTGGCTGCTGTGAAGGCGTCGGGTGTAGGAGGAGCTACGGCTCAACCAGCTGAGAGACACACACGTTATGCAACAGTAGTGACACAGTACACGCACGCGCGCACACACACACACACACACACACACACACACACACACACACACACACACACACACACACACACACACACACACACACACTAGGGGTGGACAATATAATCAATATGGCAATACATTGTGATGGTTTATTTGCCAATACTGTATCGATACTTCAGGCCATAGTATCGCGATACTTTGAGGAAAATAAAATATGTTCCCATGCATTATACATAGGAACCAATGGTAGAAGTCCGGTCCTGACACTCCGCTGCCTTTAGATGTCGCTGTACTATAGTAGCTACATCCCCTTCCCACGGTTCAGTGAGTGAGGTCTCTCGAGAAAATGGCTGCGAACGACGAAAGCAACAACATTAGAGCAGCGCCTTCAGCTATTAAAGCTGATATATCGCAATAGTATCGTATCGCAAAAAAATCACAATATATCGTGATACTATTGCATCGTGACCCAAGTATCGTGATATGTATTGCATCGTGAGATTCTTGCCAATATCCACCCCTAGCACACACACACGCATAAACAAATAAACACACGCACGCACGCACACATACATACACGCACATAGTACACAGACCAGTGGTGGAAGAAGTACTCTGCTATAGACCTTATTCACACCGTGGCCATCTTGAATCACATGACCACATGGGGTGGCAACGAAGCCAATCAGAAGCGGCAAGACCTGCCCGCAGCAGCTTCTGATTGGCTGTGTTGCCACCCCATAAGGTAGATTGTTTACTTAACTCGTTGATTGCCAAGGCCAGAGTTTCCCCGAGTTTAGATTGATTCAATTTGATTCAAAACAATCCAAAATCGCCAAATCCGCAGGGACTAAGTGCCCCACAGTCAGTGAGAAAAAAAGGTAAGAAAATTGCGGCAGGCAACCGTGAAAGTCAGTTTTTTTCTTAGTAATCAATGAGTTAAAACACTTATCCCAAAAATAGGTAGTTGACCGGAGTCCCTTAGGGCTCTGTACCAGTCTCTTTTCTGTTCTCACTCCACACTGAATAGAGAGTATGCACTGGGACACGCCCCCCTATGCACTGGGACACGCCCCCCTCAGCTAGACTGAGTGGTAACATTGGAGCGTTGGTAGTTTGGAAGTGCTCGTTGGGAATCACTAAACGGTCCTGTGTACCACCTGTTTATAAACTGCACATAATGCAGGAGGCAGCGGGACGTTGGCTTACAGAAAACTAGCGCTTACAAATAATCACCTGCAAGGAAATAGCTCATAACACATCTATGTTGGATTTTCATGAAACAGATGCAGATAGAAAGAGGATAATTCTAGCTTTCCATACAGCTGCAATGTTTGAGGTTAACCTTGTTTAATTCCGCAAATCCCATGTTTTGGTGTCTGGATTTCATTTATTTTTTTCTTTTTTTTTTCTGAGAAGTGCAGCGATCAATTCACTTATTTTTTTTCTTCAGCTTTCGTCAGTTCGTAAAATGAAACATGTCCTATCCCTTTAAGCACAGTAGTTTAATTACAGTACTTTAGGTACAATACTTGGAGTGAATGTACTTTAGCTACTTTCCACCACTGGTAAAGACACACTTGTTTTGCCATGCGATGGCGTGCTCTCACCTGTTGGAGGCGCTGTCTGCGGTGCTGCTGCTGTCTGGGATGCTGAACAGTCTGCGTGTGGGGGTGGGGGGCACGCGGGCCAGCCTGGGCTCCTGGGAATCAAACCAGCAACCATCACATTAATTATGGCTTTTATTACAGCCCAGGATGGCAGACCTACAAGCTCACAACGCCCCGCGGACGCAGTCTGTCGTGAACTTGTAGATCAGCTATTCTCAGTTCAGAAACCTTCGCTGCCAGTGACATCGTCGATGGAGATTCCAAGCTAACAGGAAATGCAGGCCTGGGAAGTTACATGATAGTACCGTATAATAGAGGAATAGAAACCACATTCATTTTTTGAAAATCTCGTTTGAAATGACCAAATAAATCTTCCTATCGATGATGGCTCTGGGTGAGGTCTGTGGACAGTTCAGAAACCTGTCTACCAGTGACATCATCCAGTAGGCAGGTTTTTTAAACTCATTTACTGCCGTCTGACGAGTTTCACAAGTTATTTTCAACGGTCCAGGCTGCTTGCCACTCTTTTCTACACCAGTCCCCTGCCTTCCCCCTACACTGCCACCATGCAAGATGTCTTTGTAAAGAAAATCATTGTGATTAGCAAATTAAATGTGTTTTTGCCATTGAACATTGTACGATTATGAATACGAATTTAACTTTCACAAAGTGAAAAGCATGAACCAAATGGACCCGTAAGATCTTTGCAAATAAAACGTTTGAGAACCACCACGTGTCTATGATGCGTTATTTAAAATGACTATATCTATCTCTCTATTTTCTTCAAAGATAGATAGAAATATAGGCTACTGTGTAGCGAATATTAGAGCCTATATAACCCCATGCACCTGATTGCACTAATTGCACTAATCTATCTCTATTCTCTGAATATCGTGAGTAATATCAATATCGAGGTATTCAGCAATGTTATCGAATATCGAAAGCGGTCCTAATATCGCCCAGCCTTAGTGAGGACCAAGTATAAAGGAATCCGCTGCCGTGTAGCCGCGGTGTCGCTTGACAACGCAGTTACGATTGGTGCTCTGTGGATTAGTCTGTATGAAGATACGATTGGTGCTCTGTGGATTAGTCTGTATGAAGATACGATTGGTGCTCTGTGGATTAGTCTGTATGAAGATACGATTGGTGCTCTGTGGATTAGTCTGTATGAAGATACGGTTGGTGCTCTGTGGATTAGTCTGTATGAAGATACGATTGGTGCTCTGTGGATTAGTCTGTATGAAGATACGATTGGTGCTCTGTGGATTAGTCTGTATGAAGATACGGTTGGTGCTCTGTGGATTAGTCTGTATGAAGATACGATTGGTGCTCTGTGGATTAGTCTGTATGAAGATACGATTGGTGCTCTGTGGATTAGTCTGTATGAAGATACGATTGGTGCTCTGTGGATTAGTCTGTATGAAGATACGGTTGGTGCTCTGTGGATTAGTCTGTATGAAGATACGATTGGTGCTCTGTGGATTAGTCTGTATGAAGATACGGTTGGTGCTCTGTGGATTAGTCTGTATGAAGATACGGTTGAAAATGGCTGAATGAGCACACTTATCTTAGACTGAAGACTCAATGTATACCACACACTAAATTAAGCTTAAACCTGGTTGTCTTCAAAGTCTAAGCTGTGCGCACACACACACACACACACACACACACACACACACACACACACGCACGCACACACGCACACACGCACACACACACTAGGGAGACCATATTTCCCGCGTTGTGCACGGCTGTCCCACATTTCCTTTAGGACTGACGTCACGGGGTGGTGACAGATGTTCCGACTTGAGCGTCTTCCTTCGAGTCGTTTTGACTTCGACTTTTCAAACACGATCCAGTGCCCCCCCCCCCCCCCCCCCCCCTCCCAAAAAATAAAAAACCTAAAGTCACAAAAAACTACTAACAAACATGGGAACTAAATGATTGACCAGGTTCTGTGTGCATGGTGGTCATAACTGGGTCAAGTGCTACCGGGCCGAGGTTGGAATCTGAAGATTACGCCGGTGGAAAATGGACGGGGAATGAGACGGCGGTTGTAACTGTAATGAGGGGGGAAGAGGGGGGGGGTAACAGTCAAGTGCTGCCCCCCCTCCCCCCTCCAACATAAACACAGTACTCCAGTGAGAGTGGAGCTACACTAAACAGAAGACCGGCTGAATTATTAGGATGATGGCAGTGGAACACTGTCTGTCTGTGAGCTGCTGCTGCTCCACAGTGGGTTACGTCAGTGGGAAAAGACCACTTCAAACATCACCCCCCTCCCCCCCTGGGTGTGTAGCACACACAGTGGCTCAGGAGTAGAGAAACCGTCATTAGAACACAAAGGGTTCCCAGTTCGATCGATCCCGGGCTCCCCTAGAGTATAAAGGTATCTATCTATCTATCTATCTATCTATCTATCTGTCCTTGAGCAAGACGCTGAACCCCTAGTTGCTCCCGGTGAGCAGGTTGGTGCCTTGCATGGTTTCCTCTGCCATCGGTGTATGAATGTGTATGTGAATGGGTGAATGTAATGCACAATCTCTGTAAAGCGCCTTGGAATAAAGCGCTATATAAATGCACCATTTATCCCCTAGGTTTGTAACACACACACACACATATTTAGTACGTGTGGTGGAAAATGTAGTTAAATGTTTTTTTTTTACAAAAGTAAAAGTATCAATAACCAAACTATATTTTAGATAATTATCTGGTACAAGTAAAAGTTTGGAATTCAAAATCTACCGTACAAACCGAAATGTTGTTATCAAAATGTACTTAAAAATGTATCTTATAAGGCAAATGTTTTCAAATGTATAAAGCTCTTGTGAAAATGGCAGATCTAAATCTTGTAGATCTTTGATGGATTGATTGAAGACTTTATTAGGAGTTTGCATAGATTCATGACGGTACAGTTCACTGGTACAAGGTCAACTAAAAGGAGATCCTAGAAAAGACTACGCTTATTTCCACAGGAAACCATTTAAGTATCTCATATAACATTGAATGACAGAGGAATAGAACAAATCTGCTATTTTCAAACAAATTTATTGCGACCGAAGGTCGCATATACTCTGAAGAATCGTTTCGCTTGAGTGTCCTTCCTTCCTTCCTTCCTTCCTTCCGTATCCTCGTGACCGTCCTTCCGTATCCTCTGTGATGTCAGCGAGTTGTGACATCACTTCCTGTACAGGGCGGAAATGTGGATAACACTATATATGGAGATAGTCCAGTCCATCATGTCATATGGGACTACCGTCATAGAAAGTAGCCATTGTTAGGCCGGAGTCATTGGCTGTCTAAACATGGAGATGTGGATAACACTATATATGGAGATAGTCTAGTCCAATATGTCATATGGAACTACCGTCATAGACAGTAGCCATTGTTAATCCGGAGTCAATGGCTGACTGTCTGTACAGGAAGTGATGTCACATAACATACTTTTTATGCCCATATATGAGTCCTAACATGGAGATGTGGATAACACTATATATGGAGATAGTCTAGTCCAATATGTCATATACACCAACACGGAGCTTTGTCATCAGCGCGTCATAGCTGGGGGCGGAGTCAAGCGTGGGGGAAATATTTAACAACCCCCATTAGTAGAATGGGGTTTTCCGTGTTTTCAAATCCGATTTTTTAATAGTATAGCGATGTTTTAATTAATTGCAATGTCTTACATTGATTCCTTGGTTGCCAATGGACAAAAAATTATGCATTTAAAATTAAACAGCTTTGGGATTAAATATTGTCTGATATTATTAAGGACAGGTCGCATCATCAAAGACCATGGGTTATCTAGACTATCCGTCTGGTATTAGACACTGTTAAATTTTTTTTATGATAAATTAAACTTATCGTATCAAAAAACGAATAGCATTAATTAATCAATGATGGTTATAGAGCACATTAAATGAATTCCAGTTGTCTACAGCCATTAACAGCTTGTTATCATGCAAGGATTTACACACTGACACAACGCAACACAACACAATCCTATCCTAAATAGTTTCAAACCTGCAGAAAATACTTTTAAACTGGCGTCGATCCTGCCATATATTCAAAGATCAGGTCTCTATCCTACTTGAACTCACTACGATGTGTTCTATAAACAACATTGACGACTTAACGACTGTTGTTTTTTGATATTAGAGTAAGTTTAATTGATCATATATTGTAATTGTGTCTCTACCAGGTGATTAAAGACATAATGTAAACAGGTTTTGTAGCATAGAGGGAAGAGGGGGACCACAGGTGCTTATATTGTGCAACTCTGACACATGCACGGGGGATAATCTGAGTCTGATTATAAACCACTACATTGATTCCTTACTGCAAATGCCTGGACAAAAAACTATCTGCAATAGCATCGGGATTAATTGTTGTCCTTATAGGACTGGTCGGATCAATGCCATGGTTATCTGACTGATTTAATCACCTGGTAAGAGACACACTTTCACATGTTCATGAACATGATCAATTACACTAATCACAATATCAAAAAACAAAGGCCATTAATTCAGCAATGATGTTCATGGAACACGTACGGGAAGGACACAGGAAGAGGATGCCATTGTAAGTGTATTAGGCAATGGGAATGGATTTAGACCATATTCACGTTTCAAATCTATTGACGACTAATGGGCCTGGCTGTTGGATTTATATTGTGGCACGTTTAATTGATCATATCTCATATTAATATTAGTGTCTCTACCAGGATTGAAATGAACACTGCATGTGCAAACATGTTTTTTTGTAACACAGGGAGTAGAGTAGATGGAGAGAAAAACAGATCTCCGATCTCATCTCATGGTTGTGTAACTTGGATAGCCTACAGAAACGACAGATCTCCATCTCAGTCAGTGCTTGTGTAATTTGCGGGGAATATATTAATCTGACTCTGATTACAAACCACTTGAACTCCGACTTCTATATCCTATATGCCAGGGAGAAGATAACCGAGGTCCAACCTATGTGCGAGCTTGTTGATTTTTGGCACGGCATAGATTGGCAAAAATAGATTTGGTGTAGTAGACTGAATATGTGGTCAACGTATAAAGAGTAAAATTGGGTCCCGTTTTATTCCAGAGGTTTTGATGAGGCAGGAGTAGTAGTTTAGACGAGGTGGCGAGGTACAGTAGCTCCGTGCTGCACAGCGGTGCGTTCAATCAATCAATCAGTCATCCATAATAGGCTTGTTATCTTAATAATAAGTGAACTTTACGACGGCGAGTGAACGATTGCGTTCCAGAAGTCCTTCTGATGGATTTTTCTTGGCTGTCGAGTGTTTTATCGTCCAAAAAAATCGCTCTGAACGTGATTAAAACGATAGTGTACTGTTTACGCTGTATTAACTCAATGGGGAAAGGCGGTTTGTTTTCCCCCACGCTCAAAGCGGATGTGACGTTTATGGGCGTTCCTTTCTAGCTCCGTGTTGGTGTATGGAACTACCGTCATAGACACAGCCATTGACTCCGGCCTAACAATGGCTACTGTCTATGACGGTAGTCCCATTATGACATGATGGACTGGACTATCCATATATAGTGTTCTCCACATTTCCATGTTTAGGCCCCATCACTCACACCCTCGATGGGGTTGGCGATAGGGCCTTTCTGTGTGGAGTTTGCATGTTTCCCCGTGTCTCCTAGGGTTGATACCCTCACAAAAACATGAACAAACTCCCCCCAGAATGATAACAACTAGAATCGTCAGAGAAACACTGTGGTTGGCCAGATAGTCAAGAGTTGGCGCGACCTCGCACTTTAGGGCGAGGTCGCATGTCACCCTGAGGTGTCTTACTAGTATAGGTCTGAGGTGGTCAGTGTACTTTACACCACTGACACATACACACACACACGCACGCACACACACACACACACACACACACACACACACACACACACGCACACACACACACACACATACTCTTAATACAAATCAGGCATAGCTCTAACCCCAACCACTAAACAAACCTCCAAATGTCTAATCATAACCACCCACCCACGCACGCACACATGCACGTACGTGCACATGCACACGCACACGCACACACACTAGTGCATTAACGACTTGCGATTTTTGCAAGTCGACTCGACTCAGTAAAAAGTTGAGTTGAAGTCGACTTTATCGTTTGATGACGTCATCACATCACACACGACACCCCAATTATTTTGGAGGGTCCCCAGATGATTAACTTAATGTGCAACATTGTTTTCTCACTCAACTGTAAACAAACCAACATAAAGTTTAAGTGTATAGAGGGTATCTGCACATTTCTGAAGTGCCAATTTAAGGTCTTTTTAATACCTCTAAAATGGCAAATTAAACATTGTCCAAATTGTCAAATATAGAGGCAGAAATTTTGAAAATAGCCGATCTACATGCATTGCTCACAACGTGAACATGACTATTCCTCGAGGAGAACAGTTGAAAACAGCAGCATTGTTTATTTGGTTGGTCTTCTTCTCTCTGCTGATCAGAGGAGGTCGCCTCAGAGGACCATGTGTTTCCATCGGCTTGTGGTTTTTGTTTGTGTTTAGTTTTTCCCTGCGTCTTCTTGGGTCTCCATGCAGCCACCTGCATGCTGTCCTCTCTCACTGCATCCATTAAATCTAGGCCTAGGATTATTGACTGCTTTAACTATTGAAAAATAGCAGATATACAAGCTCACAGCGCGGCACCGAGTGCCGCGCTGCGAGCTTGTAGATCTGCTATTTTTGAAAAATCGTGAAAATTAGAATTTTGACCCGATTCTATAAGTGTCTTTTAAATCCTTCTAAGACTTTTTGAAAAAAAACTATGTTTCTATGTCAGCAATCTGGCCAGCCATCGTCAAAGAAAAGGTCCTTTTCACTTAACTGGAGCTCAGTTAGTCTGTTCTTGAGAGACTACTATGTCAGTGGTTCTCAAACCTTTTCATGTGAAGGACCCCCAAAATGATGTGTATTTGGCCACGGACCCCCATCTCAAAATAATTTAGTTCCAGGGACCACCCAGAAGCAACATTTGATTTACAAACTTTCGCTTTGAAAAAACATATATTCAAAGATTTGCACACATTTTCACAACTTTTTTAAAAATAGCAGATCTACAAGCTCGCAGCGTGGCACTCGGTGCCCCCTTACCTGGGGGGGGAGGCGGAGGGTAAAGCAGTGTCCAATTCATTCCCTATGGAAGTCACATGGTTTTGAAAAATCAACTACGGCTGCTTCTTGCTTTAAAGGACAACTTTGTTTTTTTTTTTACAACAAAGCGTTAAAATGTTTTCATTTACTGTTTTCTATTGTTTTAGCGATTTTTTAGTATTTTGATTTCAGTGGGTGGGGGCATGCGTACAAGTGGCTAAATATGATTTTTTTTAGACACAATACGCTGTCAATGTCTTTGTTACTATTTACACCAGGGGTGACCACCAGTGCATGCACAAATCCACTCTAGCCCAGGTGCTGGACAATTTACACTAGCCCCCACATCTGCCCATGAAAGATCTCAGTGCATCTTGGGAATGGGCTTATTGTGTCTAAAAATACATATTTAGCCACTTGCATGCATGCCTCCAACCTGGGGGCATGCAAATCAAAATAGTTAAAATCACTAAAACAATATAAAGCAGTAAATGAAAACATTTTAACACTCATCTTTTCTTTTCTCTAATGACTATCTAAAATATGAACCCTTGTCCTTTAAGGGCAGCCTTAAAGCAAGCTTAAAGCAGCATGCTTCTTCAAAACCATGTGACTTCTATAGGGAATGAATGAATTGGACGCTGCTTTACCCCCCGCCAGGTAAATCATAAAGCACATGCTTTAAATGTGTGTATGAGGTCTAAGGCCTTTGACCTTCCTCTTCCCTGGCAGTTCCATCGTCAGCATCCTTCTCCCCGTGTTCCCCTTATCATCTCCTCCTCTGTAGACCAATCCAAACCATCTCCACCTCCTGTCTGTCTGTCCTATCCATCCCTCGTCCCTCCTCTAAACATGTCCAAACCACCCTGACCTCACCTCTCAGCCCAGAGTCTTTTGAGCAGGAGCATACTGTATGCACAGGCGGATTGATTTCCATTGGTTTTCGAGGCCCTGGATCTGCTGTTGGGTGAAACAAGCCACATTCCTTTGGCTCTATCTTTGTACTGGAGATTCGCGGCCGTCTGTCTTTTTTCCGCAACACTATGAGACTCACAGGCGTCTTTTAAACAACACCGTGGATGTAAATAACGGATGGAGATTATTCTATAAAATCTCAAAGGTACAGGATTTTGGTGGCAGGCAACAGACACTATGATTAGCCTAGCTTTGGCAGAGAAATAGTCAAAATAGCGTAATAAATGTATTAGTAGATACTAGGGTTGCAATGGTACTCGGTGTTACCGGTGAGCGAGCACAACACCGTACTTTACTTGCACACCGATAACACTGTTAAATAAAAAGAAAAGGCATCCGCTGCTATGCTCTGCCCCGAGGAGCGCAGTAGAGATGTGGCGTTCGCCAACGATTCTTTTGAACTGCTCTTTTAAATGAACGATGGGATTTGATTCTCAATCGCGGGAGGCTGGGAGCTGTTCCTTGTGTGGGAGTGTCGAGAACAGATTCAGAATCAACAGATCATCCATGGGGCGAGGCACAGCCCATCAGACTGCATGATGTCTCGTCCCCACTTGCAGGGCACGTTCCAGGAGACTAGTTGTGGCTTTATAATGTCACAGCGCACAGTAGGCGGAAAAACAACGATTAGCCAAACAAGAAAACGCAGGGCTGTTGTAACACTAACAGTGTTGTTGCTTTTTTACAAAGCTGAATTATTAATGGTCGGATGGTTGTTGTTGTTGTAGCTTGAGGTAGCATTGGCTGCTACTGAGTGTTCACAAGACGACAAGACACGCAATGGTGGTTGAAACGGTGTTACCGATAACCGCGGTGTTGACACAGACGATATTTTCGGTGTTAAAAATCTCATACCGTTGCAACCCTAGTAGATACATTTACTAAAACAGCACTGCATGTACATTAGGTAGGTGTTTTTACCTTGGTGTCTGCGGCCTCAGAGCTGAGTCTAGGGCTGGAGGCAGAGCGGGTCATGCCCAGCCCCAGGCTGCCTGCGGGGGCTCCGGGGTCCTGGCTGGAGTCTGAGCCTCCCGCCGAGCCCAGCGTCACCGAGCTGCCCGCCTTACGCAGCGACGTGCGCCACGACCCTGGGGCCTCCGGGGCCGAAGGCTTGGCTGGTTCCTGCTACACACACACACACACACACAGAGTCACACACACACAGAGTCACACACACACACACACACACACACACACACACACACACACACACACACACACACACACACACACACACACACACACACACACACACACACGTTTTTATTACTAGATGTGAGGACATCAAAGATTTAACCCATTAAGGCCTTAGGCCCATTTCCTGTCTACACGTTACATTTTAAATCTGTTTCCTGTCTTTCCCTGTATATAAACTATGTTATAAATCTGTTTCCTGTCTAATTCTGTTTCCTGTCTAAATGCTATGTTATAAAGCTGTTTCCTGTCTATATGTTATGTTATAATTCTGTTTCCTGTCTAATTCTGTTTCCTGTCTAAATGCTATGTTATAAAGCTGTTTCCTGTCTATATGTTATGTTATAATTCTGTTTCCTGTCTATATGCTATGTTATAAAGCTGTTTCCTGTCTATATGCTATGTTATAAAGCTGTTTCCTGTCTATAAACTATGTTATAAAACTGTTTCCTGTCTATAAACTATGTTATAAAGCTGTTTCCTGTCTCCACGTACCTTCTTCAGGGCGCTTCCTGCGGTGCTTCCTGTGGTGCTGGGGGTCATGGGGGTCATGGGGGTCATGGGGGTCATGGAGGTAGACAGCAACGATGACGTGGTGTTGTTTCGCTTGTTGTTCAAGTTGTTGATGATTTCCCGGTTTTTGGCTTTCTCTGCAACGACAACACATGAAAATGCATTGTGGGTAACTGTGGAAACGAATAGCGCTGAGTGCAGCGACGCATTTCACTGACGGTTAAAGGGATATTACACTTTCAAACATGTCTGGGGTCATTTTAACGTGTGCTCAGGCTTTTGTGAACCCCCCCCAGACTGTTTTTAAAGGACTACTTTGTTTTTTTATAACTAGGGTTCATATTTTAGTGTAATTAGAGAAAAAAAAAAGATTAGTGTTTTCATTTACTACTACTAACAATGACCACTTTAGGATGTTGAAGCAGAAAGGGGGCAATAACGTTGTCATACCTGGCTCTACAGAAAGGGGGCAATAGATAACGTTGTCATACCTGACTCTACAGAAAGGGGGCGATAGATAGCAGTGTCGTACCTGACTCGGCGTCGCTCTCCGACTCGCTCTCCTCTTCGGAGCTGGAGCTGCTGGAAGCCTTGGCCTGAGGGGGCGGGGCTTGGCTCTGAGGACGAAACCGTGGTTTTAATTTTTAGTTGGCGATACAAATCAGATAGAGACGGTAGGTCTTACTAACCAGACCCTGACCAATCAGACAGAGGTGGTAGGTCTTACTAATCAGACCCTGACCAAGCAGACAGAGGCGGTAGGTCTTACTAACCAGACCCTGACCAAGCAGACAGAGGCGGTAGGTCTTACTAACCAGACCCTGACCAAGCAGACAGAGGCGGTAGGTCTTACTAACCAGACCCTGACCAAGCAGACAGAGGCGGTAGGTCTTACTAACCAGACCCTGACCAATCAGACAGAGGCGGTAGGTCTTACTAACCAGACCCTGACCAAGCAGATAGAGGCGGTAGGTCTTACTAACCAGACCCTGACCAAGCAGACAGAGGCGGTAGGTCTTACTAACCAGACCCTGACCAAGCAGATAGAGGCGGTAGGTCTTACTAACCAGACCCTGACCAAGCAGACAGAGGCGGTAGGTCTTACTAACCAGACCCTGACCAAGCAGACAGAGGCGGTAGGTCTTACTAACCAGACCCTGACCAAGCAGACAGAGACGGTAGGTCTTACTAACCAGACCCTGACCAAGCAGACAGAGACGGTCAGGGTTCCCACACATCTTTACACATTAATTTCCAAAACTTTTCAAAAATATTTAACCAGATTTCCAGGACTATATAACAATAATTCAGCTCAATAACGAGTCGCATACGCAATGCCCAAAGACAGGTAGTGTATGCCCGTGGTTCTCAACCTTTTCAGGCCGTGACCCCCGAAATAATCATATTTGAACTGGGGACCCCAGCACCCTGACGAGCACTAAGAGTTGAGGAATTTTGTATAACACGTTTCTATTGTGAAAATAGCCGATCTACATGCTCATGTAGATCGGCTATTTTCACAATTTCTGCCTCTAATATTTGACAATTTGGCCAATGTTTAATTTGCCATTTTTAACAGGTATTAACAAAATCAATAACCAAAGACAATGCATAGCTATTTTTTCCAGGACCTTCCAGGACCCTGGATCAATTCCAAAACTTTTCCAGTACTGGAAAAATATTTTTCTAATTTCAAAATATTTCCAGGAAATTCATGACCGTGGGAACCCTGTATACCGAGGCTAGTTCCCAGCGGATTCCTCGCGACTCGCGTCAATTGCAAAACCACAAAGTTTTCTGGTTCAGGCAGGTCTCACCTGGGCGTGCTGCTGCCCCCCTTCCTCCTCGTCCTCCTCGGCGGGGGTGCTGTGCAGCGCGGGGGGAGGGGGGTGCTTGTCTCTCTCGTGGAGGCAGATCTTCTCGCGGCTGCTCATACGAGAGATGGAGGTCCTGGTGGGAGGGGCCAGCCGGGGCCAGGGGGGGAGAGAGGGGGAGGGGAGGGGTAGGGGGCGGAGCAACAACACAGGTGGCGACATGCAAACGAGCGGCAGGTCAGTGAGAGCCCATCATTCCAGGTGCACGGCCGATGATGATGATGGCGACGTTGGGACAAACCGCTGCGCGTGTCGATTCCATTAACCACTTAATGGCCCTTGTGTTGGTAGTCCTTTTAGCGACGGATAGCGAGAGTAGCAGATCTGTACAAGCTCACAACAACGCATCACCAGTGGGTAGGGTGATGAAAAGAATCACTTAATTTGTTGATTTCCTTGGCAGCGCAACATAAAACATCAAAACATTTTGACAGCAAGTTCTGATTAATCTTAGTCTCTGTCCTATTTTAGTCATCTGACATTTCTTTAGTCTTAGTCTAGTCTTAGTATAGGCCTGTCCATACTTTGACCGAAACCAAACTTTTCGGTCAAGAGGTCCGGTTCGACTACAAAACGACGTCACTCGCGACTTCTGAAAGCATTAGACCGAATGCGAGTTCGGAAATGTGCACGTCGGAAAGTCACAACTCACCGAACATTTTGGAGATACTATGGACAGGCCACAAGGTCAAACTTTTAAGTGATTACACACTTAAAAGGTTAACACTAACAGCACAGTGCAGTAAAGTGCTGTTGTACATTTCAAAAAGTGCAATTACAGTCGTCCAGGCGAGAATGTATTCTGAAGTTATTGAGAGTGGATTATCAATGCGGTTTTGGCTTATCGATTCTCTTATCGACTTTAGCGGGACCTGACTTGACGTCATGTCTCGAGAACGTTTTAATTGACAAACGATCATCAAGTAAAACGTAATAATTGTGACAGCTCTAATCAGAACCAGTTTGCCAACGACTACCAATAATCTGAAAGGAATCGGATTGATCAGCAGGGTTGATGACGAGATCGAAATCCATAATTAACAATCCCCATCCCTAGATCCCCAGTCATGAGGTGACACGTTGTGAACTTGTAGATCTGCTATTTCTGCTACTTTTAACATTCAAAAAATATGATCCTGAAAGGTTTTAAAGTGGTTAATGAGGACGGTGGGCATGGTGTAGAGCAATGTGATGCCAAGGATTATAGTTTAAAAGGAGCTGTAAGTGATATGTTCAAGTTAACAAAGGGCAATTCCGGATTAGCTTTTTCATATGTTATTAATTATATTCCAGAACGAGTGCATCGCAGCTCCGGGCGTGAGCGGTGGGGTTTTGCCGTAAATCGCTTATTCATTTATACGTACATCTGTGGTTCATAATAACTCAAATCTCTCGATAAAAAATAAGCGATTTACCGCAAAACCCGAGCACTCACGTTCTGAGCTGTGGTGCACTCGTGATGGAGGTATTCTCATCTGTACCTCCTGGGAAATAATCCGATTACATAAAGTCGCTCTGAGATAACATCAGATTACGGTAAAAAAAAAAAGACTACTCTGGAATTCTCCTTTAACATAATTGTTAAAAGGCTCTACATTGACAGTGATCATCATTGCTATAGTGTGTTTGTTCAGTAACAGTGGCCTTCCCACATGTAGATACATGACAAATGTAATATCATGACGTAACGTTTTATGATGATATCAGGTGTTATCATTCTAAATACAACCAACCAGTTAATGACATTACTGATTGAGCCTTTGCTTTCATGGAATTTCTGAGAACATTCATGTTTTATGAGTTATGTATTTAAATGCTTCTAAAAAAATAGTATTCTAGGCATATTGCTAGGTTGATCATTTCAAACACTCTAATCATCTTAAAATAACAAATAACCAGAAATTGGCAATCTACAAGCTCACAACACGCGACGCGTTGTGAGCTTGTAGATCTGCTTGTTTCGCTGTGTGCGACATCGTTCTCATCCAAATGACTGAAATCAGTCGTGGCAAATTATATGAGAACTTTAATCCATGTAAATATCTTACATTTATTATTCTCATTACTGTGAATTTTCCTCCTATTTTGGGGGGTTGGGATATCAATTAGCCAGTAGCTATGCCCCTCCCAAAAAGCTGTTGTCCAATGCTAGCTTAGAATAACGTCCTGCTTGCCAAGGTTTGCCTTGGCAACAGCCTTGGCAAGCTGCCGGTTGCTAAGCTAGCATTGGACAAAAGCTTTTAGGGGAGGGGCATAGCTACTGGCTAATTTCATCCAATCAGAACAGAGAACTCATACAGAATGCACAATGAACATTAAAACTGTAAAGTGATGGAACACATAAGTGATCATGAACTGAAACGATACAAGATTGAAGCGTATCAATGGGTCCTCTCTTCTGATTGGATGGAATTGGTTATCCCGGCCTGAACAAACACTCCATAGCAATGATAACTGTCACAATATAGGGCTAATAATAATAATATCACTCACAGCAGCTTTCAATGACAGCATCTTTGCCAACTGCCAATGACTTATGGTTCTGTAGACGTGTGATCGTGCAATAACAACACACCTTACACCTTAAATGCGCTGTAAGGATAAAAATGCGCGAGCAAAAGATATCGCATTGTTGTTGTCGGGTAGAAACCTTGTATCTCCATATTACGTCTCCATCAATCAGTGATTTGTCCTACTATAGTTTCACACAAAGATTACAAAAATAGACAAACTACAAGTTCACACTAAACAGCATGTCATAAAACCTTTAAAGAGGTGGTGCCATTGTTTTGTAATTGTTCTGTTTTGTATGTGTCTATGGAGTTAACATTACTCTAACAGACCCCCAGGTGTGGTTATAATATGCAATATAATATCCTGTGTAGTTTTGGTTACTTCCCAAAAGCAAAGACTCAGAGCCAAAAGGCCCAATGAAAAAAAACTCTAAACTAAATGAACTGGTGGGTGTGGCCACATAAAAACATAATTTTAACACTTTCTGCACACCTTTTTGGAAAAAATCTTCCTCCTAGTATAATCATAATACCTGATCATCATGCTTTTGAAAGGACAACTTTGTTTTTTTTACAACAAGGTTTCATATTTTTGATAGTCATTAGAGAAAAGAAGAGTCTTAAAATGTCTTAATTTACTTCTTTGTATCGTTTTATTAATTTTAAAGATTTAGATTTGCAAGTAGCTAAATATGTATTTTTAGACACAATAAGCCCGTTCCCAAGATGCACCACAATCTTTCATGGGCAGACTTATGTAGGCTGGTGTAAATGGTAACAAAGAAATTGCCGGTTTATTGTGTCTAAAAAGACACATTTAGCCACTTGTACGCATGCCCCCACCCACTGAAATCAAAATACTAAAATCTTTAATACAATCGAAAGCAGTAAATGAAAACATTTTAACAATCATCTTTTCTTTTCTCTAATTACAATCTAAAATATGAAGCCCTGTTGTAAAAAAACAAAGTTGTCCTTTAAGAGGTGTTTGTGCCTGAATAACTAGTACTTTAAATCCACTGGAACACAGGTTCTTTGTTTCCCCTCATTAACTGAAAATTAACCGCTTTGGAGATACAAGGTTTCCACCAGACAGCGACGATAACATGATGTGCTTTCAGATAGTCTTTCACGCCTGCAGTGTAAAAAACAGTGAACAGAACACACATCACACACACACACATGCAACATAATTGCTGTCACACACACACACACACACACACACACACGCACGCTCACGTGCACTGACCTGCGTGTGCGGACAGGTGCCATGGAGATTGGAGGGCTGGTGTCGATAACAGGAGCCAGTTTCTCTCTCTCACTGCGTAACTGGAGAGAGAGAGACACACACAATCACTGCCTGCACATCAGCCATCACAACTGCATTCATATTCACAGTTACACTGACTGTCTTAACACTGACTGCCATGATTTTTAATCAAACAAATGTACACCAGTAAGACTCCCTAATCGGGAGATAAGCGACCGTCAGGTCGCAGCGTGATTTTAGGGCAAAATGTGTGTAGGAGCAGTGTCCAAAAATGGTGGCCTGATCCAAAAATGTGTTTTGCAATAATGGGCCTCATGATGGCGCTAGAAGAGGGTCATGTGAGAATTGAATTGCAAGGAGTGTGTGTGCAAAATTTGGCACGGATCGGGGCAACAGTTGCGGAGATATGAGCAGCGCAAAAGTGTGACGTGTGACAGACAGACAAATAGTTATGCCATTATGTCAATCTGGAAAAACCTTCCCCAAAAGATAGATGTGGAGTTTCCCCCGGGACCCAAACTCACAAAAGTAATTTCTAATAAATATTCATGTTCAAGGCTATGAATGTAGGCTTTGTTTCATAAAGCTGCTTTGCTTCAATGGTGTAAGTGAATGTGGGGTCGCAAAACAAAAGGTCACCCATTTTGAGAACTCCCAGTAATCAGACGATGTCATGGTGACATCATGACGATGCCACGATGATGATGTAATAAGAACCTACAGCGTTTTGTTTCTTCTGCAGCTCCTCCAGTGTGTCCACCAGGTTCTCATCTGCTACGTCCAGAGGAGTCTGACCCTGTGGGGGAGACACATCCACACAGCTGTGTTTATTAAACCATAGTCTGAAGACACATCCACACAGCTGTGTTTATTAAACCATAGTCTGAAGACACATCCACACAGCTGTGTTTATTAAACCATAGTCTGAAGACACATCCACACAGCTGTGTTTATTAATGAAGACACATCCAGTATTTAAACCATAGTCTAAAGACACATCCAGTATCTAAACCATAGTCTGAAGAAACATTTAGTATTTAAACTATAGTCTGAAGACACCCACATAGCTGTTTAAAACATAGTCTGAAGACACATTGACACAGCTGTTTAAACCATAGTCTGAAGGCACATCCAGTATTTAAACCATACATAGTCTGAAGACACATTCAAACAGCTTTTTAAAACATAGTCTGAAGACACATGAAGACACATGCACACAGCTGAGTTTATTAAACCATAGTCTGAAGACACATCCAGTATTTAAACCATAGTCTGAAGACACATTGACGCAGCTCTTTAAAACATAGTCTGAAGACACATGCACACAGCTGTATTTATTAAACCATAGTCTGAAGACACTTTTTCACAGGGTGTTTTAGGGAAGGGAGAGGGGTCTAGGACATGTGGAGTGTTGTCCAGGGCATTTTAGGGAAGGCTGAAAAGTCTAGGACGTGCGGAGCGTTGTGAAGGCTGCTTTCCTGTGTTAGGGTGGGGCTGGAGGATGTGTGTGTAGGTGTGTGCGTGTGTTTGTGTGTGTGTGTGTGTGTGTGTGTGTGTGTAGGTGTGTGTGTGTGTGTGTGTGTGTGTGTGTGTGTGTGTGTGTGTAGGTGTGTGTGTGTGCGTGCTCCTCACCACGTTGTTGACAGCCTTCATGTCACACATGTGTTCGGCCAGCAGGGTGCAGACCTCCTCCTGACCCCAGTGGGCAGCGGCGTGAAGCGGAGTCCAGTTGTCACAATCCACACTATCCACGTCTATACCACACTGTAACAATACCCTGTAACACACAGACACACACCCACTGTTACCACACTGTAACAATACCCTGTAACATACACACACACTGTCACAGTCCACACTGACTACGTTTATACCCCCCTGTAACAGCACCGCTTCTGTGTGTGCACACTGTCGTGCACGTGTCACTTGCATATAACATTAAAGAGTGTCAACAAGTGTCAGCTGGACACTGACACACAGACCTCTGCAGATGTTATCTGCTTATTGTAAGTCGCTTTGGATTAAAAGCGTCTGCTAAATGCCTAAACTGTAAACTGTAAACTGTAAACAGCACTGGAGTCTGTCTCATTTTTGCTAATATCGTCCCGATAATATTGGTTGCCCGATAGTATCTGCCATCCCTATTTAGCATCGGTGTTTTATACTAACTTCATGACTTCTATGTAGCCTTTAGCCTTTAGCAACAGTATATTATTGTTACTATCAAAACCTCAACCGGCTGTCAGTCAGTCAGTCAGTCAGTCAGTCAGTCTGTCTGTCCCTCTGTCACGTCACACGTCACACTTTTCCCCTACTCATATCTCCGCCACCGTTGCCCCGATCCATGCCAAACTTTGCACACACACTCCTTGGCTGCCAAACCACAAGACCCCTCATTTCTCACATGGCCCTCTTCTAGCGCCACCATGAGGCTGATTCTTGCAAGACACATTTTTGGACACTGCTCCTACAAATTTTGCCCTAAAATCACGCAAAGCGGTACACAGTATCTCTACAGTCATGTCATCAAAATGCATCTGTCCCATCTAGCGCCACCATCTGGCCGATGTTTTAAAAACACGTTTTTGGACACTGCTCCTTGCCCAAAAAACAGGCAAAGCGGTACACACTATCTCTACAGCCATGTCATCAACATGGATCTGTTCCATTTCCCATATTCCCTCCTGACTGGCTACGATTGCCTTCCAAATTTTGCTTATGCGACCTGACGGTCACTTATCTCCTGATTTAGGGAGTCTTACTGGTACTAACTTCATGACTTCTATGTAGCCTTTAGCATCAGTGTTATACTAACTTCATGACTTCTATGTAGCCTTTAGCATCAGTGTTATACTAACTTCATGACTTCTATGTAGCCTTTAGCCTTTAGCACCAGTGTTATACTAACTTCATGACTTCTATGTAGCATTTAGCCTTTAGCATCAGTGTTATACTAACTTCATGACTTCTATGTAGCATTTAGCATCAGTGTTATACTAACTTCATGACTTCTATGTAGCCTTTAGCCTTTAGCATCAGTGTTATACTAACTTCATGACTTCTATGTAGCCTTTAGCATCAGTGTTATACTAACTTCATGACTTCTATGTAGCCTTTAGCATCAGTGTTTATACTAACTTCATGACTTCTATGTAGCCTTTAGCATCAGTGTTATACTAACTTCATGACTTCTATGTAGCCTTTAGCATCAGTGTTATACTAACTTCATGACTTCTATGTAGCCTTTAGCATCAGTGTTTATACTAACTTCATGACTTCTATGTAGCCTTTAGCATCAGTGTTATACTAACTTCATGACTTCTATGTAGCCTTTAGCATCAGTGTTTATACTAACTTCATGACTTCTATGTAGCCTTTAGCATCAGTGTTATACTAACTTCATGACTTCTATGTAGCCTTTAGCATCAGTGTTTATACTAACTTCATGACTTCTATGTAGCCTTTAGCATCAGTGTTATACTAACTTCATGACTTCTATGTAGCCTTTAGCATCAGTGTTTATACTAACTTCATGACTTCTATGTAGCCTTTAGCATCAGTGTTATACTAACTTCATGACTTCTATGTAGCCTTTAGCATCAGTGTTTATACTAACTTCATGACTTCTATGTAGCATTTAGCATCAGTGTTATACTAACTTCATGACTTCTATGTAGCATTTAGCATCAGTGTTATACTAACTTCATGACTTCTATGTAGCCTTTAGCATCAGTGTTATACTAACTTCATGACTTCTATGTAGCCTTTAGCATCAGTGTTATACTAACTTCATGACTTCTATGTAGCCTTTAGCCTTTAGCACCAGTGTTATACTAACTTCATGACTTCTATGTAGCATTTAGCCTTTAGCATCAGTGTTATACTAACTTCATGACTTCTATGTAGCATTTAGCATCAGTGTTATACTAACTTCATGACTTCTATGTAGCCTTTAGCCTTTAGCATCAGTGTTATACTAACTTCATGACTTCTATGTAGCCTTTAGCATCAGTGTTATACTAACTTCATGACTTCTATGTAGCCTTTAGCATCAGTGTTATACTAACTTCATGACTTCTATGTAGCCTTTAGCATCAGTGTTATACTAACTTCATGACTTCTATGTAGCCTTTAGCATCAGTGTTTATACTAACTTCATGACTTCTATGTAGCCTTTAGCATCAGTGTTATACTAACTTCATGACTTCTATGTAGCCTTTAGCATCAGTGTTATACTAACTTCATGACTTCTATGTAGCCTTTAGCATCAGTGTTTATACTAACTTCATGACTTCTATGTAGCCTTTAGCATCAGTGTTATACTAACTTCATGACTTCTATGTAGCCTTTAGCATCAGTGTTTATACTAACTTCATGACTTCTATGTAGCCTTTAGCATCAGTGTTATACTAACTTCATGACTTCTATGTAGCCTTTAGCATCAGTGTTTATACTAACTTCATGACTTCTATGTAGCCTTTAGCATCAGTGTTATACTAACTTCATGACTTCTATGTAGCCTTTAGCATCAGTGTTTATACTAACTTCATGACTTCTATGTAGCCTTTAGCATCAGTGTTATACTAACTTCATGACTTCTATGTAGCCTTTAGCATCAGTGTTTATACTAACTTCATGACTTCTATGTAGCATTTAGCATCAGTGTTATACTAACTTCATGACTTCTATGTAGCATTTAGCATCAGTGTTATACTAACTTCATGACTTCTATGTAGCCTTTAGCCTTTAGCATCAGTGTTATACTAACTTCATGACTTCTATGTAGCCTTTAGCCTTTAGCATCAGTGTTATACTAACTTCATGACTTCTATGTAGCCTTTAGCCTTTAGCATCAGTGTTATACTAACTTCATGACTTCTATGTAGCATTTAGCATCAGTGTTATACTAACTTCATGACTTCTATGTAGCCTTTAGCCTTTAGCATCAGTGTTATACTAACTTCATGACTTCTATGTAGCATTTAGCATCAGTGTTATACTAACTTCATGACTTCTATGTAGCCTTTAGCATCAGTGTTATACTAACTTCATGACTTCTATGTAGCATTTAGCATCAGTGTTTATACTAACTTCATGACTTCTATGTAGCATTTAGCATCAGTGTTATACTAACTTCATGACTTCTATGTAGCATTTAGCATCAGTGTTATACTAACTTCATGACTTCTATGTAGCCTTTAGCATCAGTGTTTATACTAACTTCATGACTTCTATGTAGCATTTAGCATCAGTGTTTATACTAACTTCATGACTTCTATGTAGCATTTAGCATCAGTGTTTATACTAACTTCATGACTTCTATGTAGCATTTAGCATCAGTGTTTATACTAACTTCATGACTTCTATGTAGCATTTAGCATCAGTGTTAATACTAACTTCATGACTTCTATGTAGCCTTTAGCATCAGTGTTATACTAACTTCATGACTTCTATGTAGCATTTAGCATCAGTGTTATACTAACTTCATGACTTCTATGTAGCATTTAGCCTTTAGCATCAGTGTTATACTAACTTCATGACTTCTATGTAGCCTTTAGCATCAGTGTTTATACTAACTTCATGACTTCTATGTAGCCTTTAGCCTTTAGCATCAGTGTTATACTAACTTCATGACTTCTATGTAGCATTTAGCATCAGTGTTATACTAACTTCATGACTTCTATGTAGCCTTTAGCATCAGTGTTATACTAACTTCATGACTTCTATGTAGCCTTTAGCATCAGTGTTTATACTAACTTCATGACTTCTATGTAGCCTTTAGCATCAGTGTTATACTAACTTCATGACTTCTATGTAGCATTTAGCACCAGTGTTATACTAACTTCATGACTTCTATGTAGCATTTAGCCTTTAGCATCAGTGTTATACTAACTTCATGACTTCTATGTAGCATTTAGCATCAGTGTTATACTAACTTCATGACTTCTATGTAGCATTTAGCATCAGTGTTATACTAACTTCATGACTTCTATGTAGCATTTAACATCAGTGTTATACTAACTTCATGACTTCTATGTAGCCTTTAGCATCAGTGTTATACTAACTTCATGACTTCTATGTAGCATTTAGCATCAGTGTTATACTAACTTCATGACTTCTATGTAGCCTTTAGCATCAGTGTTTATACTAACTTCATGACTTCTATGTAGCCTTTAGCATCAGTGTTTATACTAACTTCATGACTTCTATGTAGCATTTAGCATCAGTGTTATACTAACTTCATGACTTCTATGTAGCATTTAGCATCAGTGTTATACTAACTTCATGACTTCTATGTAGCATTTAACATCAGTGTTATACTAACTTCATGACTTCTATGTAGCATTTAACATCAGTGTTATACTAACTTCATGACTTCTATGTAGCCTTTAGCATCAGTGTTTATACTAACTTCATGACTTCTATGTAGCCTTTAGCATCAGTGTTTATACTAACTTCATGACTTCTATGTAGCCTTTAGCATCAGTGTTATACTAACTTCATGACTTCTATGTAGCATTTAGCATCAGTGTTATACTAACTTCATGACTTCTATGTAGCCTTTAGCCTTTAGCATCAGTGTTTATACTAACTTCATGACTTCTATGTAGCCTTTAGCCTTTAGCATCAGTGTTATACTAACTTCATGACTTCTATGTAGCCTTTAACATCAGTGTTATACTAACTTCATGACTTCTATGTAGCCTTTAGCATCAGTGTTATACTAACTTCATGACTTCTATGTAGCCTTTAGCCTTTAGCATCAGTGTTTATACTAACTTCATGACTTCTATGTAGCCTTTAGCCTTTAGCATCAGTGTTTTATACTAACTTCATGACTTCTATGTAGCCTTTAACATCAGTGTTTCATACTAACTTCATGACTTCCATGTAGCCTTTAGCATCAGTGTTATACTAACTTCATGACTTCTATGTAGCCTTTAACATCAGTGTTTCATACTAACTTCATGACTTCTATGTAGCCTTTAGCCTTTAGCATCAGTGTTTATACTAACTTCATGACTTCTATGTAGCCTTTAGCGGCGGCTACGTGCAGCGCCGTGGCCTTGGTGTGAGGATGAGGTCTCAGAGTTCCGCTTCCCGCCAACACGGCCTTGGCGTCCTCCAGCATGATCCTCTCCTCCTCTTTACGAGCCTTGTCCACGTCGATGCCTAGAACACACACACACACACACGCACACATACACACACACACACACACACACACACACAGACACACACACACACACACACACACACACACACACACACACACACACACACACACACACACACACACACACACACACACACACACACACACACACACACGGCCAGGCCGAAAGAGACTATTATGCCCACTGTCCATCTGTAAGTCTGCGTGTGTCCGTTACCAGTTAATCTCCGGCGCCGTTGGCCCAGTCGGTGCTAGACTGTGTACACACACTCCCTGGATGCCAATTCAGAACCTCTGCCCCACATGTTTCACATGGGCCTGTTGCCCTGTTCTAGCGCCACCATGAGGCAGATCTTTGCAAAACACATTTTTTGACGGTACTTGTAGAGATTTTGTCCAAAGATCATGCAAATCAGTAGACAGTATCTCTATAGTCATATGATCCACAGGGATCACATATTTCATCCTGATTGGGTCCGTTTTGCACAGTGTGCCATTTTGGTGGAACTGTGCACACACATTACCACTACGTCGAGGGACAAATTACACTCTTTTCACATTGGCCTATTATAGCGCCACCAGCAGGCCGAATTTTGCTAAACAATTTTGTTTTTAGCAAATTGCCTCAAATCATGAATGCAGCGTCTGATTGCCGTGAAGACATGGCACCTTTTTCACGTTGGCCTATTATAGCGCCGCCAGGAGGCCACAATAACCTAACTGACTTGACGGACACCTGTGCTCGGAATGCTTTAACTATTAAAACATTTCATGTCAACTTTTTCATGTCAAGGACCCCCAAAAAAAATTATTTGGCCGCTGACCCTGATCTCAAAATATGTTGTTCCAGGGACCCCCCAAAAGCAAATATTTGATTTACAAATGTACGTTTTTAAAAAGATATATTGAAAGATTTGCAAAAAAAAACTAGAAAAACATGATTTTTCAAAAAGTAAGCCATTTACCATGAGAGGGAGTGGGTTGTTGGCTGATTTATCACTGTTTCAGGGTTGTGGCACGAGACAAAGTCATGTTTAAATGGGTTGAACATGACTAAAAACATGTCTCTATGTCAGAACACAGAACCATGTCCATACCTTGTTTTTTAATCTCTGCTTTCAGTGCTCTGCTCATGGCGTCATCTGTAGCCACATCCAGAGGAAGTTCTCCTTCACTGTTCACCGCTCCTACATGTGCACCGTGCTCTATGAGGTACCTGCACGCACACACACACACATTAGATCTATGAGGTACCTGCACGCACACACACACACACATTAGATCTATGAGGTACCTGCACGCACACACACACACACATTAGATCTATGAGGTACCTGCACGCACACACACACACACACACACATTAGATCTATGAGGTACCTGCACGCACACACACACACATTAGATCTATGAGGTACCTGCACGCACACACATTAGATCTATGAGGTACCTGCACGCACACACATTAGATCTATGAGGTACCTGCACGTACACACATTAGATCTATGAGGTACCTGCACGCACACACATTAGATCTATGAGGTACCTGCACGTACACACATTAGATCTATGAGGTACCTGCACGCACACACATTAGATCTATGAGGTACCTGCACGCACACACATTAGATCTATGAGGTACCTGCACGCACACACATTAGATCTATGAGGTACCTGCACGCACACACATTAGATCTATGAGGTACCTGCACGCACACACATTAGATCTATGAGGTACCTGCACGCACACACATTAGATCTATGAGGTACCTGCACGCACACACATTAGATCTATGAGGTACCTGCACGCACACACATTAGATCTCCTTCACTGTTCACTGCTCCAACATGTGCACCGTGCTCTATGAGGTACCTGCACGCACATACACACTCATTAGATCTATGAGGTACCTGCACGCACACACACACACACACATTAGATCTATGAGGTACCTGCACGCACATACACACTCATTAGATCTATGAGGTACCTGCACGCACATACACACTCATTAGATCTATGAGGTACCTGCACGCACACACACACTCATTAGATCTATGAGGTACCTGCACGCACATACACACTCATTAGATCTATGAGGTACCTGCACGCACACACACACTCATTAGATCTATGAGGTACCTGCACGCACACACACACTCATTAGATCTATGAGGTACCTGCACGCACACACACACGCATTAGATCTCCTACATGTGCACCGTGCTCTATGAGGTACCTGCACACACACACATTAGATCTATGAGGTACCTGCACGCACACACATTAGATCTATGAGGTACCTGCAAGCACACACATTAGATCTATGAGGTACCTGCACGAGTGCACGCACACACACACACATTAGATCTCCTTCACTGTTCACCGCTCCTACATGTGCACCGTGCTCTATGAGGTACCTGCACGCACACACACACACATTAGATCTATGAGGTACCTGCACGCACACACACACACACACATTAGATCTATGAGGTACCTGCACGCACACACACACATTAGATCTCCTACATGTGCCCGTGCTCTATGAGGTACCTGCACGCACACACACACACATTAGATCTATGAGGTACCTGCACGCGCACACACACACATTAGATCTATGAGGTACCTGCACGCGCACACACACACACACACATTAGATCTCCTACATGTGCCCCGTGCTCTATGAGGTACCTGCACGCACACACACACACATTAGATCTATGAGGTACCTGCACGCACACACACACACACACACATTACTGTAGATCTATGAGGTACCTGCACGCACACACACACACACACAAATTAGATCTCCTACATGTGCACCGTGCTCTATGAGGTACCACTACCTACACACACACACACACACACACACGCGCAATCAACATGCATATAAACACCGAGACACACACACACACACACAAGATCTGCAGCGTGCACGACAAGATTTTGTAACCCATTTTTTCACCCAGTGCCAATTGCCTAACCTGTATTCTAAAACGGCTAGTTCCATTCCTGGATTCTGATTGGCTGGTTTCCTTTTAATTGCTGTGGTATGTGAGACTATAATCCACACCTTAAATCAGTTTATTCAAGTGTGTTATTTCTTTCCACAGTGTTCCACAGTGCACCAATTATCTGCACCTGTGTTGTTGGCAAAAAAGCTGGGAACTACTTTGTTGCAGACCTTGTAGTGAATTATTAGTGAAATAGAACAGTTTTAATTGGTACATGACATGCCATATTGTAAGCATTTAGAAAAGCAATAAGCCACGCGAGGCCATGTGGTTACCTGTATTTTATAACGGCTGAGAGGCGTGGTGAGACACTCAGCGAATACCAGGTAACCACATGCCTCGCGTGGCTTATTGCTTCAATCCTGGTTTCTGCTCTCCCTCTGCCACGCCTGGGGAGCCCAGGCTGGCCATGGGGAGGCAGTATAGAGACCAGGATTACTGCATGTTTTTGTGAGGATATCAACCCTAGGAGACACGGGGAGAACATGCAAACTCCATACAGAAATTCCCTTTCGCCAACCCCGCCTAGGGTGTGGGTGCTGATGACACGGAGGAGAGAACACGCCCCCAGCGCCCACAGCGTCCCCCGGCGGGAATCGAACCCAGGACCTTCTACAGGGTTCCCACACATTTTTACCAATTAACTTCCAAAAACTTTTCCAGAATATTTAACCCAATTTCCAGGACTATATAACAATAATTCAGCTCAATAACAGGTCGCTTACTCCTATGCGCAATGCCCAAAGACAGGTAGTGTATGCCAGTGGTTCTCAACTTTTTCAGGCCGTGACCCCCGAAATAATCATATTTGAACTGGGGACCCCGGCACCCTGACGAGCACTAGGAGTTGAGGAATTTTGTATAACACGGTTCTATTGTGAAAATAGCTGATCTACAAGCTCACAACGCCTCGCAACGCGAGGCGTTGTGAGCATGTAGATCGGCTATTTTCACAAGTTCCGCCTCTAATATTTGACAATTTGGCCAATGTTTAATTTGTCATTTCAGAGTTATTAACAAAATCAATAACCAAAGACACTTCCAGGACTTCCAGGACCCTTGATAAATTCCAAAAAAAAATATTTTTCTAATTTCAAAATATTTCCAGGAATTTCATGACCGTGGGAACCCTGCTTCTAGCTGTGAGGAGACAGTGCTACCGACTGCACCACTGTGCTCCTGTGGAGCAGAAGATCCTGTACAAACATGTGGTTCTTACTTGGCGATCTGGATGAAGGCGCAGGAGGCGGCGGCGTGCAGCGGCGTCCATCCCTCGTTGTCTCCGTGGTTCACATTACTGCCGCTCTCAACCAGGAACTGCACCATCTCTGCGTTGTCGTCTATACACGCCTGATCACACGCGCACGCGCACACACACACACACACACACACACACACACACACACACACACACACACACACACACACACACACACACACAGAAAGAATCAGTAACAGCTTTATTGTCACTTCACAGAAGTGGGTGAAATTGTGTTTCATACAAGCTCTATCATCAGACAAAAAATGTATTCTGAATGGGGACCCAAATACAATGCCCTGGGTGGGGACTTGGGGATTTGGATGAGAATCAATACCCCCATTGATTCTGACCCAAATCATGCATTCGGATCCCCTCCAGGGCCATATTTGCATCCCCATCCAGAATCAAAGGGGTTACATTTACTATTATCAATTTGTTTTGTCTTAGGAATGAGACGAATACAAAATCTATATTATTGAACTCAAGTCTCCATGGTGTGAGTTATCAATAGAAAAAAGTCATTTGGGGGGTGAACTACTCCTTTACGTGCATGATGTCACTTCAGCCTCAGGCAGGCCCAGTTAAGGCCCAGTTAGGGCCGAGTTAAGGCCCAGTTAGGGCCCAGTTAAGGCCCATTTAAGGGCCCAGTTAAGGACCATTTAGGGCCCATTTAGGGCCCAGTTAGGGCCCAGTTAAGGACCATTTAGGGCCGGCCCTTAATTTTCATGTCCTATGAGAACTGTATTTTCCACCCGACAGTGACGGTACTGTAAATAGCATCAGGCTAAGTGTGTACATAGCAGATACAGTTGTGTACATAAAGGTACAGCAATAAAACAGTAACACATTATAGAGCATACTGTAAAAGCCTTTGTGTAAATAGTTCTACACACACATACGGACATAACGGAAAGTCATATGCAAGCACGTGCACGCGCGCACACACACACACACACACACTCACACATGCACACGCATACACAAATATGTATAAAATAGGGTCTTCAAAAAACTTTCAGACCAAAGAGCCATTAGTTGAGAGAGAGAGAGAGAGGTGAAGCAGGGACCCCCACTACATACTGTAGTAACTATTGTGTTACAGATTCTATGATTTCACTGATGTCATTATTAGCCTAGCATTTCTGATTTTTGACAGCACTGTCAATGTATGTTGGATTCATGTTAATTCATTCATTCATGCATTTCAGACATTTAACCACTTAAACCGACAACAACCAAACCTCGTACTGTAGACCTGAGTTCTCCTCAGAATAGGGATGCTAGGGTTCAAGTGGTTAATAAGAAAATCCTCCTATCACACAAAGATTTGGCGGCCCATTTATTAAACCATAAAACTGTAATGTATTTTTCTCAAATTCAACTTGATACTTGTGGGGAGATATGGCACACACATACACACGCACGCACACACGCGATGGCTGGTTCTTCGCGAAGATCATAGGAGGCGTTTAGAGTGTGGGGTCCTTTTGCTTTGCTTCGAGGCAGGCTCGTTCATGTGCATATAAGATGATCCTATTTACTTATAATAAAGGCATTATGACATGATGACAGCGTTTTATTTACTTATAATAATGTCATGATGAGCTGATGACAGCTCATGTCATGGAGTCACACAGAAGGGGGTTTGGCTGCTCAGCGAGTCCTAATCCTCTCCCACAGTTAAGAGGCTTAAACCACTCATCACAAAGACCCTTAAATCCCAGATCCGTCACTTCAGGTGTGAAGACAAGGAACGGCAAACAAACCTCTAAGTAGCCTGTATCCCTGAAGTCTTTATCTGGGACATCATGTGTCATTAGTACTGGTGTAGGCCTTTGTGTGAGCTGAATAACAATGTCAAGAACAATGGCAGTCAGACGTCCTTGTTTCTTTTGCTATTTTTAACACACGTTTTAGCCTGACCTTAAACTGGAGGAAGGCATATACTGTATATATCTTATGCACCTGCTTGCTGTAATTGCGGCCGTCAGGTCGCAAGTTACTATGAAAAGCTCCACCGGCTGTCTGTCTGTCTGTCCGTCTGTCATGTCACACGTCACACTTTTGCCCTACTCTTACTCCGGCACCGTTGTCCCTATCCATGCCAAACTTTGCACACACACTCCTTGGCTGCCAAACCACAACCGTCGCCACTGATTACTCACATGGCCCTCTTCTAGCGCCACCATGAGGCTGATTCTTGCAAAACTACATTTTGGACACTGCTCTTACAGATTTTGGCCTAAAATCACGCAAAACAAAAATCTCTAAAGTCATGTCATCAACATGGATCTGTCCCATTTCACATATTCCCTCTTGATTGGCTAATACCATTGCCTTCTAAAGTTTGTGTATGGCACCTGAAGGTCGCTTATCTCTCGATTAGGGAGTCTTACTGGTATTATTCGTATGTGTTTAGTCTCGCGTAGCCAGACAACCATACCACAATCTCTGAATGCTATATAGAGTCTGGAACTACAGCTCCCGAAATCCGAGTAATGGAAGCTGGCATTTCCGTTCACAAAAATATATTTTAAAATGTAATTTCTGCTTAACAGCAAGCTAGATATGCTTAGATGATTTTCATTCATATTGGGATAAATGTGAGCGACTGTAAAAAAAAGAAAATGAAAGGGAAGTGGGGAGGAGGCCGGATACTCGTGATC